>NW_016107720.1:0-29712 GCF_001604975.1 Cebus imitator
AAAAAAAAAAAAGGTGGGTTTGCTGGTGTAACTATCGCATACTTCGAATTCTCCCACTTGCTTCATTTTGACCTCATAAGTAAATCTGGAAAACGTGAAAGTGGTTGGACCCTTGAGGGAAGAGCTTGTCCATTACTCTTGTTTCTAGCCTTTGGGATGTGTCCAGGGAGGGAGGGCCTGTGGAAATCTTCATGAGTTCTGGATGGCTTACATTGTGGGAACACTATGGGGACGATTAGGTGACCAAGAAAAGTAAGTATTCCTCTCAAGGGCATGGGTGTCATAACCAGGTGTAACACTTCAGCTTAAACTCAAAGTCAAAAAGGGTGTTCAGCCAGGAATGAACTTACTGCATCTATAGGAATCGGGAGGTGGGTTTCTTCTAGAGAGAGTATAATGAGTCGTCTGAGATTCTCTGCTCTGCTTTGGTTCATTTCAGTGAGTTCCATTGCCTCAGAACATGTGTCATTCTCACTCTCTGAGTGAGAATATCACCTTAATTTCATTATCATATAATGATAGCTTTTACCCCAGGTTATGAGGCTGAATGTGATGGTATATGTGAATGACTTTGGACACTTGAAAACAGATATTAAAAATTAAATTTTCTTGAAGATGTATTGTGTGCCAGCCATGGTCATTAGCATTCCAGATGTATTGGTTTTCATTTGGCCTTCATATTAAACATACATATTAGGTTCTTTATCTTCCCCATGTTACAGATGAGGAAACTGAGGCACACAGGTTAAGGTCACTCAGCTAATTTTATGTGTCAGATCAAGAATTGAATCCTCAAGCTCTAATCTCAGCGCTTGGCCGTCAACCACTTTGTAATCTTACCAACAATCCCCAGTCAAACTGGAGTGTGTTAGAGAAAGCAGCTGACTAACGAGGTCCTGTAGGGGGTGACCTCATACAAGATGTCCATGCCTGCCAAAATCCCTCCACCTGGTAATAAAATCTTATAACCCATCTGAAGCTTTCGTTCTTAAAATGCAAACATGTATGCAAGATGAAACAGCGGCTGGAAATTACCCTGAGAAGTAGACGACTGTTGAAACCTTCTTAAGGCTGACGAGTTTACAGAGAAACAGGAGGGAGAATACAAGTCCTTCCTGCCGGGCCTTACTTAGTGTGGCTTTCAGGCTGACTTAGTCACTTGCTGATTGGACGGCCTCAGGCTGGTTAAGACATTACCTTTGAGCTCTTGTTTCTTTATAGATAACATGCAGCTAAAAACCTATCGTGTGAGATTTTCATTAAAATAAAAATTAAATAATCTATGTATTTAGTGTAGTACTTGAATAACACAGAAGGTCAAAGGTGGTAATTTGTGTTATTATTGCAATTGTTATTACCATTACTATATGTTGAATCTTATTGCATTGAAGACAGATTTTGCTTGAGGCTTGACCCTCAAGCTGAATAAATAATCACAAAGGCAATCCATCTTATTATTCCAGATACTGTTCAGAGGACATTCTTTAAAATGGTTTTCTGTGATAGACTTCAGGCTCCATAGATGAGGCCCATGTCTCTGTTGTCTCAGGGACTTTCATGGTGCATAGCACATGGGTAAATATACAATAATAACTATTAATCGTTGACAATGAAGAAGGATATCTTCTTCCAAGGGAAATCAACCTATGTCTACCTATTTCAGCTAAAGCCCCCATGAGAGAAAGCTGATGCCACCCCTGGAGCATATTTCTTTTTTAAAATTTGGCATGAGAACATCTGTGAAGACTCAACCTTCAAGATAGGCATAAAAATACCTCAATCACTATGTAAACCTGGGTAATGTAAATCACTGCTTACATTGAGAATTTTTAATACATATCCCAGATTTAGGATTCTGGAACTTTATAATTTATGACTGGAACATCTGTTCATTTACCTAATGTTAAGAGGTGGCTGCAAGTCTGAAGAAAAATAGGTGTCAAAATCTGGGACAAAGACCAGTGAAATGAGAAAGGGCTTGGGGTCCAGCCAAGAGAGGTAAGGGGGTGTACCAGGGAAACTCACGGCCTTAATATGATCAACACAAGAAGCCTTCTTGGAAGAGGTGGGACTTCAGGGAGGTCTTCGCAGAATGGAAAGGCCTAGCATGCAGTGTGAATAACATGGAGGGCGTTACTCTAAGAACTCAGTGCAGTTTGGAAAAGGGTTGGGATCAAAATGAGGAGACTGAACAAAAGAAGAGTCACTTCTATTCCCCCACCCCAATATTTCCTGTGACTAAGCCAATGGAAGAAAAAGCTTTTCCAACTACAGGTCCCCTCAATCCCACTCTGGCCAGGCAACTGCAGAGAGCAATAAAACTTTAATGGCTCCCAGTGGGTCGATTCAGCAAGAAGGAAAGCGTTATAAATCTCTCCCGATGCTTATGTGCAGCTTAAAAACAAGCGGCTCCAATCACACTTAGCAGAGCCAACCAATTTCCCCAGCATGTGGATGCAGCAGAGGAAGATTTACCCACCTGCACAACTCAGTGGAAGAAGTTTGGGGGCGAGAGAGGGAAAGAAAGGTCAAGCTGCAGAGTGAATGTCAACGATGTTGCAATGGATGGTTTAATGCGAAGATATGGCATACACGTGGCCCTGCTGAGCAGCCATGGACGGACAGGCAGCAGAGATAAACCATTCCTCCTAGTGAAATGTACCTGTGAAGACACATTTCTAGCTGCAGAATAACCTACTGGCATTGCTCCTCCAAGCCCACGGGTAGGGCCACCTGTTCCTTAGGGGACTCTGGTCATTGTGCTTGGTCTTTCAGCAGCTCTGGGCATCTTACTAACCATTGCAGACCCATGATATATAAAGACAGGTTCTTGTCAGTAGTTGTCCTCTGTGAACTCCAGAAACATTAGAAGTGGAAGTATTAGGAAGCAAAAACCCTTTATTCAGCAGAACTTCACAACCCCCAGCTCCACCCATCCTTTAGCTGCTGAGTCTTAGCTCTCATCTGCTGAGCGCTCTGCTGAGCCACCACATTTCTCCATCAAAAAGCAGGATGCGTTCCAGGCATGCACTTTGTTGAAAGAAAGTTTGTTAATGAAGGTCAAAAAAATAAGTCTAGAAGCTACATAATGCATTATAATGCACTCTCAGAAATGCAATATTACCATATTATTCTAAATAATACTAAAAATTACAGTAATAGCAAGAACTTATCAAGGCTTATCATGTGTCAGACCCAGTGCTAAAGCTCCTTTAAATGCATTATGTCATTTGACACTCCAATCAATCTGAGAGTTAAACTTTATTTTTCTCTCATTATCAGATTAAGAAGCTAAGATTCAAATTCAGTAATTTGCCCAAATTTACCCAGATAGAAAAAGAAGCTAAGAGTAGAATTAAGATAATCCAATGCCAAAGTCCATACTCAATCACTGATGTATATAGGGAAAAAAAACCAGACTATTTTTGTAAATTACGTATCATTATAATAAGCACATGATATGTAAAATAATTAAATATTAAGATATAAAATTGTAAAAGCGAATGCTTACTGAGTGTTTACCATATGGCAGGCACTGCAATACACACTTCACATCAATTAATGTATTTAATCTTCACAATAATCTAAGAAATAAATATAACTATGACCCTCATTTTACAGCTAAAGAATCCGAGGATTGACTAGATTAAGGTATTTATATAAGATCACACAGTGGGAGGAGCATCTGAGCCAGTAATCAGCTTGGATCTTTTTTATTCTGGAAACTTCACCTTAATCCACCATATTCCGTAACATGCCAAAAGTCATACACTGCTGTATTAGCAAGAATCTTGGCACTAAGGAAACCGTATTACCCTCACTGCCACCAAGCCCAAAAGACAGGCTAGGAAACCTATGAGGAAGGGTGGACCCTGCCAGGGGCCGCTGGTCCTCCGGCACGTGGGATCACCTGTTCTCCACATGTGTGCTTCAGGGGCCTGGCGTGTCTGCTGAGGGCCACATGCACATGCTGTGCAGCTCATTCTGAGGCTTGTAACTTAGCTCCAAGGAGCTGCCCTTTAAACTGGTAAGTTAGGAAATACTCACTCCAAGATTAAGAGAAAAAAAACAAGAGATGTAAGATATATCATGATCACTTCTTCAAAGGTTTCTCTTAGAAGTCTATACATTGCAAAAATGTGCCCATGGCTGCTGAGGTACAGTTGATTCTTATTTTTCACAAATTCTGTATTTGTGAATTTGCCTACTTACCGAAATGTATTTGTAACCCCAAAACCAATATTCGTGGCATGTCACCTTAGAGGTCATTCAAGAATATGGGCAGATTGGTGAAAAATTTTAGTTATCCAAATTTCATTGTCCCAGTGAGGTTGAACAAGGAAATGCCCTGCCTTCTTGTTTCAGCTCTTGTATTATAAACACTTGCTTCTCACCGTCTGTTTAGCAAGATTTTCTTCCATTTTAGTTGATGGTTTCACTGTTTAAAATGGCCCCCACATATAGAGCTAAGTGCTGTCTAGTGTTCAAAAGCACAAGAAGAGTGTGATGTGCCTTATGGAGAAAACGTGTGTTAGGGAAGCTTTGTTCAGGCAGAAGCTAAAGTGCCATTGCATGACAGTTCAACAATATATATCAAATGAGATGTCTTTAAACAGAAATACACATAAAACAAGGTTATGTATTGATTGGTAGACAAAAATGTTGTGACCAGAGTTTGCAGGAATCTAACCATGTATTTCCCTTAGGAGCAATGCTTCAGTGTTCACTAACTCAAGGTTTGAGGTGACTTTACAGACCACAGATTATGAGAATCAACCATACCGTCTGCTTTCACCCCAAAGAATGCCTGGCTAATGATTAACAGCTTTGGTAGCCGTATGTCCTTGAGATGTTTATGTAAGCCTCATTAATCTCGTTTATAGAATGATGTTGACCACAGTATCTACCTCATCAATTTGTAACTGTTCAGTGAGATAAAGGGTGTAGCATGGCACTTGGCACCCAGTGGATGAGAAGCTCCACAGATCCCAGCTGCTGTGATGGCTGTCTCCAGTATCCCTCATCTGGGAGAAGGGGCAGACAGTCTCAGGAAAGCTGTTTCTCTAATTTCCTTGATCTTCTTCAGGTTAATTCTACTTCTGAACGTGATAACTGGCCAATCCCAAGGACAACCCAAGTTCTAGAAGATTTTCTCCTGCTGGTTAATATCGAAGATTCCAATGACTACAGCTTTGGCAAGTCATCTCACCTGACACCTGGCTCAGGAGTCTTGAAGGACTTGATCACCTGCTTAAGAAGCAACCCCTTCTCTTCCACTTCACTCCTACCCAGGCTACCTAAGTGGCCCAGGGCTGAGGAGTAGGAAGTCTTCTCTTCAGCATTCCCCCACCTTTCCTACAGTTTAGTGTGCCCTCCACTGTTACCCACATCTTAGTACAACTAACTGGCTCGACACATGCAACATGTCCTGTTGGCTTTCCTCTGCCCCACATTTAATTCCTCTCAACACACACTATTCCTGGTCCACCCACCACCATGCTCAGGTGGCAACACTGGGCTTCTGGTCTTGCAGGCTCACAAACTCAGAGCCAGCATATTATAGTTGCCAAATTATGTTAACAACAATCCTCTCCCACATCAGTGTCTCTCATTCCTTTTTTTAATTTTTAACTTTTAACATAGTAGATGTATGTATGTATGGATTACATGAGATATTCCGGTACAGGCAATGTGTAATAATCACATCAGGGTAAATGAAGTATCCATTCCCTCAAGCATTTATCCTTTGTGTTACAAACAATCTAATTATACTCTTAGTTATTTGAAAATGTATAATTAAATTATTATTGACTATAGTCACCTTGTTGTACTGTCAAATAATAGGTCTTATTCATTCTTTCCAACTATTTTCTAACCATTAAGAATCCCCACTTCCCCTCCATCCTCCCACTACCCTGGCCATGCTCAGTAACCACGCTTCTACTCTCCACTCCGTTAGTTCAATTGTTTTAATTTTTAGGTTCTACAAATAAATGAGAACATTAGAAGTCTGTCTTTCTGTGCCTCATTTGTTTCTCTTAATATAACAACCTCCAGTTTCATCCATGCTATTGCAAATCACAGTACTTCATTGTGTATAAGTACCACATTTTCTTCATTCATCTGTTGATGGACACTTAGGTTGATTCCAAATCTTGGCTATTGTGAACAGTGCTGCAACTAACATGAGAGTGCAGACATCTCTTTGATGTACTGATTTTCTTTCTTTGGGGTATATATCCAGCAATGAGATTGCTAGATCACATGGTAGCTTTACTTTCAGTTTTTTGAGGAATGTCCAAACTATTCCTCAAAGATTAGTGGTTGTACTAATTTACATTCCCACCATCAGTGTACAAGAGTTCTCTTTTTTCCACATCCTACCAGCATTTGTTATTGCCTGACTTTTGGGTAAAAGCTATTTTAACTAGGGTGAGATGCTGTATCATTGTAGTTTTGATTTGTATGTCTCTGATGATTATTTATGTTAAGCACCTTTTCCTATGCCTGTTTGTTATTTGTATGTCTTCTTTTGAGAAATGTCTATGCAGAGCTTTTGCCCATTTTTAAAATCAGATTATTAAAATTTTTCCTGTAGAGTTGTTTGAACTCCTTATATATTGTGATTACTAATCTCTTGTCAGAGAGTAGTTTACAAATATTTTCTCCCATTCTGTGGGTTATCTCTACACTTTGTTGATTGTTTTTGTTGTTGTTGTTGTTGTTGTTGTTGTTGTTTTGCTTTGCAGAAAACTTTTTAACTTGATGTGATAACATTTGCCCATTTTTGCTTTGGTTGCCTGTGCTCGTGGGGTATTAATCAAGAAATCCTTGCCCAGTCCAATCTCCTGGAAAGTTTCCCCAATGTTTTCTTGTACTAGTTTCATAGTTTGAGGTCTTAGATTTAAGCCTTTAATCTATTTTGATTTTTATATATGGAAAGAGATAGTTTCACTCTTTTGTATGTAGATATCCAGTTTTCCCAATACAATTTATTGAAGAGACTATCTTTTCCCCAATGTATGTTCTTGGCACCTTTGCCAAAAATGAGTTCATTGTAGGTAGATGGATTTGTTTCTGGGTTCTCTATTCTGTTCCATTGCTCTATGTATCAATTTTTGGGCCAGTACCACATTGTTTTGGTGATTATAGCTCTATAGTATAATTTGGAGTTCAGTACGTGATCACTCCAGTTTGTTCTTTTTGTTCAGGATAGCTTTGGCTACTCTGGGTCTTTTGTGGTTTCATATAAATTTTAGAATTGTTTTTGCTATTTCTGTAAAGAATGTCATTGGTATTTTGATAGGAATTACATTGAATCTGTAGATTGCTTCAGGTAGTATGGACATTTTAACAATATTGATTCTTCCAATCTACAAACATGGAATATGCACCCATTTTTTGTCTTTTTCGATGTCTTTCATTAGTGTTTTAATCAGTATTTTATAGTTTTCATAGTAAAAATCTTTCACTTCTTTGTTTAATTTTTAGGTATTTAATTTTATCTGTGGCTACTATAAATAGAATTACTTTTTATTTCTTTTTTAGGTTGTTCACTATTTGCATACAGAAATGCTACTGATTTTGGGATATTGATTTTGTATCCTGCAAACAAATAATTTAGCAAATAAATTATTGGTAAATTTATTTATCAATTCTAATAGTTTTTTTCAGCAGATCCTTTAGGTTTTTCAAAATATAAGATTATATCATCTATGAACAAGAATAATTTGATTTCTTTCTTTCCAATTTGGATGCCCTTTATTTTTTTTTCTCTTGTCTAATTGCTGTAGCTAGGACTTCCTGTCACTCATTCTTATTTTTTCCTCATTCCTATGAACAAATCCTGGCTAAGGGACATGATTTGTCCTCTTTGCTATTGTAATTTTGACACAGGCTCTTAACCTCTTATAATTCTCTACCCCAAGGCTCAACTTAGTTTTTCTGAATCACTAGTCTAGTGGCCACTCTTCTGCTGATAAACCTTTAATAGTTCTCCTTTGATTATAAGTACGTTAAGTACAAGCTTTTCAAGGGATGTGGTGCTAATACTGGCTTAACTTTCACTTATCTTTCTCTGCTCTTTTGCATGTAAACTACATACAAGACAAACGGCACGTTTACCATCCTTGAACACACCCACCATTTTCTCTTCTTTGCATCTTTGTTGACTCTACCTAGATTGCCCCTCTGTCCAATATCACCTCCTTTATAAAGCCTTTTCTGATTTCCCAACCAAAAAGTGATTTCTTATCCTTCTGGGTCATTGTCAAACCTTTATTTCTACTTCTACTGGGCATTTACTTTCAGCTGTAGTATAGAAATATGTAGGATTGGTTTGGCCCCTATTCAGACTACCAGGTCTTGCGGGCAGAAAATGAGTGTGACCCATGTTCATCACTCCTCAACAACGTGCACATAGTAGCACTCCATGTCTATTTCTTGAGGGAAGCATTGATTCTGATGATTTTCTTGACAATTGAAGAGTTGCAATTACTTGTGCTTATTTTCAAACAGCTGGTGAATGTTTATGGGTCATTTCCAAGTGAATGCGAGTGGGAAGGGGATAAAAATGTAGGAAGTCTTCCCCAGTTGGCCTGTTATCTTCCAAGAAAGCATGGTCTATGTCTCTTCCTTTTTCTATGTTTCCCTTCGATATCCAGGGATATAGAGACACTGATACCCAAACATGTTTTATTTGTCCATAATCTTTTATTCTCAAGCACCAATAAGATGCCACTCTATATTCCAATCATTCGAGAAGGCCTTATTTCACTTTATTACATCAGATAGAGAGATGAACAAATAGGTGTACAGGAAAAAATCATTCCTGTTGTATCTGTAGCTTAGGTACTGAGTGGACTTCAGATACTCCTGCTGTGTCAAGTATTTAAGGATAAGTCAAAGCAGAGATCACCTGGAGAAAACAGAGAGAGGGAATGTCCCAGGTACCTGGGTTGAACAGATAACACTTGGGTGATGCGTTTGGATCTGAGTTTGTGCCAGCTAAGGCAAACGGAAAGGTCACTGGCTTATACCACTTGTTCTCTAAAAACAGAAAGCACACAAATTCGTTAAGCTTAGACAGCATTTTCTTTGGAACCAAACTTAAGGAGAAACTGACTGCAAGAGATAGTGTGGAGTTGCAATTGACAGAATTTATAAAAAGAACTTTGAGTGACATAGTAGAAAATACCTTCAACCCCCATGTTTATAAAAAATACAGAAATGCTGTTCAGCCAGGTCTCATATTGGTCCTTTGTAAAGGTAGAGGCATTGCATTAAGTCCTGGTGTGGTGAAGGTATTTATTCAAGAAAGATGATGCCATTTACCCATCATTAATATGGCATTTTCTCTGAGATGTTTTTCTAGTGACAATGATGGATTTAAGTTTATCCAAACCTATGCTCTCACCTAGTCCCTCTTGTTGCCAAGAGCAAACTCCAGAAGAAGCCTGTCTGCAAGGAGACACCCCATCAGCTGCCACTGGAACAAAAGGAGGCTCACCTGCTGACCTGGGGATTGAACCTTGAAAACACAGACATCTCGTGAATTATATTGGCCAGCACAAAATTCAGACCTACCTCATGGCAATTAAGATTTATTCCAGTGATGTTTCCAAGCCTTGTCTCTGATACTCAGCTTTGAAGGAGTCTCTCTGGTATCTTGGGACTTCCCAGTGTGGCCCTTTCAGAAAGCAGCTCCCTTGTTACATCCAGGTATAGCCATTTCCTGCCTGCTGGGGACAGGGCCATCTCTCAAGGCATCGCTACACGGTACACTCCTCCCAGGAGGTCAGGATATCTGTCTTCTTTATACTCTGGACCTACTACAAATGTCTGACTCACAGCAGGGACCCAGTTGCTATCTGCTGAACGAACAAGATGCATCTTCTCTGTTCCTCCAGGAGAAAATGTAAGGACTTTTCACTAATATTGCACCTTCAAACATTCCTTTTTTCTATTCAAGGGGAAGAACAAGGCTACAAATACCTTTTAAAAAAAAATCTAAAGAGATGCAAACAGCAAATATGCGATTTTCAAAATAAGTTTAAAACAACCTAAATATCTTTGTTATTGCATTCTTAGACCTATAGGGACCCTGAATGGTAAAAACCTCAGATCCCCCCCTAATATTTCTCAATCAGACCCCCTTCACCCAACTCCAAAAACACAAAACGTAAATACAAACTAATTCTTCCTCATCTCCCGGCCTGGGTCCCAACCCTCACCAAAACTAATTTTCTATCAGCCCTATTCCCTCATGTGAGTTGGGAATCACTGTTCTAAAAATCCCAAAGAATAGAGATTTACATTCATTCTGCAAGATATCTGCAGAAACAAAACAAAAGAAAAACATGCCAGATACTTGGGGACAGGAACAAACCTTGTACTGCAACTGTTGAAATAGCTCTTAACACAAAATTGGGAATCTTAGTATTCATCACATAATTGTTTGTTATTTGCCTCCTTTTGTTATTTGAAATAAAAATCAGGTATGATTTTTTATATTTCCCCTCCCTCAGCAGAGAAAGTCAAGAAATAAACTATAATATAAAGGAGAAAACGACGAAAGGAAAAATATCCTGTTTTTTTAACTTGTGAATTTTTTTGACAGGGACTAGCTCAGGACTGCCATCTCCACTGATGATGTGTGGTGGCTTTTGGGCTTAGAAATAAGATAGGCCTGGGTTTGAGCTCAGCACTGCTCTTTACTAAGTGTATGACCTTGGACAGTTTGCTTAACCTCTTTAAGCATCAGTGAACTTAATAATTGAATGACAAAAAAAAAAAAAACAATCTTGTTTAACACAGTGCTGGATCTACAGTAAGCTCTTAAAGAATGCCAGCCACCAGCCTCCTCATCACCATCATCAGTGCCTTTTCCTGCCACCCTCTCGCAGTGCGGTTGCAGACCAGCCTCATTGCCCTGGCACAACGTGTCTGTGAATCCTCAGGACAGTGGGCATTCAGAAAGCAACACATACACACACACAGCCTCCAGTCCACTCCTCTGGCTGAAGAAAGGATGCAAGCAGCTGGATACAAATGGCCGTTAGTCCTATTCTCCCTACAAATTTAATTTTTCAAGAGAACAGCAGATCCCAAAATAACCCGTGCAGAGCATTCCCAGACACAGCCTCATACTACCAGATTTCTCCTTCCTGAAGCAGCATGTCATTTCTAGATGTGTCAATGTGTCTTCCCTTTAATCCAGTTTTCTAAATTTAACAGATTAAGGGTGTGTGTGTGTGTGTGTGTGTGTGTGTATGAATGAATTGCTTTTATACATCTATCTACTAATACATGCACGCGCTGTTTCAAATTGCATTCGGCAAGCTAGACTAAACTTCCTGTGAACTTAGGGTGGAAAAATTGGTGTGGTTAAAGTTAGAAGGCCACATATCTTCCATAAGAACATCACAACTCTGCACTTTAGAATTCATTCTCTCAACTATTTTTAGACCTATTCATTAGGCAACATTGATTCCCGCCCATTACTGCTTCAGCTTTTCCGACCCAGAAGTTCCAAATGCCTGGCAGGAGGGAAATAATGTCTTCGAACTTAGCCTTATGTGAGGATGTTATTGATGCAACTTTATAGAATGTTCAAGTGGGACACAACTTTAAATGCTACAGGTAATCCACAACTTTCCCTGAGCACTAAATTGTGTCCACATGATCCTGATCAAGGGAAATCTCCATTAATTTGAATTCTTCCAGGGAGATAGTTTATTCAGCCTCCTCAAAGCATTTATAAGTTAAGAAACCTTTTTAAGGCAATCTTTGCTCCTTCCACTAAATTATTGGGCAATAAGAGTCAGAACGATATTTTACATTCCTATGGTGTGTTATGCTCTTCTAAGGGCTTTCCCAAAAGTGATTTCACTTTACTCTAAAAACAACCCTTTGCAGTTCTGGAGGTAGATAGTAATAATGGTTGTACAATGCGAATTTTCTTAATGCCACTGAACTGTACATTTAAACATGGCTAAAATAGCAAACTTTATGTTATGTTACCACAGTAGTAAATTTAAAATTAGAAAATGAAAAAGTAAATGGGCAATTTTCTAAAGGGAACTGATATTCTCAAGCCAAGCAATCCAGCTAGAAGCAGTCTCCAATTCTCTGTTCAATGCTCTTCCCCTTAACCTATATGGCCTCTGGATCCTGATACAGCCTAGCTCAAGACACCTGATTTCAGATGCCATGAACTCAAGTTGGGCCCCTAAGGCAGTAGATTCCTGAGAAAGCTGCCAGACCAGGATGCTAGCTAGTCCTATGCTCTGAAAATGCCATGCATTCAAAGAAAAACCAAACCAGCGCCCTCATGGGACACTGCAATCCTTTTCCTCCTACCACCCAACTGCTTTCCTGTCAACAAATGTCAGAATGCGGAGAAAAGATTATCTCATAAGTTTAGTTCTCTCTATGTAATCCAAATCTCCACACTAGCAATTTCTCCAAGTTTAGAGCAGAAAACTCACTGAAAAATAAATACCAAGAGGACTGAAAGTTGGAGCCCAACTTATTTTAAATATTAGACAACTCAATCACACTCCACTCTTTGTAGGTAAAACAGACGTACTGTGAGAGTAAAACGAAATTATTGATGTGAAATATACAGAGTTCCAAGAAAGTAAGATAAGAATCAAATATCCAATTATTCAGACCACTAGAAAGAGATAGAAAATGAATAATTCAAAAGGGCAGAAAATCCATATGTATTTTCTGTAAAAATAACAAAGCTTTGTACAATATTTTACAATTTGCAAAACATTCTTGCATACATTATCTCATTTGACTTTTCTAAAAAGCTTGTGAAATAAACTAATGTTATTATTATAATTTTCCTTTTATAATGGAGGAAACTGAGGCATTGAGGGTTTGCCTTTTTCCCAGAGCTGCAGTCTGAAAGTGGAAGAGCTGAGTCTCATACCACAACTATTTCTAAATGCTGTGTTAATATGTTGATATTGATATTATTATTATTAATAATCTTTATGTAAGTTGCAAATTGGATATTGATGAGATTGGTTTTAATATGACAGAGGTTTGAGAAATTCACTCCAAAAAACACGAAATAAGACAAAAAAGGACTGAAGAGTAGCTGGGAAGATGTCTAGTTTCTCTGAGGCTGACTCTCCGACTCAAAATCTCCTCATAACCAACTTCCTACTAAAAATAACCATTCTCTTTTAGACTTGCTCTCTTTTAAGCTTTCAGTGAGTGAGGAAATGGTTGAGTGTAAAATTTTCAAAGGCAACCTCTGGGAAGTCCACTGAAGCTGGAGACAATACTCACAGCAGTGAGTTCTCAGTGCAGCAGCCAAGTAAATTCTATAATAGAGTTAGTGCTGATTGTCAATCTCGAAAATCAACTGGGCCTCGAGCAAGTCAAAGTGTATAGACTCCATGAAGATATGAAAAGATTTCTGAGACAGTGCATCTCAGTCAATTTTGTGCTGCTATAACAGAATAACTGGGGCTGGGTAATTTATAAAGAACAGAGACTTATTTTAACCATTCTGGAGGCTGGGAAGTCCAAGGTCAAGGATGTGCATCTGGTGAGGGCCTTCTGTCTGCATTGTACCGTAGTGGAGGGATGAGGGATAGCAAGAGCAAGAGGTGGCTGAACTTGAATTTATAACAAACTCCTTCTGGCAATAACAAACCTACCCAAGATAACAATGTGAGTTCACTCACAAGGGCAAGGCCATCATAACCAGATCACCTCTTAAAGGCCCCACCACTCAGCAGTGTTGCATTGGGGATTAAGTTTCCAAAGCATAAACTTTGAGGAAGACAGTCAAGCCATAGCACAGTGCATTACAAGGATTTTAGCAACCTAGATTTCTAGAGAAATCTAGAGAAGCAAGGCAGCTAGCTGTACCATATAGAAGATCAGGATGATTAGTCTCTCATAATCACATAGTTTCTCATCTTCGGTTGCCATCTCTTTGAAAGGACCAAGAAATATTTTTCCATTTACCCTAAACCTGTACCTTTCCTGGAGTTATAAAAGTACCCAATCTCTTGGGTCGAACAACATGGCAAAACCAAGACAGAAAGCAGCCAGAACCTGGGATGAGCTGGAAGAGGGTGTCCCCACACAGCTCAGCCTTCTGCTCCTTCTTTGACTCTTAACTGAAAACTGCTGACTAGGCTGACCCATGTGGTTTCTGCCCTGCCCGAATCTGCAGAAACTCTTAAGCTGTGAAAGTACCTCTAAGTGACTAGATAGACACCCAAGGCGAAACCAGGGAAGGAGATATGATGATAAATCAGCCCAAGTGCTGATTTTCTCGCCTAACTTCTGCCCAAACTGGTCTGGAATATGAATCCAGGAAAATCTTAAATTAGGATTCCTACTGGAAGATTTTTTACCCATGCTCTTTCTGTGACTATATGGCAATTTTGGGCTTGCCTTCTTTACTGCTACACTCTAGGCTCTATGAGGATAAGAGGTGCCAAATTTTTGTGCAGTGATTAGTGAGCTCTGGAATTAGATTACCTAAGTACAAATCTGGGTCTCTACCACTTACGGTGTGACCTTGGGCAGTGTCTAAATCTCATTAAGCATATCTTATCATGCTCTTACCTAACTCTGTTATTGTAAGAGTCAGATAAAATAGTATACTTAATATATTGACTGGCACATAACACAGACTTCACAAAATGTTACCCATTGTTCTTATTCATTATCTCATTTACCATTGTATCCCCTTTCTAGTATACCTGGCCATTTGATAAACGTTTATGAGTAAACTTCTGTTCAAGACCAACGCAATCCTTTATAAATATATGCATACCATAACTTGATTTGTTTGTTTTGATTTTTTTCTACTTGGAGTTATCAAATATTATTTAAGGAACTCCGGGGTCATGGGAAAGGATCAGCTGAGGCAGTAGACTAAACTGGACAGAATGAACCAAAGGCAGATTACTCTGTCTCGTGGTAACCTCTTAGGGGATTACTCTCTTACGGTAACCTCCTTTCCATTATTGTATTGTTCAGGATATACAATGTTATTGCACCAATTACATATTATATCAGAATTGAAAGGAAATTGGCAAGTCGAATTGGACAAATAAGTCCTTTTATTTAACTTCAAATAGATGGCACATAGAACAGACAAATAAACTCTACTTCTGTGAAAACTATTTTATAATTCTGTATTCACATTAATGATCCCATGACTGAATCCATCCAACTGAACAAGTATTTGTTGGCCAAGATCTTCTCTCTTCACTCTCCTAGGTGTTGTGTTAGATGTATACACAAAAGATAAAATTTAGTCTGTAAATTACCAAAAGTAGTGTGGCTTTGAACAATAGACATTTATTCTCCCCCAGTTCTGGAAGCTGCAAGTTCAAAGCCCAGCTGTTTGCAGACTTGGCTCCTCTTGGAGGCCCGGCGGGGAGAATCTGTGCTCTCCTGCTCTGCTCTGTGCTTCTGGTGGCTTGCAGATACAAGGCTTCAATCCGGCCTCAGTCTTCACATGGCGCCCTCCCTGTGTTGGCTGCGTCTTCACATCCTCTCCCGCTAAGTGTGTCTTGGTGTCCACATTTCCCTCTTCATGTGAGGAAACTGGTCACTGGATAAGGGTCCACCCTAATAAGGTATGGTCTCATCTTAACTTGATTACCTCTCCCGAGATCTTATTTCCCAATAAGGTCACATTTGCAGGTGTGAGGAGTAGAACTTGCACATATCTTCTTGTGTGACACAATTCAACCTATGATAAAACTCTTCAGGATTGTGATAATGGAAAAAGGTCCCCTTTACACAACACCATGTGCCAGGCACGGCTCCAACTCATGTTATCCTCATGACAATCCTATAAAGTAAGCAAATTATCATCCTACTAATTTTACAGACAGGGAAGACTAAAGAGATCAAGTAAGTTGCCCAAGGTTACACAGCCAGCATCCTAACTACGATGCCACGCTGCCTCGGTGCTCGTAGACAGGAAGAGATCAATTCAGTCATAACGATAAGGGGAGCATAAACCAAGCATCACGAGAGGCCAGAGGAGGCTGATGCAGCTCTAGCTAGGGACATTAGAATTAGGCTTTTATTTTACCCAATTCAAAGGTAAACAAATATTGCCAAATACCAGAGGCAATACTAATTTTTGAAGATACAAAATTTAAAAAATAAAAACAAAGGTACAGGCCCTGCTTTGGTAAAACTTAGTCTAGAGTAGAATAATAAGATACAAACAGATAATGGCAATGCAGTGTCTTAGGATGTATCATAAACATGTATAGAAGTTATGGGAATCATAGCAGGAAAATGGAACTTGACATTTTAGAGTTTCATTATGCCTGTGCATTTTTCACCCTCCAAATTAGATTATAAATACCTTGAGATCTTCCATTTCTTTTGTATTCATTCAAAACAGGCTTCTACAGTTTTTCCTATACATAGGACACTCAATAAAAGGGATTATTAAGGATGCTTGCTCAAGCAAGGATGTAAAAAACATAGAGTAAACCTTGTTGTCCCCAAAATCCTTGGCTCCCCTGGCTGGTCACCACTCTCAGGAGAGCCTAGTGAAGCCTGTGGGCGTTGAGCACGAGGGCACAGTGTCCCCTCTGCCATAGTTTCAGATCCTCAACGAAGTTCTCCGGCAAACCCATTTCGACGAGGTGTCTAGGCTGAATTCCGGGCACAGGAAATGCCCGGCAGGCTGTGACTGCAGCCCCAGGTTTGGAATTGCAGCTCCTTCTCTAACGCCTACACTTCTTTCTCCTGCTTTGCTTCTCTCTGCTGACTGGGTTACAAGTAGATTTGGGAGTTTTTGTGATCTGCATGTTTTCTTTTGTTGCCATCTGCATTTGGGTCTTCCTTCTCAACAACATGGGATACGAGACAAATCCAGCCAGCATCAGAAAATTGATACCCTTGGGTAGAAGACCTGGGAATTCCCTGTCTTCATGCAAATCCGCTGAGCTCTTCCTTCAGCCTTTCTCCTGAACTGTGTCATTTCTTTTGCGTGGGCTGGCTCTAGCGCTGGGGGAAGCAGAGCTTTGAAACTGCCCATAGTAGTGCCTTGGGCCACTGACAGGGACAACAGCATCTGATTTGTACCCCTCTATAAAAAATCTTCTCAACCTTTCTGATCAGATTATGCCCATCCCTGCGGCAGTGATTGTTTCTCGCCTCTGAACCTAATCCTCTTCTTACAAGCCCTCCAACTCTAGGTCCAATCTGCCACTTACTTAAAGAGTTTCACACTCAAAAGAAAACTTTGCAGCAAGTGCAGTCCAGGCAAGGTAGAGGCATGACCTCCGCTGGCCACTTATCAAAAAAGAAATTGTTTTCTTCCTTCCCAGCTCTCCCTTCAGTTTGTTTCTATAGCTCCTTTGTTTGGGTCTTGCCTTGCTTCCACTTGTGTAATCGGTCCACTGGGTAAGGATTGTGTCTAATTGCATGCTGTTTGCACTGCCTAGCACATTATAGTCCTCAATAAACACGTTATTATTATGATTATTGTTATGATCTATCATAACAATAATCGCAATTCAGTGCACATTCTTCTAAACTTCGGGCAGCTTGGAGAGTCAAGAACACACATAGTCCCCTGGATAGACCTAAGAGCTTTGGATAAGGATCTAAATTTAAGGGGTACCTATCTGAGTGCACCTCCAAACCTGCAGAGATTGTAGGGTAATTATCTTCCATCCTCAGTGGGAACAGACTGTGAGACCATTCTCCTTCCTTACAGAAAGAGAGAATAAGAACTAGGTAGAGATCAGAAAAGATAGAGAAAAGAGAAATTGTGTTAAGCCGTAGTTTTTTTCAGAGACAGCGAAGACCACAGCTAGGGCTGACCCAGTGGCAAAAAAACCTGTTCAAGCAATGATAAGAAAAATCATTTACTGGGCACATTAATTTCAGTTGTGGGAGCAGAGCTTTCCCTCGGTCGCCCATTGGATAAATGCCGTCAGGATATGCTGTGAGCTGCTCCAATGAGATGTAATAATTGAATTTGTTTTCATTTAATTTGGAGGGCCTTTAATTAAAAGCCAGGCCTGTATGTGCAGAGAGATAAAGCCAGGCACGTGGATACTGGGGGTAACTTGGGTGCTGAATGCAATAATTAATGGTAAATTCAGAGGTCAGGAGACTGGCACTATCTTTGTGAAATCAGCACAGTGAGCAGGCCATCCGGCTGGAATGGACTCAGGAGTGGCAGAAACATACACTTAAGTGATTTTTTGAAACCTTAATTGCAATTACAGAGTAGTGTGAAGGTTAATTTGCAAAGTTCATTAATCACGGAAATAAATACATCAGTGACTACCCAATGGAAGACAACCTGGAAAGTCTGGTTTTCCAGCCACAATTTCCCAAGCCTCCTGTTCAGTTTTGAAATAGTACAGAATCCACACTGTGATTAATCTTGCCAACCTTTATTCGCCTTTGAACTGCTAAGTAGTATATTTCTCCCCTCTAGGTCTGAGGTCAAACCCATCCACATGACCACTTCAAGATAATAAACATGTCTTGGAATGATGGGACTAAAACTGAGAATAAGCCACAGAATAAATTCTGGGATATTCTATTAGCATTCAAGAAATCAACAGCTAGAATTAGTATCAGAAGACAGAGTTTGAATTAATGTCCAATATTAATCCCTGGAGTTAGGATTAGAGGGTTAACTAGAATCATCAATCTTTAGATATAGTTGTATTTCATGAAATAAAGCAATAAAGTAAAGGTTTTGTGTGTACATGTGAATTGCTGTCCTGATAAATGGCATTCCATTAGATGCACATTTTGTGCTTGAGAGAGCTTCATTATGGAAACGTATCCCAGCATGCAGTGGTGGAGCTGATAGAAGGCTGCTCCCTTCCAGTCCTCCGGGCAGGGTGGAGTGATGGATCCACATTCACTCCACTACCATCATGCTTAGGAATTCACAGCTGGTGAGCTCCCTGCTGCAAAAGACGGTGTGCCATCCCGTGCAAACCCACAAGTGGGTGGTGCCTGTGCCCAGACATGTTTCTGGAAATCTCCTGCTTTCAGCTTCTTTTTCTCTGGGCTATAATTGTTCCCTAGAGAAAGGAGCCTTCCAGGTCAGAGACTTTCGTCAGAGACGGGGAGAGTGGACTAGATCAGAAAATGTCTGACAGAATTGCCTGAGGCATTTTTGAAAATACACAAGCTTTATCCTTTCCCCAGACCTCTTGAACCAGGATCTCAAGGGAATCAAAATCCCCCTCAGCTAAGAACCATTGGACTGAATAAACTCCCAGTTCTCCCCTTCATCTGAAGTCGTGTTTTCTAGGCCACACTTCTGAGAGCTGCACATCCGCTGTGTGCTTAGCAATTTGCTCTCCTAGAATGTGCAGTAAGTCCTCACTTAACATTGTCAATATGTTTTTGAAAACTGCGACTTGAAGTGAAATGGTACATAACAAAACCAGTTTTACCGTAGGCTAAGGGATATAAATAAGAGGGAAGTTTCTACCGCATGTTTCTGGTCACCAAAAAAAAAAACCACCAAACTTCTAAAGAAAGATCCAAAACACTTCTACTATTAAACGTTGAGATGCATGTGAGCTATATACATTTAAGAAAGATTAATTAAACAGCAAGATAATATTTACACAGTCTTTGGTAAATCAGTGAGTGACGGTGGTCACAGTGGTGAGGGGTTATATCAAGGAATAAATGTGTGCACAGTGAAAATCGTTAGGGCGTCTCCTACTACCGCAAAGTTCTAAAACAAACTATTATAAATATGGCTGACTTGCTGAGCGCTTTCATACCGCATGGCTTCTTGTTGTGCATTTGGATAATTACTTCAGACTTTACAAATTTTTATTTGACAATAATTTGTATACGTTCATTCATTTTCCAACCCAGTTATTCTAGTTCAGGGTCACAGGTGGCTGGAGCATCTCTCAGCAGCCTAGAGTGGACATACTGCCACCCCGTACATAGCAGGGCTGCTTACACACACTCCCACTCTCTCAGACTGGGGCCCTGTAGGCGTGCCTATCCACCCAACAGGCACAGCTGTAGGATGTCAGAGGAAACCGAAAGACCCTGAGAAAACCCATACCAACATAGGGAGAACGTGCAAACCCCACACAGACAGTGGCCCTTCCAGGAAGCAGTTTTTTTCCTCATCATTGTTATAATGAAAAGCCATGGAATGAAACAATGCTATGAGAGGACCTGCTGTAATAACAGAGTCTGAGGATCAGACACTTTAGTTCAATCGTCTCTCTTACAATTGAATAAGCGCTATTGTGTCTCTGCCAGCCATTGTCCATCCTCTGCTGATGCCTTGGTTTTCTCTAAACTTAGATGCCAGGCTTCCTGGGTGTCCCTGGACACCTGGAAGACAGAAGCAGCCACTCATGCATTCCTGAGCAAAGAAGAGGCAGCTGTGAGGGGGACGAGCTTGGGCCGTGGAAGGAAGGAGGTGGTAAACCTCTAGAGCAGGCATCTCTTCCCAGAGGAACAAACCAACACATCATAATACCCACTTTGCTGATGAGGAAACTGGGGCACAGAGAAAGATGACAACTTGCCAGAATGCATCTTCAGACAGTGCAATTCCAGAGCTTGAGCTGTGAACTTACATCACCGAAGTACTGTTCCCAATTCTCACTCCAAGGTTCTCTGATGGCTAAGTGGTGAGTTTAGAAAACTTGACAGAGGAAGTAATAATGTGGTTAGGGGAAAATTTAGAAAAAGCTTTAAGGTGAGGTGTAAAAAGGCTAGTATTTTCAATGAGACTATTTGCTCCGTAAATGGAAGCTAAAAGCATGTAGTCTTCCAGTGGGAATTTAAACAACATTGACAAAATGTTCTTTTACATTAGCTCTAATCATATCACTGAGCTTCTACACTGTTCCAGGTGCCAGGGGTCTTATATACATTTTATCCATAGAGTTTTCTACCAATTACAATAGCTATGCCTATCCCCAATTCATAGGTGATGAAGCTGAGATTTGCACCAAAGTCCTGTAGATATTGATAGGTCTGATGTCTCCATAACCTATTCAGCATAAGAAATTTCATTTCTGGACTTAACTTCTTAATCAAACAGTAACCAATTAATAATCAATCACCTCCTAAGCACTATGCACCGTGCTGGGTACCACAGAACACAAGTAAAGAAATGAAGAAAAGTCTTTGTCCTTGGGAATCCTGCAGTCCAATCAGAGAGAGAGACAAACAGAGAGCTCAATATCATGTGATGTCCTCCCTCAGTAAGAAGTACTGCTGCTCTCAGAACACACAGGTGGGTCACATAGCTATCTGCAGAGGTGGGAAAGGGAACAAGCAGAGGAAAGATGTGCTGGAAGGTGAAAAAGGCAGTCAGGAAGAAGCTGATTAGCAGGCCAATGTATGCAATGCCTCAAGGATCAAAGGAGGGCAACGGAGCTCTGAAAGCTGGAGAAGCCGCATGTGACTAGGGCATAGAAGAGAGTGGCGACAGCCGACACTGGGGCATTGGTCACACTTCTAGCTACCCCGCCAGCGCCCAGCACAGTGCTTGCAGCATAGATTCTCAGTGCTTTATGGAGTGAATGTTAGAAAAATAGGTGTTGGGTGACATCAAGATTCCAGTCTTATCTCTGAGTGGCCTGACATGATGTTTGTACAGACTCAAGTACTCCCATCTCCATAAGGTCTTGGTACACTTATTTCTGGGTGAGCCCGGCTCTTGCTACGATGTATGTCTGTGGCTGTTGGGAGGCAGGAGGGGAAGATGCCTTTGCACTCAGCCTTGTTTCCAGGAGCCATGCACTAGCTGAGTCTTTTTCTCTAGGTTATAATTGCTCCCTTGAGAAAGGCTGCATAGCATGCTACAGTTTCCCTTTCTCTCTGGGTCTATTTCAGGAACTGGTTTAGAAGTTGTGGGGTTTTTGTTGCTTTTTTTTTTCCTTTGAGTGAAAGCACACGTTAAGAAAAAAATAAAAAAAAAAAAAAAAAAAAAAAAAAAAAAAAACCCTCTCATTCCCATCAGCTCTTTTGACGTTGCTGGGAGACAAAGCAAGCAGTAGCAAGTCTCCAAATGGGCTTTAAAGAAGAAATATATTTAAAATAAACCCCTAAAGCAGAACGGCATCGCTTGACGACACGTTGTACATTCTGATTCTTTTCATACTGCAAGAGAAAGGCTTTCCTGGGCCTGTGGAAAGTTAACCAAGAAGAGCCCCATTTAACTCTTAGAGACCACAGGACCACCCATTCCAGTGACCTAGACTGATAAAGAGGCCTGCAAACTAGGCATGGTGCCCAAAATTTATCCCAATACCTTCCAGTGGTTCCTTGAGCATCTTCGCATTTTTATCTCCCTTGGTTAGACCTGTGGCTGGTATGTGCCTCCTCACAGGACCCTGAGGAATTGGACAGATATCAAAGGAATGACAGATAAAGACCAGGGAGTTCAAGGTGATGCTGGGACCCAGGAAAAGACTTCAGTTCCCCCAGTTCACATGGAACCAATAGGGTACTTCAATTTCAAAGACTAAAGAGAACATGAATAATGGGTGCCTCAGTGGTACCCAGTGGGAAGGACACGTGAGAGAGCTCGGGGGCCACAGGCTCAGACTTGGATTTAATACGATTTAATTTTAAGTGGATGCGACACTTTTTCCACAGCTGAGTGTTTTGAGCCATATTCACACCCCCTCCTTCTTTCCTTTGAAAACATGCTCAGACGTGCCAGCATGGTTCTGAAACGCCTCCTCCTAACAGAAGAGTGCCAGGCCCCAAGAGGAAGGTCAGGCTGGAAGTCACGGGAAAGGGACCCTTGGGAAGAAACGCAGCTCCCCAGGCCTGGCCAGCCCTCGCTCTGGGACAAGCTCATTTACTGTGGCCCGCACACAGCTCCTCTATTCTGGGCTCCATTACCTCACGGTCTTAGAAGCAGAGTGCTTCTAAGCCTTCTCAGCTACAGCTTCGAGTGCCCCCAGACATTATTTCACATTCCTTTCGGAACACACATGAGAGGCAGGGTGGCCTAATATCCTCATCTGAATTTGAATTTATCAAATGAACAAGTGCCAGGCTCAGCCAGTGAGGCCCAGGGTGTGGCCCAAAACCTCCCAGTCCCAGGTTTTTCTGTGCGTCTGTGCTGCTGGTGGTGATCACGGAAAGGCCTTCCTCTACTTCCTGGGAACGTTTTCCTGTTTATTATGTTTAACTGAACATCACTGATTTGCATGTAAGATGAAAATTAGGGAAGGAAAGTGGCTTCTCCTCACACATTGACAATCAGGAAGCATTCACCACCTCTTGCCCTGCATGTCATGGAAGCAGCTATTTACTTATCACTCCCTCCAGAACTGTCTACCCCTTCCCCGCGGTGGCAGTCAGAGCTCCAGGAGGAAACACGTGGCACATTCAAATGGTCTCATTGGAGGAGAATGCAACAGTCTCTGCAAAAGCAAGGGCAGAATGTAAGCAAATCCCAAGGTGTTGATAAATGCGGTCTCCGGAACTAGTAACTCCAAAGCACTTTCACCGTCGTAGGCCTGAGGTAGGAATAGTCACTAGAATAGTGACATGGAAAGAATGAGTGGAGAGGCCCACCTAGGAGGAGCTGTGATCTTTAATTGAAGAGTGCAGCTGTCCTACAGTGAGGTCAAAGGGAGGGATCAAGGGAATCAGTACCCGGACCTCATCTCCCTCCAAACATCTGTTACTGCTCTCCATGGGCCAAACCTACTGGAAACCAGAGGGTCAGAGAGCATGTAGCATGGGCACGACTCAAAAGGTCAGCTTCCGGGGAGAAGAGACTTTAGAGGTGGGTGCAGACGGTATATAGCAGCACCACAGACTTCATCAGCAACCTCATGATACCTGTTCACTGTACAGTAGAACCCTATCATCCGAGGTTTTCTCGAGATGTGTTTTCTACAGATGAGAACTTGTCGCATAACCGCTAGCCCAGCTGATAAGACAAAGATGAGAAACAGTGCATGTATGCCCCTGTCCTCTCTTCACACACTCCAGTAAGGTTTTCCAATGTAGTTTGTTGTTTGTAGTTTGTCATTGCTTTAGCCTTGCTTTTGGAAAGGAAAGTGGTGAGTGAGGTTGGAATCAAGTAGCCAAGAGCGTGTGCCTGGAAGGGGAGCGTGGAGTCTGAGAAGTCTCTTATTTGAGTGACTATTATGTACAGGACACACTATTCTAAAATTAGCAAATCTGACCAAATTGAGGATTGTGGAAAGGCTGCTCTTTATAAAAAAATATCTCCCTTGGAGCACTACTCACTGGGGTCAGTTGGGGGGAAATAGGGGAGGGACGGTGGGGGGTGGGGAGTTGGGGAGAGATAGCAAGGGGAGAGATGCCAGATGTAGGTGATGGGGAGGAAGGCAGCAGATCACACTGCCATGTGTGTACCTATGCAACAATCTTACATGTTCTTCACATGTACCACAAAACCTAAAATGCAATAAAATAAATAAATGGAAAAAAAATCTCTCTTGGAATATTAAAATGTTTTCCCTCATACTGAAGAATCCACAAGTCTTCTTTGAGAGGATTTTTCGTTCTGTGAAATCAAGGCCTGACTTAGAAGCAAACCATCACACAGGTTGGTGAGCGCAGCTGACCCCCAGAGCTTCTGCAAGAAGCTAGAGCCTGCAAGAACAGGACATGAGACTGCAAGTTTTGAGGGGACGGTGGGGACGTGGAAGGCGGTGATCACTGGCGAAATGAGAGAGCAGGGAGTGTGGTGCAGAACTGATCAGATGTGGTAGGGGCTCTGGAGACTTTTGGGAAGCCTGCAGACTGAGGGGAAGGAGTTGTTAAAAGTAGAAATAGAGCAGTATTGAAGTCAAAATTTATTCCTTCCTGGTTTGGCCTAAAGCAAGTCTCAAGTGAAGAGTAACTGAATGGCCCTCCTCCCTGCGTCATGATGTACTCTTCAGCTGACAGAAAACCGAAAAGTTTTCCTGCATCTCTTTCCATCTCTTTCTTTTCCTTAGTTCCAAGCCTGGGGTCTTATTCAAGGTGAGAGCTAACTTTCTGTTTCTAGAACTGTGCTTAACTAAACATTTTAATTAGCTGACAAGAGTGGTTGTGGCTGTCAGGATGTGAAAGGAAAGCTAATAAAGTTCCTTGCACCCAGTCCAGCTGGCGGCTGAGGACATGCCATTGGAGAGAAGGCAGAGAGCCCTGGAGCTGTGGGACCCAGCACAGGTGCCAGCACAGGGGCACTGCAGTCCCTGGAGGAGGTGCCTCCCCAGCCAAGGAGCAGGAAGCCAGAGGAACCTCCCTTTCCTCTCACTCCCTGAGGCTACTTCCATATGTGTGTGTGCTTACAGCCAGACAGGTTTAAGACAGCAGAAACACAAGAACTTACAGTCATTCCTGCATTTTTCCTTCCAACAGTTACTTACCTGCAGCCTACTCTATACAAAGCACTCTGCTCCTTGCTCTGGGCCTGGGCACTGGAATGAGCATGTCAGAATGTGAGTATGCCTAATCATTGGGCAAGAGGCCCTAGAAAAGCCTCCAAAGCTACCATAGAACCTATTACCCTAAAACATGTATATATGTGGTTTTTATTCTTGGCCAGCATGACCTTTTTTCAGATTTACCAAAATCACCTTGCTGGCTTTTTTGAATTGCGCCCCATGTTGTCAGAAATTCCAATTTGCAGAAGGGGGTTAGGGGATTCACAGGGGAAAACAACCCATGCCACAACCTCCTCTTGCTTTCAGTCATTCCCCCATCGTAGATCAGACTGAGACCTACTGGGCTGTTGTTAGCTAGAGACATAAATCCTGGTTCTCAGGTATAGAGTTGACAAAAATAAACTGAAAATCACTGTCCTAAAGCAAAGTTTGCTTTACACAAACCTCCAACAAGTCAATCTGGCCCTGTGTATTTAGGAATCCATCTAATTCTCAGGCTTTCAGATGAAGCCAGTTCTCAGGCTTCGACAGCTCCCCATGATACCCAGTTAACAGCTTGGATTCACAAATCCCCAGTTCCCAGCTCTTCCCTGCTGCATCAGCACAGTGACTCGAACAGACTGTGCCATTTAAAAGCACTTACATGTTGTCTCTCAACCCCAGGATTATCTGCACTATCTGTCTACCCCTTGCTGGCTGTGACATCCTGACCTTGGAAAATTTGTTATCCTAGAAATACAGACATAGACATAGGCCCAAGGAGTGACATCTGTTGCTAGGAGTGATCAGAAGACACAAAAAAATGTGGTGTCCAGCACAGGGGATTTACTTAATCAAAACCTGTCTCAACAACTCAATTCAACAAGACAAGAATTGACATAATCTAAGCACTGAGAGAGATGTGAATTTGTGAGTTATTTAGAACAGTGCTTCTCAAACTCTCTCTCAGGAATAACCCG
Source organism: Cebus imitator (assembly GCF_001604975.1). NCBI lineage: Eukaryota > Metazoa > Chordata > Mammalia > Primates > Cebidae > Cebus > Cebus imitator. The sequence goes on from NW_016107720.1 coordinate 26,363, forward strand.
AAAACCTCACAAAAATGCAGATTTGCGTTCTCTAGATCTGGTGTGGAGTCCAAGTTTCCTCACTTGTAATCACTCTTTTTGTGGCAGAGATTTAGAGAGTAATTCAAGGCATAGGCACTAAGAGCCCTAATGGAGTTACAGTCAAGGAGCATCAACCAGGAGGAGGAATAAGAAGGCCTCACCTACGATCAGCAGAACGATGGCCTCTCAGAGGCGTCTATGCCCTGATCCCCAGAACCTGTGCATGGGGTACCTTACATGGCAAAATGCACTTTGCAGCTGTGATTAGGAGTATGGAGCTTGGAATGGGGAGATTTATCCTGGGTCATTTAGGTAGTCCCAATATAATTGCATGAATCCTTAAAATCAGAGAACTTTTCCCGAGTCAGAGAGAGGTCGTGGTGAGAAGGAGTCCCTGACCTTTACTGCCCCGTGCTATGGAAGTCCACAGCATGGACAGGACAGGAAAGAGGCCTGCAGCTGATGCTGGGCCCAGTGGCCAACTGGCAAGGAAACAGAAGTCTCAGTGCTGAAACCGCAAGGAACTGAATCCTGGCAACACTTAAACAAGCAGCGAAGGTGATTCTCCCCTAAAAGCTCCAAAAAGGAACACAGGCCTATCAATATTCTGATTGTACCCCAGCAAGGCCCATATGAGACTTCTGACCAATGGAAATACATGATAATAAGAATGTGCTGTTTTGAGCCATTAAATTTGGAGTATTTTGCTACAGCAGCAGCACAAAATAATTCATTGCCTATCTGACTGCCCTGAAAACATCTTCGAGATAAACAAAAACTGATCTTCCCACTTCTAGCCTCTTTGTATAATTGATTGACCATACACGGAAGTTAGGGAGAGCTCTCTAAACTTTTGTTCTGATCATAATCCTTCCCCACCCCTCTCTAAAATTCATTAATGGCTCAAAGTTCTTACAGAAGTCAAGGTGTCTGTATAACTTCTCTTGCTCAGTCATCCAGTCCACCTCTGCCTGTAGGACCTTCTTCCAGTGAAACCAGCTGGACTAACTGCCTCGTGGCTCAATACCATCCCATTCAGACCTCACCTCCTCTGGGAAGCCTCCTCTAATACCTTGCTGGAGAGCCAGGTGCCTGATAAATTGCTCCTAATCCTGTTATTTTAGCATCTGTCAGGTGACTGTTCTTGTCCATCTGACCACGAGCTCCTTGAGAACAAGGCGGGCTGTCTCTCTCATTTCTATCTACAGCTCTTAAAACAAGTTCCCAGCAAAGACAGATTGAATGATCATCCACTGTAGTATAAAATGAAATAACTTTTATATTTTTCCTGGCTCCTGTCACCGAGCTCCTAACACCCTTGGAATATCCTGAAGGATCAGAGAGTGCCTTTTGTTATTCATAATGAGCCCCTGTAATAACACCTGGTTTTATGCTACTGAAGTGGGCCCCCAGATAGCCTTAAAATGGGGCCAATCTCTAAAAAGAACACGTGGATTAGAGGGTTGAAACTTTCAGCCCCACCCACCACGCTCCAGGAAAACGTGGGTGGGTGTTGCGGATTAAGCTCTATTAAAACCCTTGAACCACAAGATTTAATGAGCTTTTGGATTGCTGAACACATGGCAGTGCTGGGAGAGAAAGGTGCCCAGAGAGAGCGGGAGGCTGTGTATCCCCCACCCCATTTCTTGCTCTGTCAATCTCGTCTGTTCATATACATTCTCTGTAATGTCCTTTATAATAAATAAGTAAACATTAAGAGAGTGTTTCCCTGAGTTCTGTGAGTCATCCTAGAAAATTAATTGAACCCAAGGAGAGGGTTGAGGGAATCCCTGATTTACAGAAGTGCAGGTCAAAACCTGGTGCTGCAATTGGCATGGGTGCACACACTGGGAACCTAAAATGGACACGATGCTTCACCAACAATATCTGACTTGGTCTTCCCAGCAACTCTAAAACACAGGCATCATTATCTCCACTTTTCAGATGAAGAAACTAAAATGTAAAAGAATGTATAATTTGACCAAGACCACAGAGCAAACAAGTCACTAGCCCCTGAATTCTTGTCTGTGCCCTTGTTACTAGGAAATTCGGGAGGAGACCACCAATTGAATATTTGCTAAATTCTATGCCTTGTATAAGGGGCATTATATATGTTATTTAATTTAAGAAAAATATGAACAACTGATAATCGACGTCCAGAGAAAGAAATATGTAACTCTTTTTCAGAATAGCAGGTAAATGCATGCTGATAGCAATGGAGTAAAAATAAAAATAAAGAAAAAAAAAAAACGGAAAAGTAGGTAAAACTTTACATGAGCATTGTTCCTTGCAACACATAGGCAGTTTCCCCTGATGGAGAAGAATGGGAAGAAGATACTGGGCGGAGAGAACCGCTTGAACAGAGTGCTACTTGCAAAGTATGCCATCTGCATTTGGGTCTTCCTTCTCAACACTCTTCTAGATAACATCACTATTGGAGAACCTAAGACTGGCCTTTTGAGATGTCTTTTCAGACTTTTGCATTTCCAGTGACCAAATGACTCCACCTGGACCTGTAATTTGTGACTCAACATGTCCGGTGGCCCCACCCAGAGACTGACTCAGTCCACACCCCTATGATTTCATTCCCAACCAAACAACACTGCTGTTCCTAGCCCCCTGCCCACCAAACTATCCTTGAGAAATCCTAACCTCTGAGCCTTTGAGGAAACTGATTTGGGTAATAACTCTACCTGCCATGTGGCCAGACTTATGCTAATGAAACTTTTACTCTATTGCAATAGCACAGTCTCCATGAGTTGGCTTTGTCTATGCAATTGGCCAGAAGACCCAGTCAGGTAGTTACAGTCATAGTTGGGAGAGAGTAGATGAGTTTGGTTTTGAACATGCGGAGTTTGTGAAACCTCAAGATGTCTGGCACAAGCTGGAAAATAGACATGAATCTCGGGTTAAGTCACTGCTAGTGATGTGCTGCAGCCAGCTCCTGCCCACTCCTCAGAGCTTGCTGCTTAATTTTCAGAAATTATATGAGCCAATTACTAAATACAACCACTAATAAAAGTTATATTATATAAACTTTTGATTGAATAAGTTATATCTTTTTTTAAAATTTATTTTATTGCATTTTAGGTTTTGGGGTACATGTGAAGAACATGCAAGTTTGTTGCATAGGTACACACATAGCAGTGTGATTTGCTGCCTTCCTCCCCATCACCTATATCTGGCATTTCTTCCCATGCTATCTCTCCCCAACTCCCCACCCCCCACTGACCCTCCCCTGTTTCCCCCCAACAGACCCCAGTGTGTGATGCTCCCCTCCCTGTGTCCATGTGTTCTCATTGTTCAACACCTGCCTATGAGTGAGAATA
>NW_016107720.1:32977-47217 GCF_001604975.1 Cebus imitator
GTCTATTAGGTTTGCTTGGTCCAGGTCTGAGTTCAAGTCCTGGATATCCTTGTTAATTTTCTGTCTGGTTGATCTGTCTAATGTTGACAATGGGGTGTTAAAGTCTCCCACTATAATTGTGTGGGAGTCGAAGTCTCTTTGTAAGTCATTAAGAACTTGCCTTATGTATCTGGGTGCTCCTGTATTGGGTGCGTATATATTTAGAATCGTTAGCTCTTCATGTTGCATTGATCCTTTTACCATTACGTAATGTCCTTCTTTGTCTCTTTTGATCTTTGTTGCTTTAAAGTCTATTTTACCAGAGATGAGAATTGCAACTCCTGCTTTTTTTGCTCTCCATTTGCTTGGTAAATCTTCCTTCATCCCTTTATTTTGACCCTTTGTGTATCCTTGCATGTGAGATGGGTTTCCTGGATACAGCACACTGATGGGTTTTGGCTTTTTATCCAATTTGCTTGTCTGTGTCTTTCGATTGGGGCATTTAGTCCAGTTACATTTAGGGTTAATATTGTTATGTGTGAATTTGATACTGCCATTTTGGTGCTAGCTGGCTGTTTTGCCCATTAGTTGATGGATATTCTTCATCATGTTGATGCTCTTTACCATTTGGCATGTTTTTGGAGTGGCTGGTACTGGTTGTTCCTTTATATGTGTAGAGCCTCTGCAAAGCAGGCCTGGGGTGACAAAATCTCTGAGTACTTGCTTGTTCGCAAAGGATTTTATTTTTCCTTTGCTTATGAAGCTTAGTTTGGCTGGATATGAGATTCTGGGTTGAAAGTTCTTTTCTTTACGGATGTTGAATATTGGCCCCCACTCTCTTCTGGCTTGTAGGGTTTCTGCTGAAAGATCTGCTGTGAGTCTGATGGGCTTCCCTTTGTGGGTAACCTGACCTTTCTCTCTGGCTGCCCTTAGTATTTTCTCCTTCATTTCAATCCTGGTGAATTATGTGCCTTGGGGTTGCTCTTAGTGAAGAATATCTTTGTGCTGTTCTCTGTATTTCCTGGACTTGAATATTGGCCTGCCTTGCTAGGTTGGGGAAGTTTTCCTGGATAATATCCTGAACAGTATTTTCCAGCTTGGATTCATTGTCTTCATCACATTCAGGTACACCTATCAAACATAGATTAGGTCTTTTCACAAAGTTCTGCATTTCTTGGAGACTTTGTTCATTCCTTTTTACCCTTTTTTTTCTATTCTTGCCTTCTCGTTTTATTTCATTGAGTTGATCTTCGACCTCTGATATCCTTTCTTCTGCTTGGTCAGTTCGGCTCTTGAAACTTATGCATGCTTTGTGAAGTTCTCGTGTTGTGTTTTTCAGCTCCATCAATTCACTTATATTCTCCTCTATATTGTCCATTCTCATTAGCATTTCATCATCTTTTTTCAAGGTTCTTAGTTTCTTTGCATTGGGTTAGAATATGTTCTTTTAGCTCACTGTAGTTTCTTATTACCCACCTTCTGAAGTCTGATTCTGTAATTTATTCACACTCCTTCTCCATCCAGCCTTGTTCCCTTNGTCAGTTCGGCTCTTGAAACTTGTGCATGATTCGCGAAGTTCTCATGTTGTGTTTTTCAGCTCCATCAATTCACTTACATTCCTTTCTAATTTGTCCATTCTCATTAGCATTTCACCAAATCTTTTTTCAAGGTTCTTAGTTTCTTTGCATTGGGTTAGAATATGTTCTTTTAGTTCACAGAAGTTTCTTACTACCCACCTTCTGAAGTCTGATTCTGTCATTTCATCACACTCGTTCTCCATCCAACCTTGTTCCCTTGCTGGTGATGAGTTGTGATCCCTTGTAGGAGGAGAGGTGTTCTGGTTTCAGGTGTTTTCATTCTTTTTGCACTGGTTTCTTCCCATCTTTATGGATTTATCTACCTGTCGTCTTTGTAGTTGCTGACTTTCAGATTGGGTCTCTGAGTGGACGCTCTATTTGTTGATGATGAAGTTATTTCTGTTTCTTAGTTTTCCTTTTAACAGTCTGGCCCCTCTGCTTTAGGACTGCTGAGGTCCACTCTAGGCCCTGCTTGCCTGGGGATCGCCTGCAGCAGCTGCAGAACAGTAAGGGTTGCTACCAGTTTCTTCTTCTGCTATCTTTGTCCCAGAAGGATACCCACCAAATGTCAGTCTGATCTCTCCTTTATGAGGTGACTCTTTGGACATACAGGGGTCAGACAGCTGCTTGAGGAGACAGTCTGTCCTTTAAAGGAGATCAAGTGCTGAGTTGTGAGCTCCACTGTTCATTCAGAGCTGCTGGGCAGGTACATTTAGGTCTGCTGCAGCAGAACTCATAAACCACTTTTTGTTCCCAGGTGCCCTGTCCCAGGGAGTTAGGGCTTTATTTATGAGTTTCCGTTGTGCTGCTGCCTTTTTTTTTTTTTTTCAGGGCTGCCCTGCCCAGCAAGGAGGCAGCCTGGTCACTGTCTGCCTGCAGAGGCTTTGCTGAGCTGCTGTGGGCTCCGCCCAGCTGCCTTGTGAACTTCCCTGAAGTCTTGTTTATTTGAGTGTAGTTAGAACTGCCTCGGCAATGGTGGCCCGCCTCTGTAATGGCTCACTCTCTGTGTAATGGCAGGTTGCCTTGGCAATGGCGGGTTGCCTTGGCAATGGCAGGCAGCCTCAGCAATGGCAGGTTGCCTCAGCAATGGCAGGTTGCCTCAGCAATGGTGGACTACTTCCATAGTGGTGAAGCGCCTCGGTAATGGCAGAGGCCCCTCCCCCACAGAGCTGGACCGACCCGGGTTCAGCTGCGCTTGCTGTGAAACTCTCAATCCAGAGAGTTTCTGGTTGCTGTTCTTTTGTGGGGGTGGGACCAGCCGAGCCTGATCACCTGGCTCCCTGCCTCTGAGCCCTTTTTTTTTTTTAGTTGAACAGTCGCCTGTTGAAAGGGCTCTGGGATCTGTGTGATTTCCCATGTGGTGACTCACTGCGCCAGCTTAAACAGCTGCACTGAGATTTGTGGTGCTTCTTTTGCCCAGGAATCTCCTTGCCTGGCTCCCTGTTCAGTCCCCTCTTTAATCAGATGAATGGGCGACTTCCTGGGTCTCCAATCGCCAGCTAGAAGGGCACCCGGACCAGTGTATTTTGGACGGAGAACCACTGGCCAGGGCGCTGACAAAGCAGAGGCACTGACAAAGCAGCCACGCACGGCAAAGCAGAAGTGCCGACCAAAAGAACCAAGCTGGCTAAAACAGCCGGCTGGTGACCCATGGGGCTCCTCCGCCTGGGAATCTTCTGGTCCATGGGCAATAAAAATGCAGTGTCCACTCACCCTCTGCGCTTTCACTGGGAGCTGCAACTCTGAGCTGTTCCTAAAAGGCCATCTTGGATCTTCCCTCCTGTATAAGTTATGTCTTAAAAGGCAATGAATACTTAAAAGCCATCACTTCCTAATTATTTTACCACATTTTACTATTATCTATGCTCTTAGGGTAATTTCTGTTCATTTTCTCTATATGGTGAAAACACTGTATAATGGTTTTCTATTGTGCCCCCTTCTCAACTCTATGTTTGCAGCCTAAAATTAACCATGGTGAGGATATTTATACCATGAAAATCAGCAAATGCTACCAATCAAGGCTTGACTGTTTTGTTGATTGTCTAGACTAAAGACATTGAGAAAATGTTAATAGAGATTAAACTTGCATTGAGTTTCACTAAAGTTATTCATGAATATATTATACCTAACACCTTCTGGGTTGTTTTCCCCCAAGACGGAGTCTTGCTTGGTTACCCAGCCTGGAGTGTAGTGGCAAGATCTCAGCTCACTGCAACCTCCACCTCCGGGGTTCAAGCAATTCTCCTGCCTCAGTCTCCCAAGTAGCTGAGATTACAGGCACCCACCACCATACCCAGCTAATTTTTGTATTTTTAGTAGAGACAGGGTTTCACCATGTTAGCCAGGCTGGTCTCGAACTCTTGACCTTGTGATTCATGCACCTTGGCTTCCCAAAGTGCTGGGATTACAGGAGTGAGCCATTGCAGCTGGCCCGTTTAACATTCTATCATGTCTGTAACCATTACATTGTGAATAGCACACAAAAAATAAGAAAATATTGTTTGACAATTCAAAACCTATTGTGTAATTCAGCAAAGAAGTTGCTCAGTCATTGACAAACAAGAAGTTCTGACATGTGTCTTTGTTGTTTTACTTCATCTTATTCAACGTAAATAAAAATATCAACCATCATCCATGTTGGAACTACACTTGTTCACCATAAATTGGCTATGGATACAAGAATTTTGCAAAAATCAGGGAAAATATTCTATGAGAATCAATTAAGCTTTATTGAATTTCCAGGAAAGAACATTGTGGATTCCTTATTTGAAAATACTGTGCTAGAGATCCTTTATGTCAGTAAATTTTATAATAATTAAATACTTACACATACACACACAAGTACTTTTTTTTCCCTCAGAGATCTGATAGTTAAAAATTTGCCAGCACAATGCTACAATACTGGTCGCAGATCCAAAGATACTCCTGAACATCTTTTGCATGAAGTTCGAATTAATCCAAGCCATGGAGAAGATCCTTTTTAGATATCCTTTGCTGTTGTTTTCTCTCTTTAGGTCTCCAGGACAGTAGTTAATTCTTTTTAATTAACTCTTTGTTCAGTGCAATAAATCAGTAGAATTTCAGTTTGTTTTCATTTTTTGTTTTCCTTTTGCATGTTTCTACTTCTTTAGGATGTCTATTATTTTCTTTCTGGCCTCATTGGTGTTAACAACTTATTCTAATTTAGACCCCTCTGCAAACGTCATTAACATGCTATTTACTCCCTCATTAGCACTGAAACATTATCATTTATCACTATCTGTGGTAATGATCATGGGATTAAGGGTATGGAGGCCTTAAGAAGTTTGTATTCTAATCAGCAAGTTGAAAAGGATGAGTCTAGGCTTACCCTGAATTGTCCAATGGCACATCAAGGGCTTGGGGACTAGGTTTAAAAAATAACTAGAATTCAGCCTTCACGTTGAAATTCAATTTTCCCCAATATGGTATTATTTGAAAACTAGAAGAAACATCAGGAGATTTCATATGAAAATAATATTGGTCCTGGCAGTCACAACAAGTTCCATTTATATGCGTGTCTCATGAGCCCTCAAGGAAAACAGTAAAAAGGATTGCAGTGGCTGATAATTGGTCTTGACAATGAGATCTTTAGTCAGGTGGGTACATGGGTGGGAAAAAAGCTGCAGGAGCCTAGAATTCAACTAAGATAGGAGAGAATCATGAAGCGCAGGTTTCGTTTTGAGATCAGTAATCAGTAGATTATTGGAAGGCAAACACAATTTTGGGTCAGCAGGGCAGTGTTACCAAATGCTCGCCAACCTAACTCTATGAATTTTCTCCAGGGTCTGTTAAATAATGAAATTTTACTAAACGATACAATAACAGCTCTTAGTTGCAAGGGAAAGAGCAATGTGTTCCAAGAAGCAAGATCAAAGCCAGCTGCACAAAGTCAGCCCACATTGCCAAACGTGAGTGGAAAAGCATCAGCTGCGGAATGTGGTCAGCTGTGGGCTCAAGAGAGTGAATTTAAGCTGTACAGAAAACGATTAGAAGCCATCAAGATGGAGAATAGGGTGTCACTCGGAGACACTAGGAAGAGAAATCAGGCACTTTGTTGTGCGTGTTTCTCACCAGTTGCTCTTGTTAGGGCTTAAAGAAAAAACTGAAATTATCATTTTTACAGCTATGTACACACTTCAATTATTTTTCCTCCTCAGATTTGAACAAATTGTTGCAAACGGTAGAGTAGGAATTGTTGGTTCAGCAATAGAGAGAAAATTGAAAACTGGGAGTTTCAACCTCAATAACCATTGAATGTTAAGGCTCAGTCATTCGCTCTTATTTTGTTTCTTTTAGGTCTAAATGAACCCTTTATTTGTTGAAACTTGCTTTCCTTCTTGTGTATTACGGAGTAACCAAGACAAACATCCTAGCAAGCAAACTGGCAATGACACCAACAGTCCTTAATGCGCTGGATATCAACTGCTTTCAAGTTTTGCAGCTGAGTCCTCAGGCACCACAGAGCAGAAACAAGCCACCCCCACTGTAGCCTCTCAGAATTCTTGACCCACAGAAATGGTGGGAAATAATAATTATTGTAGTTTAAGCCCCCAGTTTGGGGAGTAGTTTGTTATGCAGCAACAGATAGCTAACACAGCTCTTTCTAACTAAAAACCTCCTACATCTGCAGAATTAACTGAATTGAATTAAGCAGAAGGGCTAACTTGTCATGATTGACTAATCAAGAACATGAGACATTTATTTCTAATAATATAGTAAGCACGCATAACCCATTACTCAAAATAAAAGACAGGACCTTTCCAATAAATGTGTGACTTTGGTATAGTTCCAGTCCCATACCCTTATCTACCAGTAGCCAAAGACACCACATCCTGAATTCCATGCTAATCATCTCATTCCATCTTTTTTGTATATGATTTTAGGGCATATAGTAGACATTATAATTTGGAATTTACTTTTCTTCACTTGATATTATATTACTAAATGTCATCCATGTTTTCTACCATATTCATTTTGACTGCTGTATAATATTCCATCGTGTGAATAAGCCATAGTTTGTTCAGGCATTCACCTGATGATGGGCATTTGAGTTGCTCCCTAGCTCTGCAATGGTGAACAGTGCTACTCTAAACCCATATGAATATTTTCTTTATTGTGCAAGTGCATCAATTTTGCTTGGGTATAAGCCTAGGGAGTGAAATCACTGGGTTAAATTTACAATATTATTATAGAAATGTTTTCTATGTCTTTTAAAAATGTGCCCTATGGTTCAAAACATTTCACTCATATTTTCTATTAACAAAGTTTTATCTTTTTATATGTAAGTTCTTAATCCATCTAAAGTTGCTTTTTGTTTATCATGTGAGGTAGAACTCTCACTTTATATTTTTTTCTTATTAATATCCGGTGTTTTGTTTTGTTTTGTTTTGTTTTGTTTTGTTTTGTTTTGTTTGAGTCAGAGTCTCGCTCTTGTCACCCAGGCTGGAGGGGAATGGTGCGATCTCGGCTCACTGCAACTGCCGCCTCCTAGGTTCAAGTAATTCTCCTGCCTCAGCATCCCAAGTAGCTGGGATTACAGGCAACCACCAGCACATTTGGCTAACTTTTTGTGATTTTAGTAGAGACGGGGTTTCACCATGTTGGCCAGGCTGATCATGAACTTCTGACCTCAGGTGATCTGTTCACCTCAGCCTCCCAAAGTGCTGGGATTACAGGCATGAGCCGCTATGCCTTGCCAATATCCAGTACTATAATTTTAATTTTTTCATTGCTCTGACATGACATCTCTGTCTTATATCAAAGTGTTATATAAGCATGAGTCTGTTTTGGGACTTTCCATTCGATTCCATTGATTAATCTGTCTCTCTGCCAAAACCACATTGTTGTAATTATCACGCCTTTCTGATAAACTCTGGTATTTGGTAGAGCAAGTGTCTCATTATGGTTCATCTTTTGCTATTGTGTCCTTTATTCAAACATACAGATTTTTAGAAAAAATCTAACCAAGATGCATTAAATAACCTGCTGACATTTTGATTGAATTGTATTGAATCAATCCCTAGGTGCATTTGAGAATTGATATTTATATAGTATAGCTTTTTATTCATAAATATAGTGTATTTTGTCAATTATTTAGATCTTCTTCAACATTTCTAGATAAAATAATTTTACAGAGATCTTGTACATCTTTTGATGGATTCATTTGTAGGTGCTTAGTATCCTCTGATACTATTGTAAATAATGACTTCTTTTTCACTGTGTTTTCTAGTTGTTAGCTACTGGTATACAAAAGGGCAGCTGACATTTTGTATTCTTCCAACCCCTCTGCACACACCCCCAACACAGTCATACATTTATAATAATTTACCTACTATTTTGCTTTTTCTATGTAAATAATTAAGTCATCTGCAAGAATTTCCCCATTTCTAATTTATATGCTTCTAATTTCTTTACTTTTGTTTCATTGTACTGAACAGGACTGTAAACACAATTTTGGGCATGTGTGCTGACAGTCAACTTTTTTATCTCAACCAAATTTTAAAAGAAATTCTTCTAACATTTTCCATTTGATATGATACTCTTTCCTGAGCTTTTCAGTTTCTCTGTTTGTTTTATCTCTTTTGTGATGGTTAATTTTGTGTCAACCTGTCCAACAGACACTCAGACATTTGGTCAAATATTATTCATGGTGTTTCTGTAAGGGTGTTTTGAATGACACTAACATTTAAATTGGTGGACTTTGAGTAAAGTATATTGCCCTCCATAATCTGAGTGGGCCTTGGCCAATCAGTTGAAAGCCTAAATGGAATAAAGCCTGAGCAAGAGCTAATTCTTCAGACTTCATGTGCAACATGAGCTCTTCCCGTTTCTCAAGATTGCTGGCCCATCCTGTAGGTTTTGAACTTCCTAGATTCCATAATTGCATGAGCCTATTAATTAGTTTTCTAGTTTCTTCAGTCTTATAAAAAATAATAAATACACACATGCACACACACATTTTATTGGTTCTGTTTCTCTGAAAAACCCTAATACACTCTTTACCAGGTTTAAGAAGTTCTCAAATATTCCTAATTTCCTAATAGTACTTTTTTCATAATTATCAATAAGTATTGCACTTTATTAAATACTTTTTATATATCTACTGAGATATTCATGTGGCTTTTCGTCTTTTACGCTGTTAATGTGATACATTACATCATGGATCTTATAATAACAAATAATTATTGAATACCTAGAAAAAACCCCATTTGATCATGGGATAGTATAATTTTTTTTTAATACACTGAAAAACTTAATTTGGTAATATTGTTTGCTTCTATATCCCAGAGTAAAATGAAACAGTAATTTTCCTTTGTAGTTTTTTTTTTTTTTTTTTTTTTTTTTATCTGGTTTTAGTAACAGAGTAATGTTATCCTTTTAAAAAGAGTTGGCTAAAATTTCATTTATTTTCTACTTTCAGAAAAGCTTTTGGAAAATTGGGATATTGGAATAATTTGTCCTCTATAAGTTATCCTATACTAATAAGTTCTTAGTAGGGCTTGTCTACAAAGCCAGGTAGGAACTGGTATGAGTGCAATGCTGTTTACAACTAATTGATCACAGCTGGTTACAGAGTCCTGTAGGTTTATTCTATCATTCCTTTTCTAGTTTCTTACATCAAAAAATTTGCTCATTTTTTTTCTGAGGGTTTTTAACCTTTCTCTTATTTATTGACCCTTTAAGTCTATAAAGTTTTTGAAGCACTGCTTTTGCTAATCCTACAAGTTTTGATGTGCAGAATTTTATTATTTAATCCTAGATATTATTTTAAAATTTTATAATAATTTCGAACATAATAAATTATATATGTGTCAATATGGCTTTAATATTTATACATGGAGGTATTTTATAATTTCTCTTTTTGGTATTAACTTTCAAATTAATATTATTGTGAAAGATCATAATCTGTATAATACCTATTGTTAAAATTAGTTGAGGCATTTTATGGACAAATACACATGATCATTTTTTATATTTTATGTGTGGTTGAGAAAAACCTACTCTTTCTATTTATTGGGTGTAGAACTCTGTATGAGATAACTAGGTCACACTTCTTAAAAATATTGCTTGGTTTCCTTTAACCTTGTTGCTTGATCTGTCAATTATCAAGAGATAGGTGTTGATATCTCTCACTATAATGGTTGATTTTCCCTATAGTTCTATCAGTTTTTTCTTTATGCATTTTGAACCTATTCTATTAGAGATATATATAACACATATGTAATATATACAATCTCACATATGAGATTAAAATTGCAATATCTTTTGAATAAATTGAACTATTTGTCACATTTATTTTTATATAATGACCTATACCATCTCTAATACTGATAAATATTTTTGGTCTTTAATTTTATCTGACATTAATATAAGAATTTCAGCTCATTTGGTTAGTATTTGCCTGACATATTCATTTTTCATTCTTTACTTTTAACTTTCTCCTGTCTTTGTGCTTTTTTACCTCTCTTACAAAGTCTATATCTGTATATTTTAATTTAATCTATCAAAATTCAACTTCAAATATGAAATGTCAGTTCATATTTAAATTCTTGATTTTATAATATTAGTTTACTATTTGTCTTTTTCTACATTTTCTGTGTCATTTTTTGTCTTCAGTTTTTTGTTTTGTTTGTTTTTGGAGCCATATGATTAGACGTGATAAGACTAGAACTTTAGTGCCCCCTTTTCCAATTTCCATCATTGTGAGATCATCTATATCAGTGGCTTCCAATTAAAATAAGAACCACAAATGTAAGCCACATGTGAAATTTTTAATTTTCTAGTGAACATATTAAACAAAATAAAAACAAACAAAATTAACTTTAATTATGCATTTTATTTAGCCCAGAATATTCAATATATCATTTCAATTTGCAGTTAATATAAAAGTTTAGTGGAAAAGTATACATTTTTCATAACAGTCTTTTGAAATCTGGTATGTACTTTATACAATTAGCAATTTTAATTCAGAATAGCTACATTTCAAATGGCTAGTGCATATCATGTTACACAGTCCAGGTCTAGGCTTTTAGTTTATTTACTATTTTACCTTTGCTATTTTAATGTGAAATAAAAAACCTTAACAAGGTATCTGACCACCTTTATTTCGTGTAGTTATTATAAGAAGTCCCAGAGTCTTGCCTATTATTTCAATATTTTATTAACTCTATTTAATTAATCAATATGAGATTCTGACAAAAGTTCTGAGATCTTATAACCGTAAGAATATTTTTCTTATGCCCTTCCTCATATGTAAGTGAAAATGTGGCTGTATCTAAGCTCTTAAGTTTTAAGTGCTTTTTTTTGCATGCATTGTTGCTATTGAGGAATCTATTATTAATTTGATTTTTAGTTTTTTTTCTCTGTAAGCTTTTTAATTTTTCTCTGACTTCATGTTTTTAAATTGTATTATGTTTCTAGATGTGGGATTTTCCTTTCCCTTTTGCACTCTTTGAACATTTTCTATTTATAATCTGTTGTTTCCATTTATAGAAATATATTTTAAATATTTTCTCATCTTCTTAAAAACAATTCTCTTCTGAGATGTCCATTTTTCAGATATTAGTATGTCTATCTCTACGCTTCACTTTTCTTAGCTTTAGAATATATATTGCATTGTTTTTCTTCTCTTCTGTCATATTGAAAATGTGCTCAATATGGTGTTAGAGTGAATTAATTGGTCTCTCAACTGTGTTCATTCTATTTATCCCATCTACTGTGTTTTTTAATTTGAGCATTATATTTTTCATACTCAATATTATTCTTGGTTCTTTTTATATTTTCTGGTTCTTGAGTCAAATTGTTATCTTCCTCTTTTTTGTTTATTAAACTAATTTTATTTCTTTTTCAAAAAGAATTTTTTTATTTTTTGAGGCGGAATCTCACTCTGTCACCAGGTGGAGTGCAGTGGTGAGATTTCGGCTCACTGACACCTCCTCCTCCTGGGTTGAAGCGATTCTCCTGCCTCAGCCTCCCTAAGTACTGGGATTACGGGCACCTGCCAGCACACCCAGCTAATTTTTGTATTTTTAGTATAGTTGGGTTTCACCATGTTGGCCAGGATAGTCTCACTCTCTTGAACTTGTGATCTGCTCACCTGAGCTTCCCAAAGTGCTGAGATTACAGGCATGAGCCACCATGCCCTACCCAAACTAATTTTAATTTTTTATTCCAACTGTTTTAGTAGTTTTGTCTTATGGAATCTATAGTTTTGTATTTTACATTTCCTTTGAAATACCCACACTTTTCAAAAGCCTTGCCAGCTTGTTTTCTTCTGAGAGTTTGGCTACACAGCCAGGCAGAGCTCACTCTAAAAGGCCAGACTCAAGCTCTCAGCCTCAAAGGCTCTGGAGACAAGAGAAGGTGGAGGCCAGGAACCAGGAAGATGCAGCCAGCCACTCAACACTGTGCAAAACAATTCTTCAAGCAGGACTTCACTTTCTGTTATTGGAAGACATAACTTAGATTGTAATTCATAACCTTGAGGATAACTCTGGTGTTTTGTTTTGTTTTTTGGGTTTTCGTTGTTGTTCACTCTCTGCAAACAAAGGGCTTTAATCCATCACTGGTTTTATACCTGAGAGCCTCTGTACCAGGGATCTGAGTTTTCACAAGTGTGCTGTGGGACTCACCATTGAACACGAAGATATGCAGGAAGGATTCCATAATTCCTTTCTAAGTTTTTCTCCAAAGCCATACTAGGCCATCTTTTCTCTCAGACCAAAGACATTATATATATAAATGCCAGTTCAAACCCTTGCCCCACCTCTCTATCATTGCAGAGAGGAGACTTGGGAGAGGAAGCCTTAGCCATGCCAGTTCAGTGTCTTGCTAGGAACCACTCATTTCCATTTGTAGAGATGGGGTCTTGCTCTATCACCCAGGCTGGAGGGCAGTGGTGCAATCATGGATCCTCAAACTCCTGGGCTCAAGCGATCCTGCTGCCACAGCCTATCGAGTTGGGGCTACAGGTGTGAGCCACTGAGCCTGGCTACTAATTTCCTTTTAATAATTATTATGTCACCAGGAAATATATACCAACACTCTCAAACTTTCTCATATTTCCAGTCCGTATAACGTTGAAAATAATATATTAATAATAAAGTAGTTATGATTTTTTTTGTATTACAAAATAAAGCAAACTCCTTTTGAATCAGAAAGTATTCTCAAACCCAAATCCTGATTCTGTACAGGGGAAATCTGAGGCTTAGAATGAAGAGTTTCATTCAACATCACCAGAAAATAGCTGGTGGCAGAACTGGGACTAGAACGAAATGCTCTGATGGCATGTTATGTAACAAGACAGCGTGTACAAAGTGCCTTACTTCTTTCTTCCTTCTCCACTGTGCCATCCAAGGAACATCTACTCTTCCTCTTACTTCCTTTAGGTTTCCACTTATACCCTCAAGTGTGTTCTCCAGAATTGAGAAACGGGTTTATATTTGCCTTTCATGGTCTTATAACCATTCAACTTCTTTCAGAATTTATCTCTACATCCTGAAGAATTTTAACTTTATTCTTCAGTACTCAAATCATCCCCTTGATCATTTTAACTGTCTCATGCTAGAGTTTTTCTATCTTATTTTTGTCTTTGGTTTTAGCAATTGGAATTTTAGGCAGAAATAATGCAGTTCTGAGGGATTTCCAGCTGACAATGGGCATCTGTTGGCTATATGGGCTAGCTGCAGATAACTGAGAGTGGACAGTAACTCCAGGCTTCTTTCCCCAGATAGGAGATAACCGAGACAGCTCCACCTGCAATGTGTCTACAGGCACATCACTGAAATTCTCTGGACCCACTTATGCTCCTGGCTACAAGGCATCATAGAAGCTCCCAAAATGGAGAAAAGAAGTCCTAATGAGAAGTCTTCAAAGGATTTTAATTCCTTGGGAAAGCAGATCTGTTAAAGATGGAAAGCAATGATGAACCAAAGAGGAATAAACACCTTGGCTGAGTGGTTGTGGAATTCTCAATGTTTTTTGTGGTGCAAGTGTCCTGAGAGATTGGTATCGTTTGGATGTTTGTTTCCTCCAAGGTATATGTTGACTCCCAGTGTTGGAGCTGGGACCTGGTGGGAAGTATTTGGATTATAGAGACAGATATCTTATAAATGGCTTGGCAGGCCCTCCACAGTAATGAGTGGTAATGAGTTCATGAGAAATCTGGTTGTTTAAAAGTGTAGCACCTCCACCCCCTCTATTTGGCTTCCTTTTTCACCATGTGGCAGGCAGGCTCTCCTTTGCTTTCGGCCATGATTGGAAGCTTTCTGAGATCCTCGCCAGAAGCCAAGCAGATGCCAACACCATGCTTGTACATCCTGTATAACCATGAGCAAATTAAACCTCTTTTATTTATAAATTACCCAGTGTCAGATATTCCTTAATAGCAATACAAATGAGCTAACACAGAGAAATTCTGCTAATCCTTATTAACATAAGAGATGGTTTATTGCTCAGAACCCTAGTGAACCCCAGCCAGTCTCCCTTTCTGAAGAGTGCCCTTTGCTTGGGCTCTTCTGCCTCAATTGCATCATTTGCTGTGGGAACAAACACAAACAAGCTTCTTTTCTCCTTGGAGGTCATCTACATCCCGCTTTCAATCATTTTATTATTATTATCACTAAAATAGTGTTTATTTTCTGATAAGAAGAAATTTTATTTTAA
>NW_016107720.1:47262-49614 GCF_001604975.1 Cebus imitator
GAAAATACAGAAAAATACAAGAACAAATGAAATTAACCTATAATCTTATAACCCTGAGATGACCACTTATAAAATTATGGAAGATTTCCATTCAGTCATATCTACTATAATTTTATACAGTTTTATGTCCTAGCTTCACTTAGTTTGGAGAGAATTTTTCCACATCATTAACTATTTCTAAAAAATACCATTTGTCCTAGTTACACACAGTGTCCCATTCTGTGGCTAAATCGTAATTTATTTTCTGTTTGCCCATTTAAAGTCACTTTGTTTACCTTATATTGTCTATTCTAAAAGTGCTATGATAAACATCTTTGTTCATCTTTTGTTCATGTCTTTGATGATTCTGAATGACTGATTGTTGATAATAAAACTACTAGTTAAAAGATGATTTTGAGGTCTTTAATACATATTGCCCAATGAATGATAAGCTTAATTAAACTTTACAAAACAATGTATTCATCTGCTGCTGCGGAGGTAGCAATATGTCACAAATACTAAAACAAAATAGAAACAATCAACACCATAATCTCCTCTGCGAACTGAAACCATCTACAGCCAAACAGCTTATAGTCCACAAAACATGATTTTCCTATCTGATACTCTGTGTTAACATCACATGGCTATTCCAGAAAATTCTTGATCCAGAAGATTAAGTTGGAAATAACTTTGAAAATTCATTGATCTCAATAATTGACTACTCCACATCTCTTCATCAGAGTAAATAGCTTCCTTCTTAGAAGGATAGATTGTTCAGCTGGAATAATAAGATTGTTCACACTGAGGTTTGTTTCAAAATCCTCACTCTGGAGTTCACCAATCCTGAACTATTATGTCACAACTTTGGCCCAGTCTCAATCAGATCTCCTCATAGAAACACCTGCCTTAAACCAGACCCCTCCAAATCACATAAATATCCCATCTTTATCCTTCTTTTTCAAAAAAAGTGATAAAAAGGTACTGATCTTCCTCATCATAGGAAGCAATAAACTTGGCTTTGCTTGACCCACAAGCTATTTTGTGGTCTCCTTGGGGTGTTGGAGGTCCATTGCTCTTCTGCAATAACGAAAGCTGGCAGCACTCATCGAGCACTTCTGTGAGGCAGGGCTTTATCTTCATTATAGCATTTCCTCCCTACAAGAGCACTGTTAGTTGAGCACTGTTATTCAAATTACCAAATATTACATATTTAGAAAGTGGCTTTATGAACTCTGCCTTAGCATGTAATAGCTGCAGCAACTTCTATACTTACAATACCTAACTAGACACCTCCCAATTTGGCCAGGGGATGTCTAGTCCTGCATCTTGAGCACCACCTGCATATTATCACATGGAGTAGGGGTCTACAGCACCCCAAGACAGTAGGTCCCAAACTGGGTAATTTTTCCCCCATTCATTTATTTATTTATTGGAGATGGAGTCTTGTTCTAACTCCCAGGCTAGCGTGCAGTGACACCATCTCAGCTCACTGCCACTTCTGCCTCCTAGGTTCAAGTGATTCTCCCACCACAGCCTCTCGAGTAGCTGAGATTACAGGGGCCCACCACACACGCCCGGCTAATTTTTTATATTTTAGTAGAGACAGAGTTTCACTGTGTTGCCCAGGCTGGTCTCGAACTCCTGACCTCGTGATCTTCCTGCCTCAGCCTCCCAAAATGCTGGGATTACAGGCATGAGCCACCGCACCTGGCCTTCTTCCCTTTTTCAAAATACTTTTTGTTATGAAATTTTCTGTACGTAACAAAATAGAAATAATGGTAAACACTAATACACTCACTCAACTCCTCGATTTAACTATTTTTAGTATTTTTCATCCTTAATTCATTTTCGTATTGCATTTTACTTCTTACCTATGCATTTCTTAAAAATAAAATAGAAACCTTTTCCTGCACAACAATTATTTTCCTTTCAGAACGTGCTATCCCTCTGGCAATATGGCAAATATTTTCATTAATTTGTGCTAGGAAGTTGAGCATTAATTTAGACTCCTCACATACTTTTGTTCTTTCCACCCAAGTCCCAATTCACACTTTTACACATATATACAAATCCATTTATTTTTCATAGTATAGATTCTGCCTCCCTAACGCATCTCTGTCTACTTACTTCTTGCTCCATTCCCAAAACCAGAGGCTGACAACTTCTCTTGGACAGCTGAAATTATCTCCTAGTTGAGCATTCTGTTACATTCAGACTAGATAAGAGTTCTTAAAATACAGTGCTGACTGAATATACCACATCTTTTTGGAAACATTTCAGTAGCAGATTTTTTTTAACCAAACTAGCAGCTCCTGATGTTATCTCTATCAACTTTCCACAAAAATCCTTATTGAGATACTGCAGGAAAAAAAA
>NW_016107720.1:49649-104062 GCF_001604975.1 Cebus imitator
CACACACACACACACACACACACACACACACAACAACAACTCCACAAAAGTAGACACAGAGACATACTATTTTATCTATTCTACCTCCCTGCTCTAGAATCTGAAATCAACTTCCACACATAGGTAAGGTTGAAGATGCATACATGATAAAATAGTGAAGGTGCAATTGGTTGGGCTCAGAAGGAAAGAAAAAGCTGCGCCCCCTCTCCTCCTCTTCTCCAGGCCCCCGATGCCCACACCAACCTGAAAACTACACAAGGAGGCCAAAGTCCTCCTTCCACAAATGTGCTCAGCAAATACTCTTATCAGGAAAGAAACACAGCGAGAGAGCAGATGCCAACGGTGACTTCCCTATTAGATGGAGATGCTCCCTGGTCTCTCACTTCACACGTCGTAGAAAGAGGAAGAGCCTAGAGGCTGCCATTCTCCATATTCCCACAGGACAACAGAAAGCAGGGTTAGAAATAATAATATGAGTCACATGAATTCAAAGTGTGAGGGAAATTTATAGACGCCAAATATTACAGTGAAAATAGGTATATCTGTTAATGAACAAGTAGTTTTCAAGAATGTTTACGTAAAAAAATATAAAAATAGAAAGTAAAGCAAACAGACTTTTGGCAGTATGACGCAAAATTAGCAGACGTACTATTACGGGAGACTTCAACACCCTCAGATATAAGATAGACCTCCAACGAAGATAAGGATATAGATAACTTGATAATAAAATTAACAGACTAAAAAACCTTGCCTTCACTACAATTAGAGAAGTACCTTATTTTCAAGTGACCGTGTACCTTATAAAACCTAATTTACCATATCACAAAAAGCACCCATAAATTCTTAGTAGCAGAAATTACACTGATCACATTTTCTGACCACAGTACATTAAGAATAGAAAAATAAGAACAGTAATTTAAACACATGAACAAAAACTTAATAAGCAGGAAATTAAAAATCACCTTCCTAAATTAATATAAGACCAAGGGCAAACTAAAATAGAAGCCGGTTTTGGGGGGACAAAAAAAAAACTGAAGGTAAAACTTATCAAAATGGTAGTAAACAAACCTTAAATGTTTTACTATTAGAAAGAAAAATTTAATATCAATTAAGCAAGCTTCCTGAAAACTAACAAGATAAATTAAAAAAAAAATAAAAATGAGCAGATCTAGAAATGATAATGGGGCCACAAAACCAGATTTAGAAAATATATTTTAAATCATAAGAAAATACTACATACGATTCCAATTATAATTTGAAAATTCAGTAGAAATAGGCAATTTATTGGAAAAAACCTATCAAGACTTTTTTAAAGTGGTAGAACACTGAAATACATCAATATTCATGAGAAAGAAAATCAATAAATTATCAAAAATGTTTTAAGGCTTTGCAATCAGGCAGTTTTTAACAATAAATTCTGTGAAATTTCTTAGGAACATATACTCTCCATGAAATGTGTAAGCCCACACCTCAACACACACAGGGTTATATTCACTTTTTGCCTTCTATCCTGTACAAGATGAATTGCTTCCTAATTTATTTCACAAAACTGCCCATTCCAACAATTGATAAAAGATAGCCCCAAGGTGAAAACTTTAGAACAGACACAGTTACGAACATAGATGTAAAATCCTCATTTAAACATTAATAAATTAAATTCAACAGTACCTCTTTAAAAAATCACCCACTGCAACCACTTATTTAGTTTAATATTGAAAAATCTATTAATCAGATTAATAGGTAATATAGCTCAACTGATAAAAAGCACAAGACAAACTTCTTGACTTTTTCTTATTTTTTCAAAAAAGTACGTTGTAAATCAGGAGTGAAAGGATACTTTTTTAATATGACAAAGGCATCCACTTTAAACCAGCAGTGTGAACAAGGAGAGGGAAACCAATAAGCTAGTGACTACCACTATAATTCAATACTCTGCAGAAGTTTTAGGCAAGGTATTGTACCATGATGAAAAGGGGATAAAATTATCATTATGTCTACTTCAAAAACTCAAGGAGTAAATTGAAAATCTGCTGCCAATAATAAGACAGTTGAACAATATTGTTGATTGATAGAAATTTGAAAAAATAACTAATTGAAAATGATCTTTTGAATATACATAATGGAATAAAGTAGCAACCATAGAACAAAGCAGGGGAAAAAAGCATAAGCTACAACATATAGGATTAACTCAAACATAAAACATGTAAGAGCTATAGAAAATACATAATTACAAAAGCAATGTCAAAAAGAAAATGGGCTTGAATAAATGGAGAAACATACCACATTCTGCGAAAGGAAGAGTGAATGATATAAAGATATTAATTCTTTGCACATGAATGTCCCTGTATTATGAAATTCCAATAAAAATATCAACTTGATTTTTCTTCTTTAGGACCATGATGAAGTACTTTTAAAGTTAAGCTGGCATAAAAAGCCAAGAATAACTAAGGGAATTTTGTAAAAGAAGAATAATAAGAAAGGCCTTCTACACTAGATGTGAACTATGTTTAACAAAATCCTAGTGATTCAATCAGATGATACTGGTTCAATAATTGAGAGAAGGATCCGTGCAAAGAGATGAAATGTGCGTAAATTAGACTCTGATATATACAACAATGATAAAAGTAATATAGTGGATAAGGAAAGGAATAGAAGGATGAGGGAATAATACAGTTTCAAATAGGATAATGAGGAAGGCCTCACCAAGAAGGTAATTTTGAGCAAAGATTTTAAAAAGATGAAGGAGTTACCCACCCATATATCTTGGGACACAGCCTTCCAGAAGAGAACAGCAACTCCAAAGCCACTGAAGTGGGAACCAGCTGGATGTGTTCAAGAAAGAAGGAGACAAAATCCTCCTCTTGCTGTAATAACTGAGGCAGGCAAATAGCAGGAAATGGGGCCAGAGAGGGACTGGGGTGAGCTGGGGATTGGATCATATAGTCTTTTACACTGTTATCCAGATTTCAGGTTTTACTCCAAGTGAGATGGCAAGCCATTGGAAGGCACGGGACAGAGGCATGGCAGGATCTGATTTCCATTTTTAAATGATCACTCCAGTTTCTCAGTTAAAAATAGGCTGCAAAGAAACAAGACTAAAATTGGGAAGACCAGTGGAAGGCTATTGCAAAAATCCAGCCAAGAGATGATGAACAAAGTAGCAGTGCAGATGGTATGGAAGATTTTGCAGAAGGTAGAGTCAACAGGATTTACTGAAGGCGTGAAAGTGAGGTATGAGAAAAAGAGAGGGGTCAAGAGCGATTCCTAAATGTTTGGTCTGAACACCTGAAGGATGTAGTTTCTATTAGCTGAGTTGAGATGACCTCATGAAAAATGGCCTTGGAAAGATCAGGGATTTAATTTGGGCTATGAGATACCTAGCATGCCTGTTAAGACATCCCAGTGGAAATATTGAGAAGGCTGTTGTATTAATATATCTCTAGAGTTCAGAGGAGAGACACAGACTCCAGTCATAAACCCTGGAGTCAGAGTATACAAATTTTATAAGGAGCTGTGATTCTGGATGAAATCGGGTTAGGAATGCGCATAGAGAGAAAAGTCCATGTGCAGAGGCCTAGGTCCTGTCAGCACTAAGAGACACGAATATGCAGAGGGGAGGGGAGAATTGCTGGTGAGGTAGGAGGTTGTGGTGATGAATCTGTTGCTAGAAGAGACGGTGGTTAGCTGTACAAATACTGCTGACAGATCAAATCGCATCAAGACTGAAAATTGCCCAATGGAAATAATAATGGGGAGGTCATTGGTGACTTGACAAGAAATGTTTTGGCAGAGAGGTGGATCTAAAAACTGCAATGGGTCTTAAAAAAATAGGAGGAAAGTTGAAGTCTGTTAGCAGTGACTATTAAGAGTATTGCTTTAAAGACATAGGGAAGAATTTGTCTCTACAGGCAAGGTTAAACATTTGGAAAACAAAAACTAAAATAAATCTTCACATTAGTACATATAGCAAAGAATATTCCAGAAGGCTTAAAGAGTTAAATGTAAAATAATAAAATATTAACGCACTTAGAGGCAATATAGGTGAACAACTATCTAACCTTGGGATGGGAATGGATAATCTAAGTACAACAGAAAAGAAAAAGATATACATGCACAATTCATTTGATTGAAAAATTGCCAGGAAACCGTAAAATAAAAGTCATACATATTTGAAGAATACATGACACAAATATATTATACAATATTACTGTTCTTCATATACATTAGGAAGACCTGCAATGCATTTAGAGAAAAATGCTGAAACACCAAGAGAAAATTCAGCAGATATCAGACAAGAAGCGATAGCACTGCCTAACGTGAGAAACATTCAAACACATTTGTAAATAAAAAACATTCAAACACGTTTGTTAATACTGTGATTGTAAAATCACAATACGATCATGATCAAATGAAATAAACTTTTAAACCTTCTTAAAATATTATCAGAAGTTGTCAACCTCTAAAATTAGTTTTTATACTCAATATTGGAAAAGTTTTGTTGAGGGTGTGGTCACAGTGTTAATTAGGTAAAATCTTACCTGAAAGCAGATTGGCTTTATTAGTAACTTTAGGAAGTTCATGAGTTTTGAACATTAGTTTCACTTCTAAAAATTTATATTAAGAATATAATATAAACATATAGGCAAAAGAACATTTCTCAAATACTACATCTGATGCTTAAAATTAACAAAAACTAAGTGTATTCACTGCAAAACAAGAATAATAACTATCCTATGGAGTTGTTCTTAACATGAAATAACTGAATATTCACAAAATATTTAGTATAGTACCTTGCCATATACTTAAATGTTATTTATTTACAATCATTCACTAAATCCTAGTTAACTGTCATTTGATGATCATTTGTTGAATAGGTAAATGAAAGTCACACTGTGTTAATTGAAAAATGATGCAAAACCATATGTATTGTATGAATCTCAATTTACAGATATAATTACATGTCTTTTGAGAGAGACACAGCTATTTGTTGTATACTATACAAAATATTACTATTAAGTCGTTTGAGCCTAACTACTTAATAAAACAAATACCATTGTATTGTATGAATCTCAATTTGTATATACATATGTGTGTATTTATTTATTTATTTTAAATTGAGATTCATACAATACATATGGTTTTGCATCTTTTTTCAAAAGTATATATTTTATTGGATATATACAGGTAAAAAGTTGGAGGAAAATATTCCAAAATACTTATGGTTCTCTCTGGATAAGAGAGATCATTATTAGTATTAGGAAATCAGTTCTCAGAGAACCAAATACCGCATGTTCTCACTTCTAAGTAGGAGCTAAATATTGAATACACGTGGACAGAAAGAATAGAACAATAGACACCAGGGCCTACTTGACAGTGGTTTGTGAGAGGAGGGTGAGGGATGCAAAACTACCTGTAGGGTACTATACTCATTACCTGAATGCAAAATAATGTGAACACCAAATCCCCACAACACACAATTTACCCATGTCACAAACCTGCGCATATACTCTGAACCTAAAACAAAAGTTGGAAAGGAAACAAAAGAATTAGATTTTTGTCTTTACTTTTAAGGTCGTTCTGTTTTTGCTATTCTATAGTTTTGGTAAAATATGCCTAGATATGCATTTTATTGCATCTGTTCTTTTTTAAAAACATTTTTAGTGATGGAGACTTAATGTGTTGATGAGGTCTTACTCCAGGCCAGAGTGCAGTAGGGTGAGCAAAACTCACTGCAGCCTCAAACTTCTGGGCTCAAGTGATTCTCCTGCCTTAGCCTCCTAAGTAGCTGGGATTATAGGCCCGAACCACCACGCCCAGGTTTTTGTATTTATTCTGCTTGTAATTCGCTTTTCTTTCTGAATCCATAAATTTTGTCTTAATTCTGGAAAATTCTCTTGCCATGTCTTTTCCCTTTCTTCTTCTGGAACTTCAATTACACATATGTTAGACCTACATGGGAGTCTCTTTAAGTTGGCTTTGACATTTTCCATTTTTTGTTTATTTACTTTACATCCATGGTTCTCAAACTGTAGGTCAACGAATACTGGGAAACCAGAGTGAATTCACAGGGACACTGTGGGAATGTTTCATTTTTAAGAGAGATTTGGCTATTCTTTGTATAATATGCAAAATACTAAAATTTAAGTTATTTGAGCCTAACTACTTAATAAAAGAAATATTGCATATTTATTTTGCTCTAGGGGACTACAAAAATATTATTGAGGCAGTAACACATGAATGGTGTCATGAACTGAGGAAGTTTGTGAATCTCTATTCTAGATTTTTGGTATTTATTTTGTTGAGATTATCCTCCAGTCATGAATTCTCACCATAGCTGAAACCAATCTGTTTTGTATCCATCTATCGAAATCTTTTTGTTAATTATTATGTTTCATATCTCTAAGAAGTTTTATTTCGTTACTTAAAAATATTACTGGTGGATTTAAATGTTCTCTTATTCCTAAATTATACTGATAGTCATTTTCATTTCTTTGCACATAATTATACATACATATTTTATACTCTGCTTTCGAAAAATTACCCCATCTGTAGTTTTTGAAGTTCTTTTTCTGCACTGAGCACTGACTGTTGAGCACTGACTTTTGTTCATGGTGATCTGTTTCCTCATGTACGTAGTGAGCTACACGTTTTAACAATTCATGGAAATGTTAGCAATGCCTGCATTTAAAGTGCATTCCTTCAATGAGGATTTGCATTGCTTTTCCCAAGGATTTAGAGTCTTACCAACCTAGGTCCAAGCTTACAACTTATGGGAGCCACACAGGAGCTGTGAATTCACAATCGTGGGAGAGCAGTCTTCCAGTTAGGGATTCTAAGAAGCCTCTCTTGCCCCTCCATCCAGAGACACCCTCAACCCAGGCAACTAGTCCCATTCTCTCCTTCTGCAAGGCACATGTTCCCCCTTGGCCTCTTTCAGGGTCATGCCTTTAGGGTCTGTGGCTGCAAGATGGTCTCTGCCATCTTCCTGGCCATTTTGCCAGGTCCCAGGCTTTATCTCATATCCACACACAATCCCTCAAATTTGCGCTCTAGGGAATAAGGGATTAGAAGCTGTCCTAGGGCAGAACTGGCTTCACCATAGCTTATGTTTCTGAAGTAATATTGTTTTGTTGCTTTGTGCTTCTGGATCTTTCCCTTGCTTTCTTGCCAGATCATTATGCATTTAAAAATATTTTAAATATATTTTCCATAGTATTTTTAAATACACTGCCATTATTTCCATGTATATCTCATCTTAATATATTTCCAAAAAGAGCAAAGCATTTTTCTTATTTTTCACATGAGAAATTACCTTTATAGCTAGGTGAGATTACACTATTCACTTTCCTCATGAAAGCTCTCTGCCTTCTCACTCACATCTTTGCTCATTCTGTTTCCTCTACTCAAAATGTCTATGATGTCTATCTATGTCTATGACACATTTCTAAGTCTTACCTATCCTCAAAGTCTATTAGGCTATTAACTGTCAGTGAATTAGTCCAGCCTGACATAAGCTTATGCAATGGATAATATCTTCTTGTTACTTATATTAACATTATTGCTTCTATTAAGTAATAGATTAGTCCAATGTGATATTAGGAGTTCAGAAGAGTGATTAGAATTTAAGATAGTTAGATGTTGAGCTTGAAGCCTTTCTTAATTGGTGGCTGCTTTTGGGCAAACTATGGTGGTAATATTTTTCACTCTCTGTAGGAAGGTTGTTTCCTGGGGTTTAAAGAGCTGTCCCTCTTTATACTAACAGTTAAACTTATAAGGAGATTAGGGAATTCTGCGGGTAAGTAATTCTATGGGAAAAAATGCTACCTCCTACCTGTAGTCATCCTCAAACTCCCCTGCAGCTTCTGAAATTAAGTTTACCTGTGGCTTTCCTTTGAATATCTGTCACTTTCTCCCTAGTATTGAATATATATCAGTCCTTGTTCATTTGTGGTTATAGAAGTTAGTACTTTGACTATTTAGAAAGGCTTCAAATTTCATCATGGATATTATATTTTAATTTTTGTGAGACCCAAATTTGAATTCAATACTCCATGGCTGAAGTTCAGAAGTGACTTCTATAGTTTGTGGGAGCACCTGGGAAGCCCCAGGGAACCCATTAACAAGTTTATCTGCTTAGCTAAAAATGTGGTCAAACTTTGGTTCTTTGAATGAGAGGGGGAAAAAAGTTCCTAATAAGAAAATTGGCTTCTATCATTGGTAATGAAGAGAAAAATAAGTATATCCAATCAAGTGATGGCTTTGGCCAGAAAAAAAATATATACTTATATTTAACATAGTTTATAATATTATTTAATATAATACATAGTTTTAAAAATAATATTTAAAAGCAAAGATTCAGATTCTTCTGTAGTTCAGACATGAAAGATCCACCCTACATTCTGTGCCAAAACTGGAAAAAGCAACTCGTGAAGCTATTATAGCAAGCTCTCTGGATAGTGCAAAAATTGTTCAAGTGAGAGATAGCCTAGTATAGAGTTTATATTAATGGCAATATTTGTTTTAATAGCTTTATAAATTACTTGAGTTCTGTATTTATAGAATCATTAAGGATCCAAAGGGGTCACTTATATTTTTCAGTTATATTTTATTGCATTTTATATAGCAAATTATCTGCTATAGTAAGATCCATGAATAAGGTAATTGATGAAAGTCTCAGGGTATACCGCTTGCAAATGTCAAGGATTTTATGAATGTTTATTATGTCCTGAAAGGCAAAATTCAAGTCTCTCTTAACTTACTCCCTGACTTCACCTAACAGTGCTTTTCCCATAGTAGGCACACATTTGTTGAAATGAGTAGGCATTTCATTTGTTGAAAAAAGAATATTGTTCTCATCTTTACGTTTTTCCACATTTTGGCATTTCTCCTGGGGTGAGTTTACTTAGGTGTTTTCAGAGGAGATAAGTGAGGAATATAGAGTCTTTCTTCAGTTTCCATTTGTGGAATTGTAACAAATAAATAACATCCTCATTCATTATTAATAGGCTTTCTAGAGATCAAAAAAGTGGATTCCAATTTCCAATGAATAATTCTACTGGCAATTATTTGCAGTTTAAATAAAAGGAAAGGCATTTTATGTGGACGATACAAATAGTGGATAATTAAAATACAGTAACTGATTTCCATAAATAATGAAGATGGGAAATTATCTCTGACTTCGTTTGCAAAACTCAATTTCCAATTCATAC
The DNA here is from genome assembly GCF_001604975.1 of Cebus imitator. NCBI lineage: Eukaryota > Metazoa > Chordata > Mammalia > Primates > Cebidae > Cebus > Cebus imitator. The sequence continues at coordinate 58,859 of NW_016107720.1, forward strand.
CCCGTGAAGAGGATTAGCCATTTCCACTCTAGCCCCACCTCTCTAGAGGGGACAAGAGCACATTACGCATATTGCACAGTTTTCCTCTGGCAAGGTGCATGAGGGATCTAATTTTAGCTACTCACATTTGAAAACAAAGAACTAAGCCTGTATAGTTCCTTTAAAAATTTTTAATTAAGAGCTATAAATAATGATTTCCAAAATGCACATGCGCATTCTCAAACACACACTTTACATGCAGCCACATACAAACATATACACAATGTGTAGTCACAAAATACCCAATTGAGGATTGTGTAGCAGATGAGTTTTAGAACTGGGAATAAATTTTTCATTCTCAAATTTAAGAAATACTAACAAACTGGCCGGGCGCGGTGGCTCAAGCCTGTAATCCCAGCACTTTGGGAGGCCGAGGCGGGTGGATCACGAGGTCAAGAGATCGAGACCATCCTGGTCAACATGGTGAAACCCCGTCTCTACTAAAAATACAAAAAATTAGCTGGGCATGGTGGCAGCGTGCCTGTAATCCCAGCTACTCAGGAGGCTGAGGCAGGAGAATTGCCTGAACCCGGGAGGCGGAGGTTGCGGTGAGCCGAGATCGCGCCATTGCACTCCAGCCTGGGTAACAAGAGTGAAACTCCGTCTCAAAAAAAAAAAAAAAAAAAAAAAAAAAACAAAAAACCACCCCCAAAAAAAACAAAAAAAAAATTCATTGCTTATATTGTCACTTTCAAAAACAAAAAGAAGAAAACAAATTAACAAAAACCTCAGAGCTGATTATTACATAAATGAATGCAAAAAGATTGTAAGTTTTGGTTCCTCCACTTGGTGTACTGGTGACTTGGCAAAATGAAAAAATTGAATATAGTGAGGCAATGGGTAAGGAACTGTGCAGCCATCTTTTGTGATCCATCCCCTCATCCCAAGGCTTTTACATTGATAGAATTTCCCTATTAAAGTCAAAATGCCCGTATTGCATGAGTTAACAGTTTCACTCCACTCATCTTTCGCTTACAATTTTCTCAGGTTCTGTAGGTTCTGGGCTGTCAATCTCACAAATGTGATCTCAAAATCCAGTATTCCACATTGCAGTTTCCACATTCACATTTGTGAGCGCCAAGACATAAAATGTCCTGTATCAAGGACTACTTGTGAAAATGAAAGAGCATACAATTGGGGAAATACGGGTTTATGGCCCAGTTCCACCGCTTACTAGCTGTGTGACCTTGAAAAGTTACTAAAATTGTCAGTTTCTTCAAGCTGTAAAGTGAGGAGAGCAATAGAACCTAACTCGCATGGTTCTTCTGAGAAGCAAAGGTAATATTTTATGTGAAAACCCCTGCACGACTGCAGAGTTTTAAACCTTTCAGTCCTTAGCACTCAGAGGTACGTTGCAATGCTTTTCTATTTTGGTTCATTTATACACACTCATGGCCTCATTTTTGTTGTTCTTGTTGTTGTTTTCATGTCAGATAGGTAACGTGCCAATATCATAACCAGGTTCAAGGGTGGCACATCTCACACATGCATGCTAACACCCAGCCATCACGCTTATGAACCTCAGAAACACTTAATTCCTTTCTTTTCATCTCAACCTAATGATTACATTTTTAGCACACCTATCTAATTTATATGATGTCTTATTTCTCTGACAGTAAATCAACATTTATTTATTATTAACTGATGATGTTGTCTAATGATCAGGACCGAGACCATAGTGTGTTACGGATCAGCCAAGCCAAATGCTGTCATTAGACAGACACAGGGAAGAGTGGAGCTTGTTCTGCCTGTCACGGACAGAAGCCATTATCAATAACCCAATAATATCACTAGGGACTAAGATGAGATGGCGAGCAGAAGCTATTTCCTCCACCCTGTCTCTGGGCATTCCCTTTTTGGTTCTTCCTAAGGAGCCAAGATAAGTTGCGGTCCATAGTGTAAATGTTTCAGCACCATGTGCGCTTGGGAAATTGCAGGTCCTTTCATAGAGATATCCCCTAGAAGACAATTAGGGCTTGGTACACATTTCCTTCAGCAACATCTCACACCTCAGCCAAATGACTCCTCCCTTCCCCTTTAAATGCATGATAACCAGAATGGATCACTTAATTTTTGTTAAGTATGTCATGCACTTCAAAACCTCTGCAACCCCGCCTGCCTCTCTCCTCTTGCCAGGGATCCCTGCAGGGCTTTCTTACTCCTGATATCCACCCAAACTCTGACTGCAAAATCCTTGATTAAACCATTCAACAGTCACCTTATCTATGAAAAATCTCCCCACACTTTGCCTAATGGAAAATTCAGTCACTTTATCACCTTTTTACCCATGGCTCTTTTTATATTACGAGATATTTTTCAAAGTGCACACCACTGGACCCACTTGCATAGGAGAAGGATCTACATTGCATGCAGTCTCATATCCCATCCGCTACCCAGCCAGGACATTGTCAGTGAATATCAATGAGAGATACATGAAAGACCCTCTACTCACAAAGAGTTAGAAAATCTAAGCCCCTGTTCCTTAGATGAAGACTATCATAAATAGATGAAGATAAGATAAGATTTTATGTTTTCCTTTTTTTTTTTTTCCAAAACTCTCCTCCTGGGCTGAGGCTGTTTACCTCCCTGTATTCTGGTTCATGTGGCAGTGGAAGGAGGCTCATATGGTGTTGCTGGGTCTATCTCCCACCATGGCGGGGACCCAGGGTCACCATTTGTGGTGCCTCTTTGGCCCAGTGTCCACACAAACTGCTTTTCAGTGCTACGAATACCAAGGCTTGACTGGGTCAAGTGAAGGAGTCGGGTAGTGGTGGAGGGGCTACGTATTAGGGTTCTCCAGACGGACAGAATGAATAACATGCAGGTACACATGAAAGGGAGTTTGTTAAGGAGATCTCAAACGGAGGGAGCTAAGACTTGACTAAGAAAGTCAGCCTGAGCCACATGGATTTACCTTTAATCCATCTCAAACCCCATGAAGTGATAAGAAAGCCACGTCGGGGTGGGAGTAACAGCTCATAAGAGCACTGGCAAAGAAGTAAGAGCTATGCCAAGGAAAAAAATGTTGATGATTGTCTAAACATTGCACAGCAAATAGTATCAAAGTTGTGGGGACAAAAAGGGACAACAGATAAAACAAGAATCCAAAATGGATGCAAGAGAGGGCTTGAGGGACAAGAAGGCCAAGGAGTGTGAGCACGGGTTAATAGGGAACACCGCGTGGGCAATCTGAGACAGGTGCTGGCGTCTCTGAGGCTGCTAGTCTGTAACGGTTGATGTTTGGTGGCAGCTTGACTGGAGGGACAGTGCCTAGATGACTGGAGAAGCATTGTTTCCGGGTCTGTCTGTGAGGATGTTGACTGAGGAGACCGACATTTGAGTCAGTGGACTAGGATAGAAAGACCCTCCCTCAACGTGGGTGGGCACCATCTAGTAGGCTGCCAGCACTGCTGGAACAAGGCAGGAGGAAGAAGAGGGAGGAGAACTTGCGGCGTCTTCTGCCTCGCTCTCTTCCCAGGCAGGGACCCTTGCTTCCTCTCCTCCTGCCCTCGGGCATCGGACTCCAGGTCTTCAGCCTTTGGACTCTGTAACTTGCACCAGTGACCTCCCTGGGGCTCTCAGGAGGCCCCAGTCAGAGGGCTGTACTGCCAGCTTCCCTGGTTTTGAGGTTTTTGGACTAGGACTGGGCCACTACCAGTTCTCTCTATCCCAGCTTGTAGATGGCCTATCTTGGTGGGACCTCCTTGTGTAAAATCATGTGAGCCAATTCTCCCTAATAAACTCCCTTTCATGTGTACCTGTATGTTATTCATTCTGTCCCTCTGGAGAACCCTAATACGTAGCCCCTCCACCACTACCCGACTCCTTCACTTGACCCAGTCAAGCCTTGGTATTCGTAGCACTGAAAAGCAGTTTGTGTGGACACTGGGCCAAAGAGGCACCACAAATGGTGACCCTGGGTCCCCGCCATGGTGGGAGATAGACCCAGCAACACCATATGAGCCTCCTTCCACTGCCACACGAACCAGAATACAGGGAGGTAAACATCCTCTGCCCAAGAGGAGAGGAAAGATTTGAAAAAACCAAAGGGAAACATAGAAAATCAAATCTCATTCTCCATTTGAAGGAAAACACTCTTTTTAAAAAAGCAGCGTTCAATAGAGCAAAGAAAAGACGAAGACCTTAAACTATATTAATGTCCTTAGAGTAATTCTAGAAAATGCTAAATCTTTAAAAAGAAACAACTAGATCCTGAAATTAAGAATGATCTTCAAAGTAAAGTAATAATAAGGGTTAATGTTCTAAATACTAAAACAATATCATTATGGGTGTAGATGAAGAGTAACAGCTAGAAGACCAAACTAAGGGTTTCTCCTATAAAAATCATAAATAAGAAAAAACTAGAAAATACCAACAGAATATTAAGAGATATAGAGGAGTTCTGAAAAAGGAAAATTAGCAGAAAAAAAGATTTTAAAAATTCGAATAAATTTACTTAGAGCTGAATAAACACATGTGTCTTCAGATTGAAAGGATCTACCTCATGCCAAAATGAGTTTTAAAAGGTCCTCAAGTTTCAACATTACGGTAAAATGTCAGAACATCATACATAAACATTTTAAAAATTTCCAAAGAGAATATAGCAGATTACTTACAATAATATAGGGATTCAATTTAAATCTTATTTTTTAACAGCAAAACTGAATGCTACAAGAAAATGAACCAAGATTGTTATTTTAAACCCAGACTCCACACCCTGGCAAACTTGCATTGCAGTATGAGGACAAAATGAAGATTTTTGAACCTTCAAAGACTTGGAAATTTTTGTCATCCATAAATACTTCAGGGAAAAAAAAATATGTAAGGAAAATCCCATAAAATAGAAAACAAAACCAAGTAAAAAGATACAAGAAAGAGTAGTAATCAAATAAAACACTAAAAGTTATAGTCAAGTTTAAATAACTGTTGATGCTTGATGTTTTAAAAATGTATAAAATAACCATCTGGAACTAAAATCCCAGATGTTCTCAACCATGGAGTCTGCCAGAGAGAGTGGTGAGAAGTGTAAGAATACTAATTTTTTTATTGTTATGTAAGAGGAAGATATAGATATTATAGCAGTTCACAGAATTGCTAAAATTGTTAAAAATATAAATGTAACCACTAGAAGAATAGAAATAGATACATACATTTCAAATCACAAGGGAGGGAATATCATGGAATAAAATATAAAATCAATTCAGCCACAGGCAAGATCAAAAGAAACAAACAAACAAAAAACAGTAAAATTAAAGTATATCAGCAATCACACAAAAAAGTTCATGTTAAACTCTGAAAAATAAAATGCAATGAATGACCTGTAGAGTACAAGAGGGTCCCTGAAATTAAAAGACACAGAGGGAATAACAGATGAAGGATGGAGAAATGAATACTCGATGTGACAAAATAAGAAATAGATACTTGATCTTTGAGCCTTAATCCCTGTTATTTCTGATAGGAGTGATAAGTATGTCTTTGGTTCTAGTGAGGTGACTCTTTGAGAGTCCAAGGTCACTTCGGGAGGAGGGCTGTTTTCCAGGAAGACCAAAGCATGATTAGCCCTTTGCAACTTTAAGCCTCGTCCACGCCCTCTGGCGAGGGGAAAAGAGCTAGAGGTGACGTTGATCCCCAATGGTCAACGATTTAATCAATAATGCCTATGTAATGAAACCTTCATGAAAGCCCCTAAAAACTAATAGGTTCAGAGTGCTTCCAGGTTGATGAACACATCCAGGGGCTTGCAGGGACGTGCATCTGGAGAGGGCATGAAAGCTCCATGCCCCCACATACCATACCCCATGCCTTGCCCTGTTAATCCTTCCCATTTAGCTGGTCCTGAGTTGTATTCTGTATAATCAGCTGGTAATAATAAATAAAGAAATTTCCTGAGGTCTGTGGGCCTTTCTAACAAATTAGGGAACCTGAGAAAAGAGTTTAGGGATCCTGATTTATGGCAGGTTGGTGAGAAGAATGGTAGAAGCCTGAGACTTGCGATTGTCACCTGAAGTGGGGCAGTCCTGTAGGACTGAATCCTTAACCTGCAGGTTCTATGCTAGCCCCAGGTAGTGTCAGAATTGACTTGAAGCATTGGGCTCCCCATTGTGGAGGGTAAAAAAATTGTTTTAAAAAAAAAAGCTAACCTCAAACAAACAAAAATAAAAACAAAACAAACAAATAAAGCTCCATCATACCACACCTGGATGAGTTTATAGGAAAAATCCCATCTGTTTCAGGGAATAGGAAATGTTTGTGAGGGCAACCTAACTCTAATACCAAAACCAAACTACAAAGAAGAAATGAAAGGAGTACTTTTATTTCTCTAAGATTCCTAAATAAAATATGAGCAAGTCAAATTCAGCTACGAATTAAAAAAATACTATATCATGACAAGCACATTTAATTCAGGAATACTAAAATGGTTTAACATCAGGAAAGCCATTAATGTAACTAGATATGATAATAGATTAAAAGAGAAATCCAACATAATCATCTTAATAAAAGTTGAAAAGCATTTGATAAAATTTAATGACTATTCCTGAGTAAACAAACTTTTTGGCCGGCTAACAATACATGGAAAGTCTTTAACTTTATAAAAGCTTTAAACAGAAACCAGGCTAGGTGCAGTGGCTCACGCCTATAATTCCAGCACTTTGGGAGGCCCAGGGGGGTGGATTACCTGAGGTCAGGAGTTCAAGACCAGCCCGACTAATATGGCGAAACCCCATCTCTACTAAAAATACAAAAATTACCTAGGCATGGTGGCACCTGCCTGTAATCCCAGCTACGTGGGAGGCTGAGGGGATGAGAATCACCTGAACCCAGGAGGCATAGGTTGCAGTGAGCCAAGATTGCATCATTACACTCCAGGATGGGCTATTGCCCAGAGTAAAACTCCAACTCCAAAAAATTTTTTAAAAAGAGAAAGAAATGATTATTATCAATGTTTGGCCAAGTATGGTGGCTCACGCCTGTAATCTCAGCACTTTGTGAGGCTGAGGCAGGTGAATCACCTGAGATCAGGAGTTCAAGACCAGCCTGACCAACATGGTGAAACCCTGTCTCAACTAAAAATACAAAAATTAGGTGGGCATGGTGGTGGGCGCCTGTAATCCCAACTACTTAGGAGACTGAGGCTGGAGAACTGCTTGAACCCGGGAGATGGAGGTTGCAGTGAGCCAAGACGACGCCATTGCATTCCAGCCTGGGAAACAAAAATGAAACTCTGTCTCAAAAAGAAAGAAAAGCAGAAACCTACAGCAATTATATATAAGATTTCTATTAGAGCTAGGAGCAAGAAAAAAACAAAAGACCACCTTCCGCATTACACTACAGGCTTAGCCAATAAAAATGTCAAAGTAAATACGTAAGTAATATAAATATCACAAAGAAACTTAGAAAATTATAGTAATTTTCTGCAGTATGATTGCCTGCATCTAAAACCAAACTACAAAGAAGAAATGAAGGTTCAGTTTGCTTCCAGGTTGATGATTTTAGGATTCTACAGATAAATTATTAGAACGAAAACTATTCAAATAAAAAAGTTCTGCAAGGTGACAGACACATTCTCACATATAAAAATTAATTATCTTATATGTTAACATATATTATAAACTAGAATTTATAACTAAAAATAAATCCAGATCTATTTCTCTCTTTATGTTACACACACACACACACACACACACACACACACACATTGTAAAGTGCATTTGGAGAAGGAAAAAAACCTCAGGGATAACACGAAATTTTGAAAAAGAAAAAAAATGGTAGGCAATTGCTTTATCAGTTCACTATCACATGAAAGAAAAACTACTGTAATAAAAACAATTGGATTATTGATACAAAAAGGAAATAAATGGGACAGAATTTGAGAATTAAGAAACGGATCCATTAATTCATGGGTGTTTATTTTCTGTTAAGATATAGGATGTAATTTCAAGTAAATATAGACAGGATATATTGTTTATGTGATGGTTTCATAGAAAATTAAACTACATAAATCTTCCATCTCACACCATAGGCAAACCATATATTTTACAATTTCAAGAAGATTAGACTGCTAAATATTTAATAATAAATAAATAAGCCTTTATCATTATTGTTGTGTTTTTGTTTGCTTGTTTTAAAAATCTTGTTTGGGGAAGTTTTCCTAAGTAGACTTTGAAAGGGTAAGTCATAGTGGAAAAAAGTGGACAGATTTCATCGAAGAGTAATTTTAAACTTCCATAACTTGAAAACAAAAAAACAGCACATCCAGCATTGAAGAACACAAGAATAACTCTGAAAAATATTTTCAACATACAAATAAGACAAAAGTCCTATATCATACATGTGTGTGTAAAGTACTTCAAAATTATTTTTTTAATTGTTAAAGGACTCAACACAAATTATGTTAAAACATAATTAAAATACAAACTTCAAGTGGCCAATAAATATATTAAAATATATGTAGCTCTACTAAAGTCAATAAAATGCTAATAATGATACCTAACATTTATTGAGTGCTTGCTACTGGCCAGCCACTGTTTCAGAGTTTACCTGTGCTAATTTTGAAGCCTTACAACCAAGCCTTATAGCATTTTTTCCACTGCAAAGAAAGGACAGGTTGCCTGGAGAACCAAAATAACTTGCCCACAGATATCAGCTAGCTGTAGAGGAGCCTGGGTTTAAGCTGAATTTGACTAGGTCTTAAACCAGTTCACTACCTTGCCATGGTATTATTGTTTTTGTTCTGTCAGTCATCAAACTGGCACAACTCTTTATAAAGGGTCGATGATATTCAGTGTTTGTAAGAGTGAGAAAAACTTTTATTCTCAAATATTCTTAGTGGCATTATAAATTAATAGTCTTTTTAATGCTATATGGCGGACTCTTTAAAAACATTTTAAAGCATACTACTTGACCCAAGAATTCCACTTCCATGAAAATAACCATTAAGAAATAGTTAACACATGCAAAAGATGTTTCCAAAAAATGTTTATGGCACCATTATTTGCAAGAGTGGAAACTCAGAATCAACATACATGTCAGTAAATAGGCTCCTAGTGAAACAATTTGGGGAAAATCCATGCAATAAAAGAGCATTCAATCTTTAATAAAAATGAAGTAGGTCCATTCTTACTAAACTAATATGAATTGATATGGGACAGTTGCAAAACATAGTGACCTACTGTTGCTGAAAAAACATTGCAAAAGCAAACATGTTTAAACCTGTGTGTGTGTCTTTTTTTTAGGGAAGAAGGTAGGAAGAAAAGAAGAAAAAAGTGTATGAGTTTGTATGTAATCACCTAAAAGACACTAGGCAGACACACAGCAAGCTGTTTTCACTATTGCCAATGGTTCCTGCCTGACAGAGGAATAAAAGTGTGTTTTGATTAGAAAGCAGGGAATGAAAACATAGGGACTTAAACATGATATTTAATATCAATAGCTATTCTTTGGATCTTTTACAAGGAGAAGATATTCATGTCATATTTGTGAAATGAAGAAAATAATAATAAAATAAAGATAAAAAGTAAAAGTGATGAACTAAAACTGAACCCTCAGAAAACACAGACCATTTAAACAAGAATGCTAGCACATTATTGCAGTAGTTGCGTACCATCACACCAATTCACGGTCACGGCAGGGACACCCACCTGGGAAATAAACATGATCAACCACTCTAAAGATTCAGGGCGCTTAAAAGAGCCCCAACCAATCTTCGATACAAAAGCTTCACAGCACCTTTCTGTTTTAGGAAAGTGCTAGGCTCCACACTGGGTGTTTTTATGTATCATGCCAAGTCATTTCATTGAGATCTGCTGGCGATTCAGCCTGGAGCTTTCAGATTCCTTCTCATTTTACCAACATCAAGCTGCATCCTTGACACAAGGCTGCTCCTGAAGTGATTCCACCGACAGATGCAGAGACAGCTTTGGCAGAAATAACTTTAGGCTCCTGTTCTCCTTTCCTTGTTGAAACATGCACAGCATTGCTCATTACAGTTAATCAGACTCACAACACTTCATCCTGGCTGAAAATAATAGGCCCCATTGTACATCAGTAACCAGGTTACTTCACCCCTTCATTGCTGCAGTTAACACCCATTATTTCCTCCAGGCACCAATATTTTGAAATGGGATCATTTAGCTCTGAAGTATGCTAAGCGTTCTGTGTGCAGCACTTCTTTTGTCAGAAGGAGGAATTCGAGGTGGCTGAGCCTTTGTCCTAGCGACTGAGCTGCCTGTAACTAAATCAGTGTTAACATCCACAGCACCCACCGTGTGTTTAGAAATAGGGCTTTGGGGACCGGGGACTGGCATACATCTGTTATCCCACCACTTTTGGAGGCAAAGGGTGGAGAATCACTTGAAGCCAAGAATTCAAGACCAATCTGGGCAAAATAGATCTGTCCCTAAAAAAAAATAAATAAATAGAAAAAGAGCCTTGGTGTCTTGTTAATATGCTGTTATCGAGCAAGATGTCTGACACTCAGAAGATCAGAAGGATTACAGCACGGAGATACTGGCTTTCCCCTCTATTTGCAGTGGGAACCTCTGAGAACAGGAGAGATACAGCCTTTTCTAAATGCTTCCCCATGCCTCAAGTAGAGTCAGCAGCAAGGAGCAGAAAAGCAGGCTTCAGCCTTCTTCCTGCTAGCTCTAAGCATGTTTGGGCAGAGAAGGACGTAGAGAATGAACTACTTAATGTTCTTAGAAACAAGGTAGTAGTCATTTGGTGGCACAGAAAAAAAAGAATTAGTCTCCTACTTTCAACAAGCTTAAAGCTATCAGAGTATAATTTTCAAAATGTTAAACATGCCTCTTATACAAATATTAAGTGAGCACATGTCACAGATGTATTTAACTTATGAATGAAAGAACCAAAAGAAGAGTAAAGCTAGTTCAAAGACAATTTCAGGCACTGAGTTAGTTACATATGTAGGTCTGCAAAAATGTTAGAATAGGATGGCTAAATTAAATATAAAACTGGTTAATGTCCTACAGAACAATAAAACTAATTTCTAGGGTTATCTTTTCCGGCTTCGGACAAGAATAATTTATGTTGATATTAGTCTTGTAAAAGTTGATATTTAAACTTACAAGGTAACAAACTATCCTAATCAACAATAAATACTAAGTCAAACAATTGCATCCCTAGGGAAATAAACTTCTTATAGCTTAATAATATTCATCATGATATTGCAAACCATGCTGTTTTCTTTTTTCTTATTTCTAACTTGGAGGTGTTTTGTTTGTTTGTTTATTTGTTTTGCATACAGCTGTGTCCATGGTGATCCTGGATGGTAGATGGAGACTGTCATAGCCCATTTACACAGTTTCAGGTTTTAAAGGCCACCAAAAGACCACACGGTTCAATTCCCTCTCTCCACACAGGTTTGCGTTAGAAGTTACATTTGTGAAAAGGGGCTGTTGACATGAGCTTATGCCATGCCACAAGCTTAAACTCAGGCAGACCTGCTCTCTGCCACTTTTTGGCTAAACATAATCCCAGACCAATTTTCTCATCTGTAAGCAAAGGTAATAACGGCACCTACCTCATAGACTGGAGTAGGGAGTAAAGAGGATAAGCCAGGCAAAGTGTTTCATGGACTGTCAAGCATTTACCCAACAGTTAGCAAACGCTGCTGCTGCTGCTGCTGTTGCTGTTTCTATATCTCACAGCTAAATTCTATCGTCACTCATCATCTGGAGAATGTGGTAAAATTTAACTTCAGTTGGATACAACTTGGGAAAAGGAAAGAAACTCACAAAATAATAAAATAAATTGCAGAAACTGTAATTTGTGCCCTGGCTAAAGAAGTTGTCCTTGAGCTGGCTTTCTAAGCACTCCGGAGTAGATTTTAAGCAAAGATTGGCTCAAGGATTATAGCCTTACTGTTCTTCCTCTGAGGGGAAAAGGAAAAGTGAGAAATGAAGCAGAGATTTAAACGCAATGTTGGTGGGAGATATAAAGCTGATTGGGAGGGTAAGAAGATGGGGTTGAGGAGAGAAGGGGGGGGAGCTGCCAAGACTGTTTGAAAAGTCAGATGTGACTGTCTATTAGCAAGGTGTCTGTGATTTTATGGGCTACAAGGGGGTCAAAAATATCTGTTCAACCCACCTGCCTGAGATACCATAAAGATAAAAGAAACAGAGCAAAACTTTAAAAGTATATTCTGCTCATTCTGCTAATAAGATTCTCATCTTTTTATTCTGCTTACTGGGTCCGTAGGAGGCCAGGAAGCTCAGATATTTCACTCTGAGCTACACAATGGTTATGAGATTTAGGCATCTCTCTGACAAGAACAAGAACTCCCAATCTCCCCTTCGCCTTTTTGTAATCAGTTTGGCAGTTGAAATAGCAATGGATACAGGTGATATCCTTTGTAGTTTGCATCCGTATTTTCTGTTGGACAAAGTTAAATATTTGCGGAGTTTTAAAAAATTCCTTTACTGTGTATTTTTGAATAATCATAGTGAGATATAACTTACATACTGTAAACCCACCCACTGTTATGTAAACTAGTTGATTTTATTTTATCTCCCCATCTCAGCCTCCCGAGTAGCTGGGACTATAGGCGTGCACCACCACACCCAGCTACTAATGATCTTTAGTAATTTATAGAGTTGTACAACGACCACCACAATCCAGTTTTAGAACCCTTTCCAACTCCTGAAAAAAGATTCCTTATTCTTATTTGTTGTTATTCTCCATTTTCATCCTGCAGTCCCAGGCAACCATAAGCTACTTTTTCTCTATAGATTTGCCTTTTCTGGACATTTCATAAAAATAGAATCACACAACATTTCGTCATTTGTGTCTGGCTTTTTTATACAGCATTAAGTTTTTTGAGGTTCATTCATGCTTACACATGTTTTGGTAGCTTGTTTCTTTCTATTGTTGAATAGTACATTGCATGGATGACTACATTTTCTTTATTCATTCACCAGATGATGAACATTTGCATTGTTTCCAATTATTTAGTATGAATAATTTTGCTACAAACTTTTGCATACAAGTCTCTTTATAGAGATATCTTTTCATTTCTCTTACATAGATACCTAGGAGTAGAATTGCCATGCCGTATGGCACATTAAGTTTATGTTTTTATTAAAGTATTTATTAAACTGCCAAATTGTATTTTTTAAAGTATCGGTACCATTTTGCATCCCCATTAGCCATGTATGAGAGTTCCAAGCGCCCTGTATCTTTGTCAGCTCTTGTTACTGTCTTTTTTTGATTGAAAAGGCATCTCATTGTGGTTTTAACCTGCATTTCCCCAAGTAATAATGTTAAGCATTGCTACATGTGAATCTTAGCCATTCAAATATGTTCTTTGAAGAGACACCTATTTAAACCCCTTGGTCTTTTGTTTTTAATAATTTTAACTTTCATTTTAGATTCAAATGGTACATGCACAGGCTTGTTGCCTGGCACATTTCATGATGCTGAAACTTGGGATGTGAATGATCCCATCACCCAAGTACTGATCACAGTACCCAATAGTTCATTTTTCAACTTTGGCCTCCTTCTCTCCCTTCTCCCCCCAATTGCTTCCCATTGTCTACTGTTGCCATTTTTATGTCCATCACTACCTAATGTTTAGCTCCCACTTAAAAGTGAGAACATGCAGTATTTAGTTTTCTGTTCCTTCATTAACTTTAATGGCCTCCAGGTGCATCCATGTTGCTGCAGAGAACATTATTTCATTCTTTTTCATGGCTGCATAGTATTCCATGGAGTATATATACCACATTTTCTTTATCCAATACACCATTGATGGGGTCTTAGGTTGATTTCATGTCTTTGCTATTGTGAACAGTATGGTGATGAACATGCAATGCAAGTATCTTTTTGGTAGAATAGAAATCCTTTGCTTATTTTTAAGTTGAGTTCTTTGCCTTATTATTGAGTTGCAAGTATTTTTATATATCCTATGCATAAGTGTTTTATTATCTATATAATTTTTTAATATTGGCTCTCAGCCTGTGGGTATGTTTTCATTTTCTTAATGGTGACTTTAGAAGCTTGAAAGTTCTAAATTTTGAAAAAGTCCAGTGTATTATTTTTTCCTTTGTGAATCATGCATTTGGTATCATTTCTAAGAACTCTTTGCATAACCCAAGATCACAAAAATTTTCTTTTATGCTTTATTTCGGAAGTTTTACAGTTTTAACTTACATTTAAATCTACAATCTATTTCTAATTATTTTTTGTGTATGACATAAGATCGTGGTCAAAGTTAATCATTTTGCATGTAGATATTCAGTTGTCCCATTATCATTTGTTGAAAAGATTATTTTTAACCCATTAAATTACCTTGACACTTTTGTCAAAATTCAATTGACTGTAAATAACATGTTGGGTTTTTTCCCTAAACGCTCATTTCTATTCCATGAGCTACATGTCTAACCCTGCCCCAGTACCACCCTTTATTTGTTCCTATAGAAATGTCTAGTGTTTTGTTTTGTTTTGGTTTGGTTTGGTTTGGTTTGGTTTAATTTTGTTGTTTTTGAGATGGAGTCTCATTCTGTTACCTAGGCTGAAGTTCAGTGGTGCGACTTCAGCTCACTGCAACCTCCACCTCCCAGGTGCAGGGGATTCTCCCGCCTCAGCCTCTCCATTAGCCGGGATTACTGGCACCTGCCACCATGCTCAGCTAATTTTTGTACTTTTAGTAGAGATGTGGTTTCACCATGTTGTCCAGGCTAGTCTCGAACTCCTGACCTCAGGTGGTCCGCCCGCCTCGGCCTCCCAAAGTGCTGGGATTACAGGCATAAGCCACCTTAGAAATGTCTAGTGTTTTTAACCCCAAGTCTTGGATACCATCATCTAGAGGTTTAGGAATACAGAAAGGAAAGTTTGTAACATATATTTTATATACACAATTCACAAGATGAACATGATCACAGTGAATATTGTGGTTTATATCTACTGTCAAATTTGTAATCTATTAACACATACAGATAAATAATAACACATAATAACAAAATCCACCTGGGAGCCTATAAATTTGATGAATTTTTTTAGATTAAAACTACAAGCGTGGATAATTAACAAGTATTAGTTTATCATTATGCACAACCCATGTTTAGTCTTCACATGTTTACGATTATTTTAGTTTACTATCTGTAAAAATTTCCCTGACCTCTTTGCTAAAAGAACTTCCCTTTGTTCAGATGCTGAGAAATTAACGTGGTCAAAAAATATGGACCTCTCTGTAGCCCTAGAAGCTGAACCACTATTGCTCTGCGTCAAAGACCAGCCAGCTTTTTCTACAAAAGGACAGAGAGTAAGTATTTTAAGTTTTGCTGGACATAAAGTCTCTGTGACAACTACTCAGCTCTACCACTGTCTTGGAAAGCAGCCAAAGGCAATGTGTAAATGAATGGGTTTGACTGTGTTTTAGTAAAACTGCATTTATATCAACAGTCAATGGCAGGCTTCGACTGTGGGCCTCACTTTGCCAAACTCTGGTATAGTGTAGTTTCCTAGGGTTGCTGGGGTAGATCACCACAGATTAGGAGATTTAATAGAACAAACATCTGTTCCTCTACACCTCTGACCTTCAGAAGTCTGAAATCACGGTGCTGACAAGGCCGTGTTCTGAAGGCTCCAGAGAATTGTTCCGTGCCTCTCTCAGGTTCTGAGCAGCATCACTTGGCTTGTGACAGCATCACTCCAATCTCTATCTTCATCTTCACGTGGCCTTCCCTTCTGTGTTCTCCTCTCATCCTATAAGGACCTTGTCATTGGATATAGGGTTCACTGTAACTCCTGGATGATTTTATAACAAGATCCTTAATGAATCACATTTGCAGAGTCACTATTTCTAAATAATGTCTCACATTCTGAGGTTCCAGGTAAACATGCATTTTGTGGGAGGCCACAATTCAACCACTATTCAACACCTGGTCTAGGCCAATCATGGTAATCCCATTCTCCTTTGTCATGAACTGTTTAGTAGAAAGCATAGGACCCATTTCTAGCCAGTGAAGATATAAAGACGGTTTATGGGGAAATCTGGGGACAATGTGTTCTTATTTGAATAAAAATAAGCACAGGCATACCCCTTATACTTTCCTGCCTCTGGAAGTTGTCTTATGCTAAGAGTTGAGGCAGTTACCTGTGACCATAAGAACAAAAGCCAGAAGAATTGTTGAGAAGCTCATACAAAGCCTTCATATCACTGAGATAATAAATTAACCAACTTTGCTCTTTCTTTACTCTGAACTTACTGTGATGAGAGATAATAAACACCTATTGATTAAGCCTTTTAGGTTAGCTTTTTAGGTATAGGCAAAATCATCCTAACTGTTCTCAGAGCAGTTATTCTCAGGTATTCTCTAAATACTACAACCAGAGACTAGAGTGACTGAGAAACTTGTGATCTTCCCACCAGCAATCAATGACACACCAGTACAAATCCATGTTTCTTTTTAAGATTTCTCACTTTGACATTGACTCACTAGACAAAAAAGCTATAATCAACCTTTCCAATTTAATTCTAGGATGTAATTTGGAGACTGGACAGGAAAAATCTTAGAATACTCAATGGGAATAGCAGCACATCTCTGAGAAAACTGGGACTGTCTTAAAAAAGAGAAACGAAATGGGAATTATTAAAAAGAGAGAGAAGAGACAGAGATGCTCTGCTACTTCTGAAGACTAGCCTGGGTGGGTCACAATTCTTGTGTACTCTGTGACTTCCACAAGTAAAAGGGAACAGAGAACACAAGGTTAAGGAGAAGTGAAAATGGTATAGACAGACAAAAGAGGTGGTGATTATATTGGAGCGACAGTCGCCGTCCTGGATAACACGTGATATTGTAAGGTTCCAGAGACAGCGGCAAAAAAACATGCACATCAAAGGTCTGGTACGCCAGCCCTGGTCACAAAATGAAGTATTGAATAGATAGTGTGTATTCTGAAAAGTATGTAATGTCAGTATGTTGTTCTCTATGCTTAATGTATATATAAAGTATAAGCATTAAGCATACCATATATGTGGATATGCAATCTATGTGATCAAAACATATGATATAAAATGTTCCCCCCATTTTTATACTGAGCGTTTATTTTATATGGTCTGTAATGGGGGAAAAGGGACAATAGAACTCAAAAAGAACTGCAAAAATTTCCTCCTGAGAGAAATCCATTTTTAAAATCTGCTTTCTATTTTGGCAAGGAAGGAGTAGCTTCTAATGGATCAATCTTTGCATAGATAGTAACTATAAAATCTGGATACACCCAACAAAATTAAAGAAGAGAAAAATCTCTACCTGAGGATACTGCAAGCCAACAAAAGAGGGAAATGCTGAGGAAAATTTACACTTAGAGGGAGGAAATGGGATGATGCTGGGTAAGTTTTCAATATTTCATAGACTTTTGCCTGAAGGCAGCCCCAGCGAGCATGAAGTGGAATTACTGAAACTCAATAGATTCCCTGCAGTCTCACTGGCTTGTGGAAACAGAGGACAGAGTTTGAAATGACCACGGCAGCTGTAAAATGAGGAAAGAGGTGCCAGAAAAAAGATATCCACAAAGGGAAAGCCCAAAATTCTGCATTTAAAAATTGGTTCAGTCCAGGCGCGGTGGTTCACGCCTGTAATACCAGCACTTTCGGAGGACGAGGAGGTCAGAGAGCCTGACGTCAGGAGTTTGAGACCAGCCTGGCCAACATGGGGAAACCCTGTCTCTACTAAAAATACAAAAATTAGCCAGGTGTAGTGGTGGGTGCCTGTGATCTCAGCTACTTGAGAGGCTGAGGCAGGAGAATTACTTGAATCTGGGAGGCAGAGGTGGCAGTAAGCCAAGGCCACGCCGTTGTACTTTACCCTGGTCAACAAGAGAGAAACTCTGCCTAAAAAAAAAAAAAAAAAAAAAATTGTTTTAAATATCTGGCTGATCTCTGAATGCTTCCTCTAGGAAAGAATAGAAGGAAACCAGCTAAGGCTAAAAGGGCTCAGCAATGATTTCTACTGCTGCCCACCACAGAGAACACAGGAGTTGGACTTTGATTATTGCCACATTAAAAGCAAAAAGAAAAAATCAACACATTCAGAAAAGCATAAAAGAATCCAAAGTGTTGTACCAATGTCCAGAATGTAATCAAAATTACCAAACTACCAAGAAATGAAAAAATGTGACCCATAATCAAGAGAAAAGGTAATCAGTGAAAACTAACCCCAAGACAATCCACATGATGTAATCAGTAGACAAGGATTTTAATAGTAGTTATTATAACTATGCTCAAGAATATAAAAGGGAATAAATGAATAACCAGAAAATCTCAACAGAGAAACATCCACAAACAGTGATAGCATTTTAACAATTCATTTTATGTCTTTTAAAATAGTTCTGCATCTGTTTTTTTCTTAATTAAAAATATAACGTAGAGTTGGTCATTCAGTGCTATTATTTTGGATTTCAGGCAGTTTGTATAGTATGAGAGCAGATAGTCTGGTAAAGTGGAGAGAGTATTGCACATTTAGACGAACAAAAACAGACCATGTGCAGTGGCTCACACTTGTAGTTCCAGCACTTTGGGAGGCTGAAGTGGGAGGATTGCTTAAGCCCAGGAGTTCAATACCAGCCTGGGCAACATAGTGAGACCCTCATCTCGTTTTTTATTTAATTTAAATAAAAGTAAATTTAAAAGACAAAAACAAATCTTAGTTCTACTGCAAACATCTCTACATGACATTGAGTGAGACATTTAACCACAGCAGACCTTGTGTTCCTCTGTCAAATGTGACGTTGAATATAAATCAGTTCCAAGGCTTTTGCTAAAAATCTAGGTGAAATTTACCTAGCATCCCAAAATAAGTTTGTATAAAAGTTAAGACTAACATACAGATCCACTACTCATTACAAAAACCTGAACTAAAATTAGCCAGGAAATCTTAACCCAATGTATACTATCCTCAGCAAGTTCTCTATGGATTAATGAGACATAGCTGCAGCTCCAGATCCCTGTTTACTTACCCAAAACTTTTTATTGTACCATATACAAAGGCTTAGAGACACATTGGACTGGATGCTCTACTTGAGAATAAACAGAAGTATCACTTTCTCCTTGTCTAGATTTAGCAAAATTGCATTTGGAAATCAAAACAATTCATATTACACCAGATTTCAGCAGTGTTTGAAGCATCAAAAATGAAATAAAATAAAGCTTCTCCCATGAAGCCTATCAAAAATAAAGCAGACAGTAACTGAATTGAAAACTTAAACAGAATGAGGTTCTGTTCTAAATATGTGCATTTTAAAAACCCATTTATCTAATGTACTGTAATCATAGAAAAGGGACTTTCAAACTTTTGATCAGATGCTAGAATGTTAAACTCTGATGGAGAAAAGAAAACCTTTTGTAATTTATTGCTTTGCTTTTCCTTTTCATAGAGAATAGTTTATTTATTTAATTTTCCTACAAGTATGTCTTATTGCTCCTCTGACAAATGCCAAAAAATGAAGATAAGCGAAACATACAGATTGCATTAAAATTGATGTGTGTTTTAAATTTTCACTATTTTTAATTTCACTGTACTGAGCTGTCAGCCTTGGCTACTCTTGGAGAATCTATGCGCTGGTGCTGAGGGCACCAGTTTCCTAAACACAGCTCAGCCACAACTTCTTACAATAGTCCGGGGCTCCACTCACCAAACTTTCATCCTCAAAATGTTCTTTTGATGACTCTATCCTCACATGGCACAAGCTTTGCCACAGATAAGATTCTTATATGTCTACAAATAACACAAGGATGTATCTTAGAGATGGAGAAGAAAGAACAGCAAAATAAATATGAATGTTTAGGGACAGAACCTACATGTGCACTCAAGCACATGAATGTCTAAAGTTATGATATTAATGAAATATTTGAAGGTAGATAAAAGAAAATGTATTCACACAGAAATCTGGTAGAAAAAATAGAATTTATGTATGCTACATTTTCACAGAATCACATAATCTTGGGTTTGGAAGGAATGCTAGAGGCCATCTAATCCAACTGCATTCCCAAAACAGGAATCCGGATAGTTGGCGATTCTCCTTAGAATTTTAGGAATTCATACCAGAAGAACCAGATTAAGCCCCATTGGCTTCTAGTGTCATGATAATTCTGTGGAAATCAAGTTTCATTTTTGTTTCAAACCAATTTGTCTCAGAGTTCTGAAATCTGGGTTCTAAAAATTCATACAAACGTATTAGTTCATACTATGCCTCAGATCTAAATTACTAAAAATGTAGTGTTAATCAGATGATAGGTCCAGCAATAGGAGGATATTAAAGGCCAGTCTGTGGCTGGGTGCAGTGGCTCATGCCTGTAATCCTAGCACTTTGGGAGGATGAGGCAGGTGGATCACAAGGTCAGGAGACTGAGACAATCCTGGCCAACGTAGTAAAACCCTGTCTCTACTAAAAATACAAAAAATTAGCTGGGCGTGGTGGCTTGCACCTGTAATCCCAGCTACTCAGGAGAGGCTGAGGCAGAATAGCTTGAACCAGGGAGTCTGAGGCTGCAGTGAGCTGAGATCGTGCCACTGCACTACAGCCTGGCGACAGAGCAAGACTGTCTTTCTGTCTCAAAAAAAAGAAAAGAAAAGAAAAAGATCAGTCTCTTACTATTCTCCACTGCTGTTTGTGAGACTTATTTCTGCCCTGAAGGGGTTCAAAACTATAGATTAGTAACAAAATAAATACAGTCAAATATAGGCATGATCTATAATTTTTCTCCCAGTCAAAAGTGCTTAAAATACTGGAAAATAGGATTAATATGTATTGCGCACTGATACTGCACTGCAAAAGGGTGCAGAGTTTTGGAACTATTTAGCTGGAAGAATAGAAGGTTGGGGTCAAATTCAACTATTTTCTAATCTATACAATTTGGCTTAAACAAGATCCTGATCAACCATTATTAATTTAATTCCAGAGAATAGAATAAAAGAAAAGCAGTCTAGAAAGGGGGAAAAAAGCAAATTATTAGTATTCTGACTATAAATGTCATGAAAGAGTTTTTGAGGGAAGCTATATCACGATGTCTTTGGAGGACTTTAAGAATAAAGTCAAACATTTATTTATCTCGACTGGGCTGAGAAAAAAGCATCATGATGGAAAAGATATATCACTTGTCAACATTTCCTTTCTTGATGCTATAAAAAAAGAGACAGAGTGGTCCAGAGTTGGATGCAAAGAAAGAATGGCCTTTAAGAGTCCCCAGTTTTTCTCATCAATTACTTAGGGCGAGAGGGAAAACATGTATGTGGGGTTCAGCTTTTTTCCCCATCTGTATTATTGATTTTCACCCTTGGAAGGTTGTACCACTAACTAACATTATATTTTTCTATGACTTAGCTTACCCAACCTTAATCCCAAAGCTCATTAATTGAAGCTCCAAGTTTATTGTTTTGCAACCTTCACCAACCTGAAAATCACTCTTCTCCCACAAAGAGTTGAGGAAAGTTAACTACTGATTTTTCATAGATTTTAAACAATGCAGACTTTAAAATACAATGTCTAGAATTGCTACCCGACTATCCTGGACATGGAATTAGTCTTCTTAGAACCGAAAATGCCTAACGTTGTTAGTATTAATTCTTTTATTCTTTACTTAAACCTAGCCATCTTTTCAGAGGCTATCTAGATTTTACAAGCTCCATTTTTAATTTTATGATTCTCACATATTCTACTTCTGAGTTACATACTAGAGGCAGTTTGGGGATTCTCTTTACATCTAATGAAGGTTCTCAGAAAAACCAAACCCTGCCAAAGGCTTCAGGCAGTCATGTACATAGTGCGATTTAAGGGGTGTCACAAACCCTGTCTTCTCTCTGTGCAGTCATTTAAAACAATCCTCCAGTTTGTTCCCAGTGCAGCTTATCCTCCTTATTACCCTCAGGAAGAAGTCTGGAATGTGCACATAATTAGAAAAAGTCGTATTATTAATGTCTTTCTTTTGCCAGGTACTATGTAAAAGTACTGAACAGGAGTAATGTCAGCAAGATGGCAGGCTAGGAAGATCTACACCCTTGTTTCCCCACTGAAACATTAAATACAATATCCATAGATGTACTAAAATAACTTTATATGAGCCCTGAAAACCAGTCAAAGATCTACAGCCACCAAGTGAATTCCCATAGAAAAAAAGGCACAGTCAAATGATGGGAAATTTTGTGGTGTTTTTACTCACCCCACCTCACCCCTTCCTCAGTGTGGTGCAGTTGGGAGAAAATGTCCTAATTCCTAGTTTCCTCCCTGGAGAAGAGTACAACATATTTGCAATGTTTTAACTTGTCTGTGGGCATTCCACAGGACGGTTTGCTGTCTTGCCTGACTTGGAGCTCAGACAGAAAATGAAAACATTGTAACTCAGGCTGGTGGAAACCATGGAAGGCAACAGGCAGGTACTGTGGTGTGTGAAATGATAAGGCAGACTATAGACCTATAGACATCCGGGGGCAAACGATTTTTAACAGAGAAATATGATAGAACATCTAATTTGCCAAGGAGATTAGATGGGGTGAGAAGCTGGGGTGAGACTCTTTGGCAAAGTAGGACATTTTAAAGCAGCTATTTTTGTGGAGAGAGGGAAGGTTTTAAAAAAAAATTTCACACAGGCCCAGCCAGGAAATATACCTTAAAAAGACCTCAGAATATCTTAAGCCTCACTCCAGACTGATCCCGAGGCTGAAAGGCCCCCTAATTAGTGAAGCTCCTCCATGTCAGCCTGCCAAGATTGGGAAGGTTGATGTGTTTTCAATGCCCAATTTTCAATATACAATCACAACACATAGGAAAAAAAAAAAAAAGGAACATGCCCCAATAAAAGGAACAAAATAACTTACAGAAATCATCCCTGAAGAAAAATCGGTATCACTGGCCAGGCAAAGACTTCCTATACACTTGTCTTAAATATGCTCAAAAAGCTAAAGGAAAATATGGACAAAGAACTAAGGGAAATCAGGAAAAAGATATATGAACAAAATGATAATATCAACAGAGAGACTAAAATTATATTTTAAAAGAAACAAATAGAAATTCTGGAGCATGAAAATACAAGAATTAAACGAAATATTCACTCTAAAGGCTCAACGGCTGTTCCAATCAGACAAAAAATAAATAAATCACTGAACTTCAAGACAGGCTATTTGAAATCATCAATTCTGAAGAGCAAAAGAAAAAAACTATAAAAAAATTAACTTATGATGCATCTTAAGGGACTTATGATGCATCATCAAGAGGACAAAATATGAACTATCAGAGTCCCAGGAGGCGGAAAGAGGGAAAAGGGCAGATACGTTATTTGAAGAAATAATGAACAAAAGCTTCACAAATGTGAAGGTAAATATGGACACACAAATACAAGAAGTCTAATTAGGGTTAACCCAAAGAGATCAACCCCAAGACACATTACTATCAATCTGTTGACACAGACAAAGAGAATCTTGAACAGAGCAAAAGGAAAGTGACTTGTTGTGTACAAGTGATGCAGAACAGACTGTAAGTGGATTTCTCAGGAAAAAAAAAAAAAAAAACCTCACAGGCCAGAGACAATGAGATGATATATTTAAGGTGCTAAAATTTTTCTTAAAGTATCAATTGAGAATGCTAGGTTGGGTGCAGTGGCTTTCACTGTAATTCCAGCACTTTGGGAGGCCAAGGCAGGGGACCACAGAAGTCCCGGAGTTCAAGACTAGCCTAGACAACATAATGAGACCCCATCTCTGCAAAAAAATAAAAAATTAAAAAATTAGCTGGGCATGATGGTGCATGCCTATAGTCCCAACTACTTGGGAGGATCACTTGAACCTGGGAGATCAAGTCTGCAGTAAGCCATGATCATGCCACTGCATTCCAATATGGGAAACAGAGCGAAACCATATATATATATTTGCCTTAAAGCTATATATGCTTTAAAAGACCATATATATGTGGTCTCACTCTGTATTTCACATATGCACAATTTTTTATGGTCTCACTCTGTATTATAATTCTCTATATAGCAAAACTGTTATAAAAAATGGGAAACAAATTATGATGTTCAAAGATAACTAAAAGCAGACATCATTCATTACCAGTAGATTTGTTTCAGAAGAAATGGTAATGAATGTCCTTCAAGCTGAAAGAAAGAACACTCAAGACTGTCAAAATATAATGCTCTAGGCCAGGTGCAGTGGCTCACGCCTGTAATCCTAGCATTTTGGGAAGCCAAGGTGGATGTATCAGGAGTTTGAAAGCTATCTGGCAAACATGGTGAAATCCTGACTCTACTAAAAATACAAAAAATTAGCCAGGCGTGGTGGTGCACACCTGTAATCCCAGCTACCTTGGGAGGCTGAGGCAGGAGAATCACTTGAACCCAGGAGGTGGAGGTTGCAGTGAGCTGAGATCATGCCATTGCACTCCAGCCTGGGTGACAGAGCAAGACTCCATCTTAAGAAAAAAATAAATTTTATGTATGTATATATATATATATATAAATTTCCCCAGTAAATGTAAATACATGAACAGAAATTTTGGCCTGTAACTCTGATTTTAATTGTTACGTTATAGTTAAAAGCCAAAAGCAAAAAGAATTATAAGTCTATGCTAATGGGAACATAATGTATAAAGATGTGGTTTGTGACCCTGACATCATAAAGTGTTTGGGGAGGAGGAGCTGTAAAGAAGCAGAGTTTTTGTATGTGACTGAAGTTACACTGGAATCAATTTAACAAAGATTGTCATAACTTTAGAATGTTATATATAATCCCCATAGTAAACACAAAGAAAATATTTATACAATATACACAAAAGGAAATAAGAAGAAATTCAAAATGTGTTACTATAAAAATCAAATAAACAAAATGGAACACAGTAATGCAGAAAATGAGGGACACAAAAAGCTCTAAGACATACAGCAAAAAACAAAATGTCAAAAAGTGTTTTGATCAGTAGTTATTTTATGTAAGTGGCTTAAACTCCCCAGCCAAAAGACATGGAATGACAGAATGGATTAAAAGACAGAATCCAAGTGTATGCTATCTATAAGAGACTCACATTAGATTTATTATCATCCATAAGCTGAAAGTGAAAAAAATGGGAAAATATATTCTATGCAAATAGTAACCAAAACATAAGCGACCAGAGCAAAAGTGACTAAACTAATATCAGACAAAATAGTCTTTAAGTTAAAAACTGTTACAAGAGACAAAGAATGACTATCATATAATGATAAAGGGGTTAATTTGCCAACAACTATAGGCATATGTGCATCAAGCATCAGAGCTCCAAACTGTAAGAAGTAAACATGAAGCCAGGCGTGGTGGCTCACACCTGTAATCCCAGCACTTTGGGAGGCTGAGGTGGGCAGATCACCTGAGGTCAGGAGTTGAAGACCAGCCTGAACAACATGGAGAAACCCTGTCTCTACTAAAAATATAAAATTAGCTGGGCATAGTGGCACATGCCTGTAATCCCAGCTACTCGGAAGGCTGAGGCAGGAGAATCACTTGAACTTGTGAGGTGGAGGTTGTGGTGAGCCGAGATCACACCATTACACTACAGCCTGGGCAACAAGAGCAAAACTCTGTCTCAAAAAAACAAAAAACAAAAAGAAGTAAACATGAAAGAATTGGAGGGAGAACTAGATAATTCTAAAATAGTAGGACACTGTAGTAATCCACTTTCAGCTATGGATAGAACAACCAGACAGAAGATCAAATATGAGTACAGAGAAATTGAGCAACATTATAATCAATTGGACCTAACACACACATACAGAACACTTCACCCAGCACAACAGAATGTACGTTTTCTCCAGTGCACTTGGAGCACTCTTCATGTAACTCATGTATTAGGCAAGAGGAAAAGTCTTAATAAATTGAAAGATAATTGGCATAATACAAATTATCTGTTCTGGTCATAATGGAAGGATGAGAAATTAGCAGCAAAAGGAAAACTGGATATATTAAAGTGCAACAATATACTTTTAAACAACCAAAAAAGAAACCACAAAGAAAATTATAAAATATCTTGAGTAAAAGAAAAATAAAAACATAACATACCAAAACTTATGAGATGTAGCAAAAGCAGAGCTAAGAGGAAAATTTATGGCCATAAAGCTTACATTTATTAAAACAAAAGGTCTGAAATCAATAACCTAATTTTATACCTTTGGAAACTGGGGAAAAAAGAATAACTAACTCTGAAACTAGCAGAAGGAAGGAATTAAAGTTTAAAGACAAATAAAAATTTTTTAAAGACAATAAAGAAAGTCAGCAAAATAAAGAGTTGGTTTTTAAAAAGATTAACAACATTGACAAACTTCTAGCTAGGTTGACTAAAAAAGAGCAAGAAGACAAAATTCAGCATAAAAGAAGGAACATTATTGTCAATTTGACAGAAATAGAAAAGATTATAAGGAGTACTATAAACAATTGTACACTAACAAATTGTATTACCAAATGAAGTGAACGAATTCCTAGGAATATACACGTTATCAGGACTGAATCATGAAGAAATAAAAAATTTGAATAGACCTATAACTAATAAGGAGATTAAATTGGTAATTTTAAAAACTCACAAAAAATAAAAACTAGCAACAGATGCTTTCAGTGGTGAATTATATCAACATTCAAAGAAGAATTAACACCAATCATCCTTAAACTCTTCCAAAAAATTGAAGAGGAAGGAATGCTTCCTAACTCAGCCTATGAAGCCAGCATTATTCCAGAAAATACTAGCAAATAGGATTCAACAGCATATTAAAAAGATTATACACTATGACCAAATGAGATTTATTTCTCAAATGCAAAGATGGTTTTATACTTGATAAGAAACTCAGTCAATCTAATAAATCACAGTTAATGGAATGAAGGAAGGAAAAAAACACACAATCATTCAGTTGAGTCAGAAAAAGAATTTGACAAAATTTAGCACTATTTCATGATAAAAACACTCAACATACCAGAAAAAAAAAAAAAAAACTAACTCAGTAAGAGCCATCTATGAGAAACACACAGCTAAAATTATACTTAATGGTGGAAAAACTGAACTTCTTAAGATCAATAACAAGACAAAGATTCCTGCTTTCACCACTTACATTCAAAATAGTACCAGAAGTACAAGCCAGGGCAATTAGAAAAGAAAAAGAAATAAAAATCACTGAAATTCTAATGGAAGAAGTAAAATTATCTCTGACTGTAGATGACACCATCTTATATGCAAAAAAACCTAAATATCACACATATGCGCTCACACACAAACACACAAAACACTGTTAGAATTAATAAATGAATTCCGCAAAGTCACAGCGTACAAAATCTACATACAAAAATTGGTAGTTGCTCTTCTATATACTTACAGTGAACAATTTTAAAAAATTAAAAAACATAAAACACAAGAATAAACTTAAGTATTAAAGACAATAGAGAGAACCAGTAAAATCAAGAGTAAAATTAGAAAACCAAGAAGGCAAAAGACTTATACAGTGAAAACTACAAACTGTTCCTCAAAAAATTTTAAGGAAATAGACATAAATGGAAAGACATCCCATGTTCATGGATTGAAAAATTTAAAATTGTTAAGATGTCAACACTACCCAGAGCAATCTAAACATTCAGTACAATCTCTATCATACCCAGTGATATTTTTGTAAGAATAGAAAAATTAATTCTAAAAGTCACATGAAAACTCAAGAACACCAATAGTCAATACAATCATGATAAAGAAAAACAAAGGCGTATGTCTCACACTTCCTGATATCAAAACTTACTATAAAGCTTTGGTAACCTAAACTGTGGAACAGGCATAATGACAGACATATAACCCAATGGAATAGAACAAAGAGCATGGAAATAAACTATAAAATATATATCAAATAATTTTAAAGGTGCCAAGACCTTTTAATGAAGAAAATATAGTATTTTCAATAAAAAAAATTGAGAAAACTTGATACTCATATACAAAATATGAAATTCAACCCTTGCTTTATGCCATATACAAAAATGAACCCTCCCAGATTCAGTAATGGCTGCAAAAATAATTAAAATAAAAAAATTAAAAGATAATCAACTCAGTATGGACCAAAGTCCTAAATGTAAATACTAAAACTATAAAAATCTTAGAAGAAAACATGAAGAAAAATTTTCATGACTTTGGATTTGGCAATGATTTTTTGGATATGAAACCCAAAGCACAGACGACAAAAACAATAGATAAATTGGACTTCGTCAAAATTAAAAACATTTGTGCATCAAAGACCAGTATCATCAGAGTCAAAAAGCAGCCTACAGAGTAAAAAAAAAAGTTTGTATATTATGTATCTAATAATGGATGATATTCAGAATATATAAAGAACTACATTTCTACAATAAAAAACAAAAACCCAATTTAAAAATGGGCAAAGGACTTTAATAGACATTTTTCCAAAGATGTACAAATGGCAATAAGCACATGAAAAGATGCTCAATATGCTAATTATTGGAGAAATGCAAATCAAAACCACAATGAGACACCTCTTCCTGCCCTTTAATATGGATATTATCAAAATATCAGATAATAACAGGTGGTGGGGAGAATGTAGAAAAATGGAAATCCTTGTAGCATTGCTGGTAAAAATGTGAAATGGTGCATACACTGTGGAAAACACTATAGTTATTCTTCAAAATATTAAACATAAAATTGATATATGGTCCACGAATTTCACTTCTGTGTGTATACCTGAAAGAGCTAAGAGCAAGGAAATAAACAGATATTTACGTAGCCATGTTTATTATAGCATTAGTTACAATAGCCAAAAGGTGAAAGCAAACCAAGTGTCCACTGACTAAATGAACAAACAAAATGTGACATGTACACACAGTGGAATATTATCCATCCTTAAAAAGGAAGAAAATTATGGGACATGCTACTGCCTGGATAAAATGTGAAGGCATTATCTAAGTGAAATAAGCCACAAAAGGACAAACACTGTATGATTTCATGACATCGGGCTCCAAAAAATAAAAAACCCTAGGTTTGGAATATGCAGCTAAAAAAAAAAGACAAAAGCAAAAGGAAATCAAAAAGAAAATAAATGCACCATATTTACAGAAGTAAAAAGGAGAATGATGGTTGCCAGGGAATGGTCAGAGAGGGTATCGGGAAATTATCGTTTAATGGGTACAGAATTTCAGTTTGGGAAGATAAAAAAAGTTTTGGAGATGGATGATTGCACCACAATTTGTACTTGATGCCACTGACGTGTACACTTGAAAATGGTTAAAATGGTATATTTTGTTATTTACATTTTACCACAATTAAAAATGGCTATTTTTAAAAGACAGTAACAACATTATTTTAAAGGCTTTTGATACACACTGCCCTCCTATTTATACTCCTACCAACAGTGTAAGAGCTCCACGTCACAGCACTAAATATTATTATAATTAAAATGGCTTTTAATTAACTAAATTTTAAAATAAAGCCTTCTAGATGCTATTTCTGGAGTGGAAGACAAGTGTCTATGCCATAATCTAGCTCTCAATAAATATGTTCATTCAGTTCAGCTATACCGACACCTGGAATATGCCCAACTGAGTACTTACTTCAAATTTAGCTGAAGGAGTAATTGGGCCAAGAAGTAGTATAAATCTTGGTTCTCCAAAAAAAGTTAAAAAATCTAAATAATCAGATACAGTGCTGACTATAAAAATTATACAAATTACATGAAAAGATTCAAGGGGACTCCAAACATTCAAATAAATCTTCAGCAGGGTTGGGTAACAGCTGGTGATTGATCTGGGTCACATCTTCATCAACATCTTCACATTCAACATGTCTTTGTGTTCTATAAATTATTTCTTCCCTGGAGCTCATAGCTATCCACTGGTCCCATTAATGCTTTCAACATCTTGGTGCAGAATGCCATCTTTCTATGTTGGAAATACAGATCACCATCTAAGAGGCACTCCAACTCCAATCCATCCTGCACACAAGCTGCCAGTTCATTTTCCTTAGTCATCAGCTAATTACGTCCTCCACATTAACACCTGAAAATGTTCTCTATTATTCATAAAGCAAAACTCCAACATTTAAACTATTCAAATGCATCCACCCAAATTTCCATTTTGTAATCATTGTCTTCAAGTAAGTCCACATGCACTTGCTTATTCATTTATTCATTCTTTCTTTTCACAGCTACTCATGAGGCAATGTTTTTGTCCCTACATATTATACAATGGCAAGCGAAATAGAGCTTTCAATCAAACAAGAAAAAGCAGCAAGAAATAGTGAATTATAAGAAAATATGATGGGTTTGAGAAGAGAAAGGTGGGGTGCTTTGCGGCCACATGGCAGGAGATCCTCATTGGAATGTGGGAGACTTTCTGGAATGCTTCCCTTCAGCTGAAACCTTAAGTATGAGAAAGGGTCAGAATCTTTGGAAATGGAGGAGAAACACATCAGGGCATTAATGTCTGGAATGGCATCATGTAGGAAGAAAGGTCCAAGGCAAGAAAGAGTAAGCTGAAGGCGTGTGAGGAACTAAGACAAGGGCAGTGGCTGAGGGAAGACAAGTAGGGAACAGATCCCAGGAACACAAAGGAGGGGGAGATCTGTTAGCATGCTTTCAGAAACCTAAGTGAGAGATAACAGTGACACAACCTAAGACGGTGGTACAAAGGCAGAGGCTGCTGGGTACAGCGATATTCAGGATCTGGCATTTGACTGAATGAATGATGGGAATGAGGTCGAAGTGAAGGCAGGCCTTGAACTCAAGGCCCTTGGACTCAGGGGCCGCAGCTCTGAGCAGTGGTTGCAGTTTGACAGTAGCCTGAGGGTGAGGGGCTAGACACTGCAAAGGCTGGGACACTAGAATGAGCATGGTAGGTACGTATTCATTACCTGTGGCTGCTGCCCCAATCCCCACAAACCTGGTAGTTTCAAACAAGACAAATGTTTTCTTTTATGGTTGGATGGTTCAGGAGAACAGGAGTTTACAATCAAGGTGTCAGCAGAACTTAATGCCTTCTGAAGGCTTCAAGAGAGAATCGGTTTTCTTGCCTCTTCTGACTTCCAGATACTGCCTGCATTCTTAGGCCTCTGGCCCCTTCTTCACGTCACCGCAGCCTCTGCGTCTGTTCACAGGTCTTTCTAGTGACTCTGATGCAGTGACCCCCCTCCTTACCTTGTGCATACCGAAGTGATCTAGAGTAATCTCCCTATCTCAAGATTTTTAACTTACTCACATTAGCAATGTTCCTATGTCATGTAAGACAGTTCACAGGTCCCAGGGATTTAGACATCTTGGGGTAGGGGGATGGGCATTATTCTGTCTGTCATTATATGTGTAGATGACTTTTAGTTCATTTGTCCAAATTTCTGTGTATCTGAGCATCAGCTGTGCGCTGGTCACTGTGCTAGAAGCTGGGGTTATGACAATACACCTCCTACCTTTGTGGAGTTCACATTGTCCTAAGTCAACAAGCACATGTATTTTATAGTATAGATTTCTTGGAATAGCCAAGAGGGGTAAATTTGGTGGTTAAATTTGGGTTCTGGAATCAGACAGAAGCTCAATTCTCAGTTCCTCGACTTATTAGCTGACCTTGGGCAGACAATGACTCCTCTCAAAGTTACCTCAACTACGAAATGCAACCAACCTTAAAGGGACACTAGGAGGACTAAGGAGGTAATCCATGCAAAATATGTAGCCAACGGATGGCAGTTATCATATTGTCATAGTCACTTTTTGTCTTACATTTTGGTTATGAATGTGTACATCCATATCCTGAGTTCAAGCATAAATATTTTTTTTTTTTTGAGATGGAGTTTCGCTCTTGTTACCCAGGCTGGAGTGCAATGGCGCGATCTCGGCTCACCGCAACCTCCGCCTCCTGGGTTCAGGCAATTCTCCTGCCTCAGCCTCCTGAGTAGCTGGGATTACAGGCACGCGCCACCAAGGCATAAATATTTCTAAAGATTAAAAATATGTCTTATGCATTTGTTTAGCTACAATGCTTACAAAATAAAATGTCTGTTGAAATAAATCATTAGGTTTGGCTTCAAACTTGGGGCGTCTGAATCATAACATTCCATATTTGGTTCTATTGATCACTACTTCTCAGAGAAACCGCCTGGCAATCCTGACCCTCCCTCTTCACCTATCAACAATGCTGCTTCTACAGACGATCAAGAACTATGCAATATAAAGTTTCTGATGTGGAAAATTTTAAGCTGTCTGTGCTGGTGGGAAAGAGCATGGGACAAAGATTTCCAGAGAGAAATCTGCTAGAAGATAAGATGAACACTTAACAGTATAATCCAAGGACAAAATGAAACAATGGCTAAACAATGGGTACAGAAAACAAGCTATTTGGATTTGAGGAAGGTGAAGTCACTGTGGTTATAGTGCACTCTTCTGGAGGAAGCAGAGCCTGAACTGTGACCTTAGCAAATGGGTAGGATTCCTAAGCAGGTAGCCAGAGGAAGCACAGGTTCAGGAGATCAGGAAACCAGTTTTGCTGAAGCAAAAGGCCATTCTATGGAAAAGGAGAAAATAAGGTCAACGAGACAGTTTGGGATTAAACTATGAGAACATTCACTACCAAGCCAAAAAGTTTTAAACTCACTCGTGTAGTCAAATACCAGCCACATCTTTTTTCTCGACTTAGAGAATGTAGAAAAAATACATTTCTTCATATTAATGTGAATTTAGATTAATTTCAATGGTAATACACTATTACTTCAGATTTAGTAACTTGGGTGACAAGAAGGTGGGAGTGAAGAGGAAGAAAGAAGAGGGTGGTGTCCCTAGCTAATGTCTAACTCATAAGACAGGTGACATCAAGGCCCCCAAAGGAACGTCTCATCTCATGTAGCCAGTAGAAGAAAATGGAAACCCACTGCTTTAAAGACTTCTGCCGTATCCTCGGGTAGAGTTCTATTTTGTTTTTTTAAACAGATATTTATATTTAGTTTGGTGCTCAAAAAAGTTAACTACTGTTATTTTTTCTTTCCCAAAAAAGTTCATTTAAGAAAGCTGTTGCTTTTTGCATCTGTTATGCAGTTGAACATCTGTGAACCATGAGTTAACCCACTGCTCTCCTGATGAAGTTTGAGAACACTGGGGACACTCAAGGGGCATTCCCAGTGTACCACTAAGACAGTGGCTTCCTACAGCTGTATTGTGAGGGCCAATGCTGGGCAAAATGCACAGAAGTCCCCTGTCCTCGGAAAGCTGATAGTTTTCATCCTTGCTCTTCTCTTTCGAGTGGAAAATACAATAGGATTCATGATATGGATGGAAGCTGTCATGTGGTTCCTAGGCACCCTTCGAGCTGTCCATACCTGGTTTAAAAAATTACTTCCCACCTCTGTCTGCATTCTCAGTCCTCTGAGCATGTCACTAAAATCTCAAAAATGTCCTCAAGCAAGTCAAATGAAAATAAATTGCACATATTGGTATATTTATAGTTATTTATCATTTTGGCAGTTATGTATTGAATGTCTACAATGGCTCAAATGCTGGATTAATAATATTTTTAAAGACTGGAAGAGAATCTTCCCAAAATAAAGAAGGATGGCCAGAGAGGGAAGTAATTATTGAGTACCTCCCCCACCCCATGGCAGTTGCTCCTGATGGCTCATCAAGTGGTACCATTCTCATTTCACCAAACTGAGATATAAGCCTGGTCCCATATATCCCGAATGGCGGCACTGGTGAATAAACCATGGTCTCTGACTCCCAGCGTTCTTCCACGACACTGCCAATTCAGGACGTCCGGCTTCTTTGACCAATTGTTCGATGAATTCTCTCACTCTCCAAGTTGAGAAAAGACAACACTCATTCTGGTGTTGGGAACTTGGGAAGCAGTGGGGTGGTGGGTAAAGCATGGCAGCTTTTTTATATTACCATAGATCATTTGTATAATAGCAGATCTGAGTCTCCTCCTCGTTGGCAACTTACTCTCTCTGGGACCTTGGCAATTTTCTCATCTCTACAGTAGGGATGGCAAACAACACATCATGTAAGGCTCCTAGTACTTGGCACGCAGTAAATGCTCTCAAAATAAGACACCTTAGTTGATAAGGGCTGAAACCACAATTTAGCATTGTGGTTTGAAATTAAGTAGAAGTTCTAAAACAAGTGATAGAATTGAAGGGATTTTTCCTTGCCTTTCATTGACAGTAATATGCACGGCTTCCATACTTGCCACCACCTCTCCAGGGTCCTGTGGCAGAGTCAAAACACAGCACTGTGCTTGCCAAGTGCCTCCCATGGCTCTCGGACCCCTCCCTGCCCCTACCATTTTTCCCCATAGGATGATGCTTCTACCTCACAGTGAAAGTTCCTGATTATCAATCGTTATTATTTTTTCCGTAATATCCTCTACCCTCACCTGCAAGGTACAGCTGCTGAACATATTGTACTGCTTGCCTATCCTCTTCACCTCAACCCAAACGGAGAGGCTGTAGATGATTTCACAAGGTAGAGAAGGGGGCTGGGGGAGAAAGGTGCTCAAACGTGACTCTTCCTACAGGTGAAGAAAGGATGCTAGAGCGGGCAGTGGAGGCAGATGCTGTGAGACTGTCAAAGTCATAACAGCAACTCTTTCTAGTTCCCAGCACACTCAGATCTTCCTGGAATGGCCCAGGAAGGCTGTGACTTCTGCAGCAGCCAAGAGTCATGAGCAGAGCCTCCCAAGTCTTCTAGGATTTAGCCAAGGGTAGCATTGGCTGCAGGAAGGGTGTCAGGTGCAGATGACTAACTCTGATGAGCTCTCAGAACCATATTTAAAAGTGACAGTGAAGCCCTGGTGAAAGTGTCCAAAGCAAATGGGATTAGAATACAAATTGCGTTTGGCTGAGAGCCCTTGCAGGCACCTTGGCCCCAAGAGATAATGGGTTCCTCTGGGATAGCTGAGAGAAAAAGGCTTTTTGATAAGCGTTCAAGAGCTCACTTCAAAAACACTCTATTTCTCCCCCAGCCCCTTTCTGTACCTTGTGAAATCATCTGCAGCCTCTCTGTTTGGGTTGAGAAGTAGACAGGCAAGCAGTATAATATGTTCAGCTGCTCTGCCCTGCTGGTGAGGGTACAGGATATTACAGAAAAAAAACAATAATGATTGATAATCAGAAATATTCATCGTGAGGTATAAGCCTTGAGTTCCCCATGGAGGAAAACGGTAATATAGTCACCTGGGAACTCAAGGCTGTGGCTACTGCCCCAAAGACTGGTGGGCCCACCTTACCTGGTGAGCTGGGGTTGGCTTAGGCTGCACATTCTCTCCCAGCAGAGAATCAGATCTGCTCATTCACTCTAAGGTGCGAATGGCTAGATAATGCGACTTCTCTGAGAAATATTTGTATCTTTATATGTCCTTGCTAACAAATCACGTGAAATAACTACAGTTATGCTCCACATAATGATATTTCAGCCAATGATGGACCACATATATGATAGTGTTCTCATAATATTATAATATGGTATTTTTTGCTGTACCTTTTCTAAGAGTAGAGACACGAGTTCTTAGCACGGTGTTCCACTTGCCTCCGGTGTCAGCACAGTGACATGCTGTGCCGCTGTGTGGCCTAGGAGCGGTAGGCTCCAGTGTACAGCTGAGGTGTGCAGTAGGCTATACCATTGAAGTGTGTTTAAGTGTATTCTGTGTATTCACACACGACACACTGCCGTCATACAAACGCTTCTTAGCTTTTTTTTTTTTTGCTCCAGTTTCACCCTACCCCAACCTCAGTCCACTTCAATTCATGCCATATGTTATCACCTGTTTGTTTTTCCTAAAGAATTGCTCCAATTGTTTTCTCTTCATAACAAGGCCTTGAGGAGTTTTCTTTGCTTTCAGGAAGAGTTCCCAGCTCTAAACTTGACCTTCAGACTGCTCAGTATGACTCAATTGGCTTTCTAAGCCTGCAATGCCCTCACCTCCAGCACAGAAGTTCCCCTTCAGCTCAAGGGTTCCTCTATTTTATGAAAAATCCCCAGGTTTTTATAGATCCTACCTGGGACGTGCTGTCCTCTGTACCTTAAATGCCTTCCACCTTTCTTTGTCTTGTATAAAATTCTGCTCATTTTTAAGGAGTCTTTCTAATTTGAAACTTTCCAGAACCAACTCAGTTGTCAATAATCCCTTCCACCTCTAAACAATTTAAATTATTACGGTCTCTGACGCTTAGACAGTATTGCCTTATAGTAGTCGTCATTTTATTTGTTTACATTTAGTCTTCCCAAATTACACTGCAATAAGCCTTTTGACAATAAGTTGTGACCTGATTTATTCTACCTGCCCTGCAATCCCAGAACAATGCCAAAGACCTGCATTTGCAAGAGGCAACCTTCCTTAGTGTTGTTGACTCTATGGACCTGGACTGAAGCTAATGGAACTCCATAAAACTGGAGATTATTATTTTTTTAATCCCAGAAGTCAAGTTTGAAATCCCAACTTGAAAGGAAACAACATGATTTTCTCACAAAAGAAAACACTCTTCACTGCTTTTGACCATCACTCCCTTGAGAATAAGCTCTAAGACTGAACAAATGAGTCTATTAGAATTAATTAGAGTAATGAGAAATTATTTGCTTAATCTAGAGACAATCTCCTGGTGGAGAAGGTCCCCAGAGAGAAGCTGACCAGAGGGTGGAAAAGCCGCGCGGCTCCCCCATCCCTGTGACAGATGCAGCTTACACAGCTGGTGCCAGGTAATCCGGCAAATGTCACGAAGAAGGAGGGCAGGTGGGACAGTCGGCAAAGTGTGACGTTCTTTCTTGCTCTGGCTCTGCGGCCTTGACCAGCAAAAGGATTTCTGGAAACCTAGCAGAATGCCGTGATTCTGCCAGTCATCTGGAAGTGGGCTTGACCCTAACACATCTGACCAAGAGAGCTGATCTTTCTATTGCACTTTGTGCTTTGACAGACCCCACCTATTGGCTGACTTTTAGAGAAAAAGCGAAAAGAGCAACTAACCATTGAAGGCAAATGGGGATGGAAAGCCTGTCCTTTGTGCCTTGCTCAGGACAAGCACACATTCATTCACATTTCCAGAGATGCTTAAGAAGGCTTTTTGTGGCTAGAGAGATCATTCAGGGTCAATCCAAACAAAGCTGGTTCCTGACACAGACTCTCTGCAAAGGTGGAGAGTTGGCAATTTTGTTCCCTGTGCTGTCCATGAAATCAACAAACTAACTACATCCCTACTTAGGACAAAGCTTCTGTTAGATGATGTAATGTTATAGGAGCTACAAAGCAGGATAAGACATGATCCCTGTCCTTGAAGACATCACAGTCTATATGGAAAGCTACAACACAAGAACATTAAAGACAGCTAGCAATACAGGAAATGAGTGCTTCCGAAAAACAAGTCTATAGCTCAGCATCGGGAGGGATCACTGGAGGTTGGGATAACTAGAAACGGCTTCCCAAGAGAAGTAGCACTGACATCAGAACTTGAAAGGAAGATTTCAAAGAAACAGAAGAATGAAATGGAGAAGCAAATCAAAGGGTATGTAAAATAATGTGAAGAAGCCTTTACATACTGACATGGAATGATCTCCAAGAAATGTTGGTAGGTGAAAGGGCAAGATGCAGAGCTGAACGTACCATATGCTATTGTTGATGTAAGAAGAAGAAATGGAGAGCTAGATAGAATATTTGCTTGTATATGCATATAAGATTTTGGAAGGATACTGAGAACCAACGATATTGATCATCTTGGGAGAGGTGAACTGGTTGGCTGGGGTATAGGAATGAAAGAAAGACACAGATATTCCACTGTAATCCTTTTTGTATCTTTTAAAATATGAAACATGATTTCTTAAAAAAAAAAGAAAGAGGAAAAAACTGGAGTGAAATAAGCAATAGAATACTTGCAGTATATTTTACAGACTACTTGGCTAAAACAGAAGGATTATGTCAGAAGCATGTGAGAAACAGAGTTAGAGTACTAAAATGTTTCCACAATGCCCTTGACGGGGTCTAAAATCCAATCAGTTATTTTCAAACTATGGATCTGCTATGAGTCAGGACACATTGAGGACAGAGGGAGTAGAGAAAAGGCTTCCACAGCAGACCACACCTGTAATTTGAGGGTGTGGATAAGGGAGTGGAAGTGAGAATGAAAAGTTAAGTTTGATTTTTTTTTCTACTGTCAAAAAGACAAGTGAACCCTTTTAACACACTGTCTGTCAGAGATGAAGCTCTTTTAGTTGCTTTTCTTTTCTGCACACAACATTTTACCACTAATCCTCAAATCCTCTGCAAATGCCAGAAGCCAGGCCAAGTCTTTGGTGAAACTTTAGTGGTACAATATGGCCTTCCAATAAAATGCATTTCTTTGCATTATCTTCTCATGATCATGAAGAAATAGGAGGCAGTGGGCCACATGTCTTGGAGGAAGCAGCGCTCCTTACATGGTCCCGGTCAAGGGCCAGAATGCCCTGATGGTATTTGGCGAGCAGCATTTCAGACATTCATTGCCACCTGGGCAAAGGTGGGGAAGAGGCTTCCACCACAAACCAAATTGCTCTTACTTCTATAATGATGCGATGCAGACCAGGCAAACCCCGATTTTTGGCTGCCATTCTGCCCGACTGAGAGCTGTTTTAGGGGATCAGGGAGCTCTCAGGGCCACATCACCCGGGCTCAGCAGGGTATCTTGCTGAGTTTGAATGCTGAGACTGCCAGCAGAGCCCCAAATAGTCCTCGGATCCAGAAATAGCCTGTGGCAATTATGTTTTGTCTTCCTACTGCAAGGAATCCTTTCATTTATTCTCATCTGTGAAGACAAATCTTCCAGTGTTTCTGGCAAATGAAAGTCCAAGATTAGCTGAAAATATCTGTGAACAGACCCTGCAGAAATTGACAATATTCACGCAGGGTATGGAGATACTGACAGGATCCTGATAACCTGAGCAGGAAGTACTGCTGTGCCACCCTTCCCCAGCCCTGTCCCAGCCTTCTAGGAACTCAGCATCCAATCCCACCTGCCCACATGCTAATGGCCCACAGCTAACCCAAGGGACAAAGAACCATAATGGTGCTGCATTTTCTGTGCCTGGCACTGTGTCTCCTTCTCTGGTTCATACTGGGAGCTCACAGAGGCTGAGGTTTCAAATCATTCTTCAAGAAAGATGAGCCTATAATATCACACTTACCTAATCCACTCCTGGATCTTGACTTTGACCTCACACTAGGGCAGGCAACAAGGTTGACAAAGGTTAAGAGCAGGAAACAGCACAGAAACCTAACCCAGCCTTAGATTTTAAATAAACCCAGAGAGAGAGGCCTGAGGATGAGGAGATGGCCTCCATTGAAAAGAAAACACATTATGTCTGTTTGATAAAAGGATGCTAGCTTTCTCCTGCAGCATCAAAGTTCCAATGAAAATGTTTGTTCAGTCTTATTTTAAAACCGTGACGCCAAGTAGGTTTGCTGACTTTAAAGTTGTCTGTGGTTTTAAATAATTTCAATCCCTTTAAATAGTTGAATTGCTGAGTCATGTACTTAGACAGAGACAAGGAAATAGGAGTTGGTTAGTGAAAAAGGTTACTTCATATTTTGTTACTACGAAAAAGCACCCACAGAGAACGAAGGAAAACAAAATCAGACAAGAGTCAAAAAGAGAGGGGAGTTATTTTGAGAACTCTATGCATAATCTTCCCAACTGTCCCACATAAGTCTCAGAGTTCAGTCTCACGGGGCAGATCTGGACCCCTGCCTATGGCTTGTTGGTTCCATTGCCCGGTTCTGGACCACTGGCCATCTCTGGAGCTAGCTGTGGGCTCAGTACATCCAAACCACATGGATAGAGCCGGTGGTAGGGTTGGCTTCCCAAGAACTATCTGCATACTAACAACCAGAAAAAGAAAAAGGAAATGTTGTACACACTTACAAAGCTTTTTAAGAATACACTATACTCAGCACAATATTTTAGAGAGTAACACTTTATAATAAAGACATATATGTAATTGGAATGGATTAAACTAATTGATAATTGGCTGAGCTAAAAATGGTTAAGGTAAAGATATTATTGACTTGCTAAGAATAGAAATAATGTACCACTTTGGTACATAGAAGACCCCATCATCTTTTTACATTCTATGTTTTCCTATTTGCTGTTATTTATTTTATTTCATTTAAGGAGAAAATTAGCTTATGTTTTGTTATCATAAATAATTATATTCTTAATGTAAACATGAATTTAATATTCCTTGGGGGGCTCTTTTTCTTTCTTTTTTTTTTTTTTTTTTTTTTGAGACGGAGTTTCGCTCTTGTTGCCCAGGCTGGAGTGCAATGGCACGATCTCGGCTCACCGCAACCTCCGCCTCCTAGGTTCAGGCAATTCTCCTGCCTCAGCCTCCCGAGTAGCTGGGATTACAGGCACGTGCCACCATGCCCAGCTAATTTTTTGTATTTTTTGTAGAGACGGGGTTTCACCATGTTGACCAGGATGGTCTCGATCTCTTGACCTCATGATCCACCCACCTCAGCCTCCCAAAATGCTGGGATTATAGGCATGAGCCACCACACCCAGCGGGGGGGGCTCTTAACTGGCCAGTCTTTGACTGAACTAGGATGCATGGTACATGATATCACAGTCTGCTAGAAAGGAGTGGAATCCAGACAGGAAAGTAAATGGACTCTTTGCAACATACATGGTAAAAATCCCAGCTGTCAATCATGTTTTTCATTTTTATCGGATCCACCTACTTCTAAAGTGAACAACTAGAGATGCCATTTATTTATGAATTCAAATAGCTGTTATCAGTCGCCAGCTGTTTACCAGCAACTGTTCTAGGTAAGCATGTTATCCTTAAAGAGATTACAGTCTCATGTTGAAGAGGAATAAGAAATTGATGAGTTTCCTGTACTGTAGTAAATTTAACGGCAGGTAAAACCATAGGATGCTGTGGAAGCACAGAAAAGGCATCTCAAGCCCCACTGAGGCTGGAGTATGGGGCAAGGTAACCTTGATTCCTGGAGAGGCAGATTCCTGAAGGAGAGAAGGGCGGGGCGGGAGGAGCATGGACCCACAGAACCTAGCTCACTCTGGTTGCCCTCTAAAACTTGGCCTGAACCTACTTCTTTCAGACACAGTCTCTGGATGAGAAGACAGATGGCAGGAAGTCGGGGTGAGAGAGAATATAGAAGAGGAGGGTATGGAGTCTCGGATGTGCTGGGGCACTGGTCTTTGAATGCACACAGCAAGCGCCTGCTTCCTTCAGAGATGATGTCAAAGAGAGAGGATGCTCAGGAGGTACCAGTGACGTGCACACATATGGAAGGGAATGCTCCTGCCAAGGAAGCACATCTTGCCAAGCAGTGCAGGCACCTACCACAGTTACCAAGAAAGTTTTAGGCAGTCCCTGGGACATGCCACCTTTAACCTTTCCCCCTCAGGCCTGACACAAGGAGGCTCTGGCAGCTCTTCTATGCCCTGTTGTTGTTATGAAAATATTTTGGCAGTTTTTAAAAGAATAATATTGCTACACAACTGAATGTTTCAGAAGTGTTTGTTTTTATTTTTTATTATGTTTAGAGTTTTGTTTGTTTGTTTATTTTGCCACTTCGCACCATGCCCAAGATAATACAAATATTTCAAGCCACATAGGATGCAAATGCAACAGTCACCTCTTGGATACCGCAGGCCTCAGGAAAAACAATCACTTATTTCTCTTCCTCCCTTTTCACCTTTCTCTTCCTCCAATCATTTTCTATCTTCTTCTGTTTTTTTTTAATCCATTCTATCCCTCTTGCATTAAATGGTATAGACCGAGAGACAACCCCACAATAGCCAGCGTGTGCTCCTGGGCTTTCCGAACAAGAAGCACCAGCCAGAAAGCATCCTCTCTGTCCCATTGTGGTAACACAAGGGAAAGGGAAGTATTCGAGATTTTGCAAAAGAATAAATAGCATCTTGACAGAGATGAGATTGCAGGAACAATCTCTTTCCTTCATAAACCTACCAGCTCTCACTATTTTTCTTAGGTTGAGAAAATAAGAGAGACATCAGCAGGAGAGTTGACTGCCGAAATCCAGTCTTAACCTTTGAAAATATAATTTATTTAAACCCAGCATATTACAGAAAGCCCAGCGTGGATGGCGGATTAGGTGGCCAAGGCAGCTTCAGTCAAAGAACAGGATAAACTGAGTGTCTCCCCTGAGATCATTCCTACAGGATGAAAATGCTTTCAGCCAAGATACTGAAATTAAAAAATCCTTGCCTGGTGGGAGAATGGATGGTAGGTGAGATGGCAGTGCAGCCCTTCCAGGAGCATTGGCTAGTGAGTAGCAAATGGCATCCATTTGGAAATTTCCTTGGGAGTGCAAAGAGGATGAAAGACAAAAAGGCTTCAGAAGCTTCTAAGGACCACCAGCAAAACCATGACCTGGACAGGGATCTCCCTGTGTTCACACAGCCATCACCACCCAATTGACCTTGCAAAGTAAACAGGAGCCCAAGGCACACACTGGACAAAAACCCATTCAGGCAATTCTCAACATAGATGGTCATTCTCCAGTGACTTACAGCTACCCCCTTGTTGGAACTATAAGTAGATGGAGAGTACAACTTTACTTGTTCTCCCAAAACCTGTTAAAGTCGCTACAGACCGACCCACTGGCCAAATGGCCTGATTGGGGTACAGAGAGAAGCGAGTAAAGAGAGAGAAGAAAGACCAAGACAAATTAGACACAAACTTTTTCTACTCTGATTGTTATTAGTTTTTTTCTGATCCGAAATGAGCTTCATAGGAGAAATTTAGTATCAGTGAAATGTACTCAATCACACAGCTCAGACTTCAAATATTTTCCCTGTGTAGCCATCACTGGTACTGAATTTGCCCTTTTTTCAATAAGAAAGAAGACACAGGACATTCATTCATTTATTCATTCAACAGAAATATACTGGGCATTCGTGATGTGTTGGACCCTATGGAGGT
This sequence comes from Cebus imitator, assembly GCF_001604975.1. Lineage (NCBI taxonomy): Eukaryota > Metazoa > Chordata > Mammalia > Primates > Cebidae > Cebus > Cebus imitator. Next base: position 101,796 of record NW_016107720.1, read on the forward strand.
AGTGGGCAATGCAGCAGTGAACACAGTAATCCCAGCACTTGCATTCCTGAAGCGGATCATCTGGGAGGAAAGACAGATTTTGTCCTGGTGACGATGAATACCAGGAGTGTCACCGAGAATGGCAAGACAGGATGAGCAGTGAGAAGCACCCCGGAGGGCCGGTGGTTTTGGCCCATTTCACACCTCCGCTGGCTCTCCTTGTCATCCTTTACATCTTGAAATCAGAATATAAAACTTCCTCCCAGAAACCTGCCTAAAAATAAGCTGGCCATTCATAAATTATGGTATCAATACAGAAGCTATGTATCGTTTTCCCTCTATTTTCAGGCACTAGACTGGGTGTGTCGGGGAGAGGCGGATGAGACTCAATGGCAGAGAGCTGAGTTTTACAAAGGAGAACATTCAGGAAATGGACAGCTTGACTGCACAAGACCCTCCCTGTAGTTTGCCACAAGAAGGTCAATTACAAGCCGAGCAGTGCCTCCTGCCCATCAAGGGCATGCCTACCCTTGGACAAAGTTTGGTTCCTTTTCCATTACAGTTGTTCTTTCCCACTTTTTTCTCTTTGCTTTCTTCTGTCTTCAGCACATGAAGAGTAGCCATCGCTCTTTGCCTTCTGTTTAGCATAGCGCTAGCTTTTAGAGGATGCAAGATAATAACTATCTCTGGTCCCTTTTAACCTGTTCTCCGGGCTTGTCTCTGAGGAATGCATGGCTAGCAATATCACAAAGAGTAGATCTTTTCACTTTCAACACGGTGAATTCCCTGGCTTCTAATCCCAGTTAGCACTCCCACAGGAATACAACACCAGACACCTGGGATCCTCAGTGCGCTAGAGGTGACAGTGAGTGGAAAATGCACATTGCAGCCATTCAGCACTTCAAAAAGGCTTTAAATCCCATTCATTTTCAAAATTTAGGCTACAATGGTTGGTGGAAGTTTGATGGGTTTTTTTTCTTTTAGAGTAGAGGTGGACAGGACCTTTTCTACACTGTCCACGGTAAGGCAACTGTAGGAAATCTAAGTTGGGACCTAGGATGTCCCTGGCAGGAAGCACAAACAAGCCGCATCTCCATCGCAGGCCAGAAATTTCTTAGCTTGGGAAGATCCTTCAAGACAGGAAGAACTAGAGACTTTTCTCAATCTCCTAGGGAAAACATTTATAACTTTCTGAAAGAATAAACTAGCCAAATTATGTACAATTTGGCCTCAGTTCTCACCAGAGACTGAAAGGACAGTGATAACTTGAAATATTTATGTAGGGGTAACCAAAGAGGAGATTCTATCTGCTGCTGTTGTGAACCAAATTAGATATATTTTGAGGAAAGGGTGTATGTATATTAGATTTTAATTAAGTAGTGTTAATTAGAATCTATGAGATGTGCTTACTGCTTATCAGATAATTATGAGAAAGCCAATTTGGCTGCTGGCTTGTGACTAATTAAGTGGAATTAGTAATGATAATTATAGATTTCATTTTGGTTTGCCTTTATTGGAAAAGGGGCAAATCTGCTTCAGCTATGATGCATCAGGGTAGCAGGACAGAATCCCCAACCCCCTGGAAAGCATTCTGAGCTCCGAGACATCGGGAAGGGCAGGAGGATGAAGGGAACAGCCTCTGCGGTGGCCTCCTGCCTGCCTCTCCCCGCATCACAGCCTTGTCGGTCTAGCTCTTCTCCCTTGCTTCTCCCTCCAGCACCCCCTCCTTCTTCTAGTACAGAGAAATTCTCCAGTCCACTTTAGTGAGAAAGAGGTCTGACTCCGAGTAAGAGACCTTAGTGACCTGACCAAGGGTCTCTGGACCTGAATTTAAGGGAACACATCTGTGCTCTCGGTTTGTGGGGTCATGAGGAGAAGGAATGGCTCACAGCATCCTCCATGTCCCAACCCCAAATATCCACCTGTACTGCTTAAGAGAATCATTGTATATTGTAAACTGATTGCAATTTACAATGTAGTTTCTTTCAAGGCACCATTCAAGGCACCATTCCTCTAGAAGTTATGTAAGACAAATGGAGTAAAGACAAGTAATTGAAGTACAGGATCTACTTCCTTTGAAAGGCTATTGAAACCAACCTAAACTATAGACAAACTAAAACAATACTTGCTGTTCCATGTTTCCATGTGATACACTGTTTTGAGATTTCAATTACATGTCTTTTCATTTAACGTTCTCTTCTGCCTTTAATATTAGAATTTGAATCCCTTGAGAACTGATGCTGTAACCATTTTTTTTTCAATTCTGAATGCCTGCTGTCTAATAAACT
>NW_016107720.1:104092-164320 GCF_001604975.1 Cebus imitator
GGAGTTAAGTAAAGAAACAAGTCACGCCATCCTAATTTCATCCCAGGCCATCACTTTGTGGCGTTTATATCTTGGGCAAATCACTTAATCTACATAAGCCTCAGGTTGTTTTATTGCTTTCTTTTTTTTAATCTGTATAACAGAGATGATCACAGTACCCACTTTAAAGGATGCAAAAAATGACTTATATAGTGTTTACCTCAATTCTTGGCCCATAGCAAGCGCTCTGCAAATCTGCATTTCTCAGTTAGTCCATGAGCCGCCTGCAGGTGAATCTCTTTGGAAGAAGCGTAGCAAATGCAGCTACCTCAGAGCCTCTGAATCAGAAACTCGGACTAAGGCCCAGGTGTCTGCATTTTCCGCAAGCATTACCCAGAGGATTCTCATGAACAGCGGCTCATTCATGGCCATTGCAAGCAATATCAGTTCTGTGTAGAGTCCCAGTGCTCATCAGTACACCACACCAAGTGTAAGGAATGTTCTTGGGGTGGGTTCACCCCTACCTCAGCCTGAGTCATAACCAGAGCAGGTTAAAGAAGGAGTTAAAACAGGTAAATTGTCAAGCTCCACGGCCTATGTGTTATCTTTACTGTTGGAAATGCAGCCCCGGGCAAGAGCCCTCGCAGAATAGACTTTGCTGTGCACACAGGTACCCTGCCCACAAGCCCTGAAGGGGCTTCTTGCAGAGCTCTGAGGCAGGGAGGGCAGCACACCAAAGGTATCCTACAGTGACTCAGGCGAAGGGTCACACAGTTGACTCTGTCATTGCAGAAACTGGTGAGTGGGTTCCTTCCCCTTTTGGGCCTGACTCAAGTAGCATACTCTCGAGGAGACCATAGGTAGGGAACCAGCTCCACACCACAGTGGACCACACACACCACCAAACAAATGTCACCCAGGGCTGGATTATATCTTTAGACTTCACTCCCATTGTGCACATCCTTGAGAAAAACCACCACCGGCCTTTCCACCCACAATGCTAAGGCCTGGCCTGGCCTTTGAAGAGCACTGAACTCTAAGTTTGCCTTGCTGATACCATTTTTGCTTTCTGAGCACTACCCAAGGAGACAGCCCAGGGGGCAAGTCACCTCAAAATCAAGAAAAGGGGGAATGTTTCTGGAAGGAGCAGTGCCTGATTTAGTCAATTCCTGCATACTCACGCTGTGGACCCCTACCGAAGACACACAGTGCTCTGGGCTCCCCACTTTTTCCTTCTTAGGGCAGGTGTCCCAGTATATCCAGCCCTCTTCTTCCCTTGATCGGATGGCTTGGTCTCAGTCCTCATCACCTACATCTACAGCTAGCTCTGCTTGCTCAGCCATTTACTGGTGATCTCTTGCCCTGAACTAGCTCTGCTAAACCTCTCACATCTCATGAGGGGCTACTATCACTATCTTTATTTGACAGATGACGAAACTGTGGTCCGGATGGTGGTCTGCCTTGTCCTTGTTTATGTAGCCTGGAGTGGTAGAAGCAGGCTTTGGCCCTGCCCTGCTCCTCGGCACCCCACTGTCTTCTGCTTTTTCTGAGCTCAGTGAGTGTGTGCTGGTCCAATTCTTACTGGTGTTGTGGATAAGGTTCTTTCAGGGGCGGCTGCCTCCCACTTGCCTTCCCTCACCTGCTCGCCCCGTGACTTAAGAGCCACAGTGTCTGGTTTGTGCTCTGCTCCCTCTTTGAGGCTTGAACTACCCCTCAGTTCAAGCATCTCCCAGGCTCTTCTTCTGACTATAAAATCTAACATTTTCTACAAGGTCTGGATTAAACCTCCTATAATGTACAAAACTCTTCCTGACCCCTTTTCTATAAAACACGATCTGCTTCCTCTGAAACTCTTTTGTACCAGCTAACTGTCTTGTATTATTATGCATCTGTTCCAGTGCCATCCATATCTGACTTTCTTAAGTTGATGATAAACTGCTTAGAGAATCCTGCTCCATTTGTATGTTTAAGCTCAATGACATCAACCATAGAGCTTTACCTGTAGTTGGTACAATATTGAATGAGATGATTTAATAATTTGGACCTACATTACTTGCTTTGTGTGGAAAGTCTTCTGTGTCATGCTGGAATTATTTTCCACTTAATCACATGCCATGGCACCAAGAATGCAAAGGCTTTTGCTCGTGCTGAGCCGGGCCAAGGCACTTGGGGGTTCTAGCCAGACCTATGCAGACAGAGGTGGCAAGGATAGCTGAAGAGATTACTTAGATGAATAGCTCACGAACGATAAATAACTTTATCGAGTTTAACCATATATGAATGTGAAGTTGTAACACAAATCTGAGGCCAGGGTTTCATCATGAAGCTAATTCAATTTGAGACACTCATTGAACAGCTTATAAATACAAAAGTGCACAAAGCTGCTTCTGTCCCAAAAGAGTTTACAATTAAATATAACATTAGAGCTTAAAAGATCCTTAAAGAATAGGAATATAATCATCTCATTTTGCAGGAGAGAAGAGTTAAGCCCAGAAAGGGAAAGTTACTGAGTAGCAGCCACAGGGCTTTCTGGGGGCAGAGAGACAGTATTAGAATACAAGTCTCTGCCATCATACCATAATTCTTTTCCCCAGATTTTAAAAAAATATATATGTAGCTGTGGCTGCAATTTTAGCTAGATAACATAAAATACATTCAGGCCATACATGGGAATTATTTTGTAGCAGAGGTCCACAAAAGATCATGTCTCTTAAATCTGTGGCGAAATCCATTGTTTATTGATAGGTTTTGTTCCAGTATGAGACTACAATAAGTGCCATATCAGAGGTCTATCCGAGTTAAGCCTCGAGAAACCATTTAAATTTACACAGGGTGAGATGAGACAGAAAAAAAGGCTTGAAAAATTAAATGAAATAATGTGTGGGACAGTGTTCATAACTTTTAACCGAAACTAATGTTTCAACGGGATAGAGAAGCACAGGAAGAAGGGATGGGACACTGAGATCCTTCTATTCCAGGGATGCCAAGTAAAATGGATGTCTGATTTCTAGGAGATGAGGGAAGGAGGCTGATGTCAGAATGTAATGGGCTTCAACTGTCCTGCCAAGGAGTCTGTACTAAAGAAAGTCCAAGTGGTACAGTCTCTACAGCAGTCTCCACAAAGCAGAAACTTTGGCACTTAGAGAAACCAGGACCAGATTAAAGCAGATAGCTCTGTCACTAAGGCACAGCCTGGGAAGTCGAGGCAAGGAAGTCAGAAAAGCACAGTAACTGAAACTCCAGGGAACACTGAAGTTGGGTTTTCAGCTGTTCATAACTCATCAATATAGATCAATGGTGGTGAGAGGAGTCACAGATATTTGGAAGAACAATGGTGCCAATGATGTCATCAGTGACATGGAAGGAGAACATTTGAGAGGAAATTGGAGTTTGAAATCAGACGTTCTGCATTTGAGACGGCACACAACATGCAGTCAAGGGTGGCCAGTGAGGTGTTCCTTGTCAGCATATCCAGTTCACTGGTTTCTTACGGGAAAGCATGGGTTTTACAAATTTACAACAGCAAAAATATTAACAATGTCTATGAAAAGCCCCTGGAGGGTCTGGACGCTGCCTTACACCTGAGTGGGAGGGAGAAGAGGCAGTAGCCACAACTGGCAGGGAGGGGCATGGGGCATGGCAGTGAGGGGTGAGTGGGAAGAGGCTGCTGAACACTCCTGTTACTTCTGTCCCATGTCGCCCTTGGGCAAAATAAGCCTGTTCTGTCACCACTGAAATCAGCTACCAGAGCTTTAAGATACAATAAAGATGGCAGCATAAATAAATGGGATGAGGAAAATTGATGTTATGAAAACTAGCTTATCATGTGGAGAAAAATAAAGCTTGTTATTTATTTAACATAACATTCAAAGATAGACACAGGATGGATTAAAAATGAAAATAATTAGGGTAAAACTGAGCATTTAACAGAAAAAAAATAGAATATCTTCATGACCTGGGGTAGAGAATGTTTCCTTAAACAAAAGCCCAAAATGTTACACAAAATATATAAATTTGATCACATTGAAATTAAAAATTAACCTCCACGGAGGACATGATGGATAGAATTAACAGATAATAATAGACTAGAAAAAGATATTTGAAGTGTCTAAAAACTGACACGGCTAGTATTTAGAATATACAACGAATGCACATAAGGAAAAAGACAATAATCTCAACAAAAATGTGAACAAAACATTTGAATGAAAAATTTGAAGAGAAGAAAAGACAAATGCCTTGCAAATATATAAAGAAAAAAATTATTTAGTAATTAGAAAAAAATTGAGGTAAAACAAAAATAAAATATCAATTTGTATCTGGAAGAATGGCAGAATTTAGAAAGTACTAAAGAAAGTGAAGAGTAGGACATCTCATGGCATTGCAGTTGGGAATGCAGATTAAAATAGATAGATAGATAGTTATGATAGGATAGATAGATGAATGGTAGATTAGACGGATGGATGATAGGCAGATTATATAGATTCATAGAGAGAGAGAGAGAGTTTCATAGATTTATAGATGGATAGATAAATAGATAATAGACAGATTAGATTGATAAAATAGGAAGATTAGATAGATTCACAGAGTCATAAATAGAAAGAGATAGATTTATAGATGGATAGATACATAGATGATAGATTAGATAAATAAGATAGATACATAGGTGACAGATGGATAGATATAGAGAGACTTATAGATACATATTTATAGATAAATAGATGATAGATTAGATGGATGGTAGATTCATAGACAGATACATGATACATAGATAGATTAGATAGATAGATTTGTAAATAGAGAGAGATGGAGAGATAGAGAGATAGGTATATACATTAGATAGAAGATAGACAGATGTTAGCTAGATAGATAGATGTATAGATATATGCAATAGCCTACAAAGCACACGTTAAATGCATTTCAGTGACTCTTGTGACTCTTTACAGGGGGATGGCAGTGGAAAATGGGGATATCAAAGAATAAACTAAACAAAAATAATGTCTTAACTGCATGATCCAATGATGATATTCAAAGAGATGTCCCATGCATGTCCCAAGAGATGCCCCAACTGCATGTCTCATGAATGAGATATTCAATATTCTATACCTAATATTCTAAATAAAAAAAAAATCCAGCCAGCAGTAGGAAATACGAGTTGATAACTCAGAGAACTGAGATAAAAAGGAGGGACTGGCAGATGCACACCTAGAAGTGACAGCCAAATCCATAGGTAGGCAGTGGATATGTTGCCAAAGAATGAAGCCAAGAAAGGAAAGCAAGAAGGACTGAGGACATATAAGAGATAGTAAAAACCACAGGAAAAAAATAAGCAGGGACTTCTCAAATTCATTTATAAGGCTACTACCACTCTGAGACAAAATCTAACTAGAAAAAAAGTTAGACCAATTTTACTAATGTGTATGTTGTAGAACAACAGTAAAATAGAATTTAGCAGCATATTAAAAATTGTACCATATCCAAGTAGAGTTCATGCCATGGATACTATAAGCTTTCAACTATCAAAGATTTATCAACGATAAGTCATTACAGTAAAGTATAAAGGGAAATTACTTTCTTGACATCTAACAATATTATTACAGTTGTTACATTAACTGTATAGTTAATAGTTGTTTAAATTAACAACTATTAATAATGAAGAAAAAGAATAAAAAATTTAGAAAAAATAGGAAAAAAGGAAATTTCCCAAAGCACCTAAAACTTTATAGCAAAAACTAACAGCAGACGTTATATTAAATTTTGAAACACAGAAAGCAATTCCATAAACATGGGAATAAAAAAAGAGTATCCAATATTGTTTTAAATGAACACCGAGAGAAGAAAAAGAGATACATCTATTATCATCCAAAAACAACATAGTTGTCTTCCTAAAAATACAAACACTTAATTTAAAAATGAAAACTTGCTAAGAGTTCAATAAAGTGACTGGATATAAAAATATATACAAAAAGCAATAGCTTTCTTTTAGACCAGGATTAAGCAGTTACAAAATAGCCACCTCTTTTTGAACACTTCTTTTTTATTTTTATTTTTTTGTCTTCCTTAGAATTACACTATCAGGTTTTTCTTCCTATCAATGCTTGTTCCTTCACAGTCTCCTCTACTGAGCCTTCCTTTCCTCGACATCTATGTGGGAGTTCCTCGGAGCTCTCTTAGCAGCGTCTTCCCTGAGAATCTTATACAGACCAATGGCTTTAATAGACAACAACCTACTAATGATTCTCAAATATCTACAATAGCACAGTGCTTCTTTGAACTCTGGACTTGTATCTCCCGTCATCTCTATTTAGAGGGTATTTTAGAGTATACACAGTATGCAGCCATTCCTTATTATTTGCACCCTTGTTCCCTTTGGCCTGCGCTCACTCATGCTCTCTCTCTCTCTCTCCCTCCCTCCCTCTCTCTCTCTCTCTCTCTCTCTCTCTCTGCCTCCCTCCCTCTTTCTCTTTCTGTCTCTACCTCTCTGTTTCTCTCCCTTTTCCTCTCTATCCCCCTCCCTCTTCTTCACTATCCCCCACATAACCAATGCATCAGAAACTTTCTGGCTCTACTTCCAAAATATATGCCAAATCCATTAGCATCCCTCAGCTTCACTGTTACTTCCATAGTCCGGAGCCCCCATCATTGTTCATTCTGATTGCATCAACAGTTTTCTAAATAGCTTCCTACCTCCTCTCTTTTCTCTCTCAATGCATACGTAATCTATTCTTATCAGAAACTAGAATAAGCTGGTAAATTGTAAATCAGATCATTCTCTTAGACTCAAAACCCTCCAAAGGCTTCTTACTGCATTTAGAATATTATTCAAATCTTTTACCATAGCCACTAACACTTTACATGATCTAATCTTTGTCTACATCTCTGACCATGGAGAAAATGTTTACTTCATCTTGCAGCAGGCTCCCCACTTGTCTTTTTGTGATCTTTTGAAACGGACAAGGTAGTTCTCAGCTCAGGGCTTGTGTACCGGCTGTCCTCTCTGTCTAAAATGCTCTTCTTCAAATTTGTCCTCAGCTGACTCCTTTTGATCAGGTCTCAGCTAAAATATCACTCTCTGCAAGAGGATTTCCTGAATATACCATCTAAACAGACTTCCTCTCAATTATGTTCTATTTTATCAACCTGATGTTTTTTTTTTTTCATCATAGTGCATACATCATTTAAAAATGGTCCTTTTATTTTCTTTTATTCATCTGCAGGAACTTTGGCAATCTTGTCTATCTCAGAGGCAAGGATAGTTTATAGCAATAGATCCTAAATAGATATTTATTGACTGAATGTGTGATCTCATTGGAAAATCTCAATATTGTAGTAGAGATACCGTGTGTGGGGGGGAGGTGAATTTAAGCTAATCCCAATCAGGGGCTCAGTGAGGTTGGTGCTTAATTAATCAATAAGAAGTCATTCTGTAACAAACTGAATCCGGCAGCTCATCAAAAAGATGATATACCATGATTAGGTGGGATTCATCCCAGGAATGCAAGGATGGTTAAACATATACAAATCAATAAATGTGATATATTGCGTAAACAGAAAAGGACAAAAATCATACTATCAATTCAATAGATGCAGAAAAACATAAAATTCAGCATCCATTCATGATAAACATCCTCAACAAACTCAACAAACTAGGCATAAAAGGAGCACACCTCAACATAATAAAGACAATATAAAACAAACTCACAGCCAATAGCTTACTTAACAGCAAAGTTGAAAGCATTCCCTCTAAGAACTGGAAAAAGACAAAGATATCCACTTTTATCACTTCTATTCTACATAGTATTGGAAGTCCTTGCCAGAACAATCAGGCAAGAGAAAAAAGTAAAAGGCATTCAAGTTGGAAAAGAGGAAGTCACATTATCCTTGCTCCCTGAAGATATGATCTTATATCTAGAAAACTCTAAAGATACCACCAAAAATCTCTTATATTTGGTAAACAAATTTCATAAAGTTTTAGGATACAAAATTAACAGAAATTAGTAGCTTTTATACATCAATAATGATCTAACCAAGGACTAAATAAAAAATGCAATCCCATTTACAACAGCTAAAGAAAATAAAATACCTAGGAATATATGTAACCAAGAAGGTGAAAGATATCTATGAAATTATGATGAAACAAATCATAGGTGATACAAAGAAGTGGAAAAATTCCCATGCTTATGGCTTGGAAGAATTATTATCATTAAAATAACCATATTGACCAAAGCAATCTACAGATTCAATGCAATCTTTATCAAATTACCAATGTCACTTTTCACAGAATTATAAAAAATAATCCTAAGACTTATATGGGACAAAATAAAAACCAGAATACCCAAGGCAATTCTAAGCAAAAAGAACAAAGCTGGAAGCATCACACTACATGACTTCAAATTATATTTCAAGGCTATGGTAACCAAAGCTGCATGATACTGATATAAAAATACACACATAGATCAATGGGACAGATGAGGGAACCCCAAAATAAAGCTATGTACCTGCAGCCAACTGATCTTTGTCAGGATCAACAAAAATCTACACTGGGAAAAGGACACCTTCTTCACTAAATGATGTTGGGAATATTGAATAGCAATACACAGAAGAATGAAACTGGACTCCTATCTCTCACCATATGCAAAAACTCAAGATGGATTAAGACCTAAAGGTAAGACCTGAAACTATAAATATTCTAAAAGAAAGCCTAGGAAAAACTCTTCTGGACATTGGCCTGGGCAAAGAATTTATGACCAAGTTCCCAAAAGCAACTGTAACAAAACCAAAAATAGACAAATGGGACTTAACTAAACTAAAAGCTTCTACACAGCAAAAGAAACAATCAACAAAGTCCACAGGCCACCTAAAGAATGGTTTAAAAAAAGAAAAACCCACAAACTATGCATCTGGCAAAGGGCTAATTCCAGAATCAACAAGGAACTCAAACAATTCAACAATTAAAAACAAACAACCCCATTTAAAAGTGGACAAAGAACGTAAACAGACATTTTTCAAAGGAAGACATATAAATGGCCAGCAAACATATAAAAATGCTCAACATCACTAATCAGAGAAATGCACATTAAAACACAGTAAGATACTATCTTACACCAGTTAGAACGGCTGTTATTAAATGTCAAAAAACAACAGATGTTAGTGAGGATGCAGAGACTAGGAGATGTTTATCCACTGTTGGTGGAATGTAAATTAATACAAAATAGAGCTACTATTCAATCTAGCAGTCCCACTACTGCGTATCTACCCAAAGGGAAATAAGTTATTATTTCAAAAAGATACACACACTCATGTGCTTATTGCAGCACTATTTACAATAGCAAAGATACGGAATCAGGCTAACTGTCCATCAACAGAGAAATGAGGAAAATGTGTGTTTGTGTAAATGCATATACACACACACATATACACACACATATACACACACATACATACACACATACACACATATACACACATGTACACAGATATGTATACACACATATACGCACACAAATACACACATGCACACACACATATTTATACATACATGTATATACTACACACACACACACACACACTCACCATGGAATACTACGTAGGCAAAAAAAATGAAATGTCTTTTGCAGCAACATGCATTGAAGTGGAGATCATTATCCTGAATAAAAGCGGAGATTTAGGTACCTCATACGACATACATTGGTAACTTAAAATCAGCTGTGGCTAAGGATTTATATACCCTGAAATCAGCAAATGCTGCACATCAGGGCTTGTGTTTCTCCTTCAGAAACCTTGTTTTTACTCACATCACTGTGCCCAGGACACATGCAAGAAAAAAGTTCAGAGGGTGAGAATAAAAACCAAGTGGTATAAGGTTGTAACTCTCAACAGGCACCCACCTTTCTGAGATTTCCATCCTGACCTATATATTAAAGATGAAAAATCTCCATATGACCTACTTTTTTTTGTAGTTCAGTGCTTTACTCATGTGAGTTATTTGTATTTTACATGCAGATGTACTTGAACATTGTATATTCCTAATTTTTCATCTTTTGAATCTCATATTCTGTAAGAAATCAATTCATATAGGAATCAGTGAAGCAGGTGGAGGTCCAGGATGGCAGATAGGGTCAGTGAAGTAAAACGAGGGTCAGAACTGAGCCAATGGAAGAGAGAATCCCAAGAAAAAGTGAAGAAGCTTCGAGATAGGCTGCCTCTTCTCAACATGGAAGCCGGGGCCGCCCGGGCAATACAAGTGAGACCATGCCACTCCTCTGCGGACAATGGTCTTCCAATGGCCTTCCAACTCAACTACAATAAAAGCTCCCCCTAGCAGTCTCTCCTCCTTTTTGGCTTTTTTCGGTCATTTGGGCCTCCTCCTGATATACCAGCCGTAATTCTACATCAGCAGACAGGATGCATCCCAGTTGGCTGTCCTCATGGCTTGCTCTCTCATCCCCTCTACATCTTTAAAATGTCATCTTCCTTCGCCCTAGGCCCCCATCAACATTATGCTGTTCCACAGCTCTTAGCCCCTTATGCCGTAGAGTTTATTTATTTTTTATTGTCTATCTCTTCTCACTAGGACGGAAGCTGCATAGAGGCAGAATTGCTAAGTGTCTTGCTTGCTGCCATATCCTCTGTGCCTAGAACACTGCCTGACAGAGAGTGGATAGGTGTTTATAAAATATTTATTGAATGAATGAATGAGTGAAGAGTCAGCAGTGTGAAATTCCATAGGAGAGTTGATTAAAGGCCAATGAACTGGGTAAGGTTTGTGCAGTGTCAGATGATGCCCAGGACAACAACCTCAGGCAGGAAGAAAAGTGAGGAGGCCATCAACGGGTGTGCAGAAATCAGCTCGGCTTCCCTGCTGGGCTTGTCAGGGCTCATGTCCCACCTGTATTGAGGCTTCCTAGTCACTTTACATCTTACCCTCAGCATCCCTCAGCCTTGAAAAGTGTCTCTTTCCACTCATTTTTGGAAGGCACCATGGCACACTAGTTGAGGGGAGGAAAACACTTCATTTGATCGATTTCACTGCAACAAGCCTGCTTGGAAGAGAAGAGGCTGGGCTGGGAACATTCTTACTGTGTGGTTATAGTTTGGTTCCTGATCATAAACAATATTCCTGCTTTCTATTTCCACTAAGGACATCAGGGAGCACTGGGAAAGGGGAAACATGGGTAAGAAGTACCCATAAGCTATGCAAGGAATCCCAGAAAGCCTCCCGGAGGCAGAACGTGACTGAAGCAGGCCGCTGCAGCAGCACGGTGGGCTTTGGAATCTTCTCATTGATCCCTTTCTGCAGACCAGAACCCCTGTTCTGGCCACAGTGCCTTGGAGAGAGAGTCGCCTCCAGCACATCAAGAAAGGGAAGCAATGAGCATTTACCATTCAGTTAGCAGAGCCGAAATGCCAGGGGGAACATGAGGCCAGGAAAAGTAAAAGAGGGATCAGGAACTCCAATCAAGGAAGACCCAGAAATAGCAGAACTCTTGTATTCTCACTCATGAGACCTTTCTATCCTGAGCTCCCACAGCAAGTGTTATACCTTGATTAAAACTCAGAATAGCCTGGGGGAGGCAGAAGAGGAGACGAGGCAAGCATGCTCACATCAGTGCCTGGAATCATACACGGGGTCTCATCCACAGAAGGAAGCGTGGGAAGCTCTGGTCATGACTGCAGCATACTCTGGCTTTTACAAGAGGCAGACCTCGCCAGTGCTATGTCCTGCTCTAAGGAAAAACCTTGCCTGGCCAAAGGTGTAGACTGAGTGGACAGGAAGGGAAGAGGGGCAGTGGGGACCATCAACCTGCCTCCCCACTGCGCTGGGTTCTGCTTCTCTGGAAGAGGATCCATTTCACAAACATGTGTTTCCTACTGAAGGCTAGCCTCATATGGATGCTTTTTGCTTTTTTTTTTCTTTTAGTACTTAATCCCCTAGGAGACAAAACTCATTCTGAATCAGCTTTTCACCCACAGTTTTCCTACCCTTGTGTAACAGCCGTATATAAAAGCAAAGGGAGGAGCAGCCCAAGTGTCATGAAGATTTGAGGCTAAAATCACTGGTAAAAAGCTGCTCAGAAGTTGCTGGGTTTTTTAATAACAAACTAAGACATGGCCATATGAATGGAGAGATAAGTCATTAGAGGCTAAAACACTTCCCAGGGTTGCAGAAGAATTAAGTTGGAGACAATGATGCCCCATGATCAAAAGGGAAAATAAAAAGTAATCCTGATGTTAATATCAGAGAGACAGATAAGAGCTAAGCAGGCAATTACTGCCAAGAAAAAGTCTAAATTCAGTGCCCACTAAAATTTCTGGATAAATATTAAAAGGAAATTTATAAGCACTTAGTGGCTAATGGAAACTTGAGGGAATGTCCTAACTGCGAGGTCTATTGCATGGCAGAATAGTCTATTAGACACAGAAGCCGTCTCTTGGGGATACGGCAGCGCCATCCCTGTGGGAGTCATTTAAAACAGGATAGAAAGGCACACTGGAGAATACGCCTCAGGCACCACCGCGAGGCAAGGAGGAGGGTTCATTTGGGCTCTGCTCCCTTTGGGAAGGACCACCTGTCTCCGGCCTAGTGTCTGCATCTTCAAACTCAGGGCTTCTCTCCCCTCAGAACCCTCCAACCCGTCACATAGGACCAGTGATGACAAGTGTTAAGATTGAGGGGCTCACAACCTTGCCCTTCAGAGGTCCACCCCCAACCTGGCAGGGTGCCTGTGGCCTGCACCCTTCTGAGAGAAGATGGTAAGAGCACAGGAAGCCAGCCTGCTTGAGCCTGGAGCCTCACATGCCAGGCAAGCCACAGGGGCTACCCAGCAGCTCCCTTTGGGGAGATCCACGGAGGGCTCTTGCTGCCATTATTATATAAATGACATTTAATTGTAGAAATAAGAAGTAGAAAGTGAGGATAAACAAAACAAAGCACCAAAATACAGTCACCTCAAATCTCATTCAGTCACATGTGTGCACAGCCTTCACCCGTGTGCGCAAGCATACTTTTTTTACAAAAATGGGTTTAACTAAATAGCATTTTATAACCCATGAACGTATTTCAAACCAATAACACATTTCTACAACATCTTTTCTTAATAACCATTATTCCACTGCATAAAAGCAGTATAACCTATTTCTCTACTGTTATGCATCTCTTTGTCTTCATTAAAATAAAATAAGCATGCATTTGGTGGACATTATTGCAGTTATCTTAATTACTGCTTAAGATAAAATCATAAAAATGAAATTGTTATGTCAAAGGACATGCAAGAGTCTTTTAAGAGTTTAATTTTAATTTTTTATTTTTCCATAAGTCATTGGGGTATAGGTGGTATTTGGGTACATGAGTAACTTCTTTAGTGGTGATTTGTGAGATTTTGTGCACCCATCACCCAAGCAGTATATACTGCGCCATATTTGTTGTCTTTTATCCCTTGGCCCCTCCCACTTTTCCCCCCAAGTGCCCGGAATCTATTGTATCATTCTTATGCCTTTGCATCCTCAGAGCTTAGCTCCTCAATATCAGTGAGAACATACAATGTTTGGTTTTCCATTCCTTAGTTCCTTCACTTAGAATAAGTCTTCAGTCTCATCCAGGTCACTGCAAATGCCATTAATTCATTCCTTTTTGAATACTACTCATGGCTGAATAGTATTCCATTGTGAGTATATATATATATATATATATATATATATATATATATATTTTTATATATATATATATATATTCCTGTGTGTGTGTGTGTGTATGTGTGTGTGTGTGTGTGTGTGTGTGTGTCATAGTTTCTTATCCACTCACTGATCGTTGGGTATTTGGGTTGGTTCCACAATTTTGCAATTCTNTGAGAACATACAATGTTTGGTTTTCCATTCCTTAGTTCCTTCACTTAGAATAAGTCTTCAGTCTCATCCAGGTCACTGCAAATGCCATTAATTCAGATTCACAGAAAGAGTTTAAAGGTAGAATTATTTTTAAATGTGGTATAAATACATACATACATATACATATATATATATATATATATATATATATATATATATATATTCCATTGTAAGTGTGTGTATATGTGTGTGTGTGTGTGTGTGTGTGTGTGTCATAGTTTCTTATCCACTCACTGATCGTTGGGTATTTGGGTTGGTTCCACAATTTTGCAATTCTGAATTGCCCTGCTATAAACATGCATGTGCAAGTATATTTTTTGAATAATGACTTATTTTCCTCTGGGTAGATGCCCAATAGTAAGATTGCTGGATTAAATGGTAGTTCTACTTTTAGTTCTTTAAGGAATCTCCACACTGTTTTCCATAGTGGCTATACCAGTTTTCACTCCCACTAGCAGTGTAGAAGTGTTCTCTGAACACTGCATGCAGAGAAACATCTACTATTTTTTTTATTTATTTTTTATTATGGCTATTCTTGCAGGAATAAGGTGGCATTGCATTGTGGTTTTGATTTGCATTTCCCTGATGATTAGTGATATTGAGCATTTTTTCATATGACTGTTGGCCATTTATATATCTTCTTTTGAGAGTTGTCTATTCATGTCCTTAAGCCACTTTTTAATAGCATTGTTTGTTTTTTTTCTTTTTCTTTTCCTTTCATTTCTTTTTTTTTTTTGGAGACGGAGTCTCACTCTGTCCCAGGCTGGAGTGCAATGGTATGATCTCGGCTCACTGCAACCTCTGCTTTCCTGGTTCAAGCGATTCTCCTGTCTCAGCCTCCCAGGTAGCTGGGATTACAGGTGTGCACTACCACACCCAGATAATTTTTGTGTTATTAGTAGAGACAGGGTTTCACCATGTTGGCCAAACTCCTGACCTTAGGTGATCCACCAGCCTCGGCCTCCCAAAGTGCTGGGATTACAGTTGTGAGTCTCCACGCCCAGCCTGTTTGTTTTTTTTCTTACTGATTTTTTTTAGTTCATTGTAGATTCTGGATATTAGTCCTTTGTCAGACAGATAGATTGTGAAGATTTTCTCTCACTCTGTGGGTTGTCTGTTTACTGACTGTTCCTTTTGCTGTGCAAAAGTGCTTTAGTTTAATTAGGACCCAGCTATTTATCTTTGTTTTTATTTGCTTTTGCTTTTAGGTTCTTGGACATGAAATCCTTGCTTAAGCCAATTGATAGAAGAGTTTTCCAATGTTTTCTTCTAGAATTTTTATAGTTTCAGGTCTTAGGCTTAAGTCCTTAATCCATCTTGAGTTGATTTTTGTTTAAGGTGAGAGATGAGGATCCAGTTTCACTCTCCTACATGCGGCTAGCCAATTATCCCAGCAGCATTTGTTGAAAAGGGTGTCCTTTCCCCACTTTATGTTTTTGTTTGCTTTGTCAAAGATTAGTTGGCTATAAGTATTTGGGTTTAATTCTGGGTTCTCTGTTCTTTTCCATTGGTCTATGTGCCTATTTTTATAACAGTGTCATACTGTTTTGGTGACTATGGCCTTATTGTATAGTTTGAAATCAGGTAGTGTGATGCCTCCAGATTTGTTCTTTGTGTTTAATCTTGCTTTGGCTATGTGGGCTCTTTTTTGGTTCTATATGAATTTAAAATTGTTTTTTCTAACTCTATGAAGAATGATGGTGGTATTTTGATGGGGATTGTGTTGAATTTGTACATTGCTTTTGCGGTATGGTCATTTTCACAATATTGATTCTACCCATCTATGAACATGGGCTGTGTTACCATTTGTTTGTGCCATCGATGATTTCTTTCGGCAGTGTTCTGTAGTTTTCCTTGTAGAGGTCTTTTGACTCCTTTGTTAGGTACATTCCTAAGTATTTTATAGTTTTCGCAGCTATTGTAAAAAAGTTCAGTTCTTAATTTGATTCTTCACTTGGTCGCTGTTGGTGTATAGAAGACCTCCTGATTTGTGGACATTAATGTATCCAGAAACTTTGCTGAATTCTTTTATCAGTTCTAGGGACTTTCTGGAGGAGTCCTTAGGGTTTTTAAGGTAAACAATTTATCATCAACTAACAGGGACAGTTTGACTTCCTCTTTACCAATTTGGATGCCCTTCATTTCTTTCCCTCATCTGATTGCTCTTGCTAGGACTTCCAGTACTATGTTGAAGAGGAGTGGTGAGAGTGGGCATCCTTATCTTCTTCCTGTTCTCAGAGGGAATGCTTTCAACTTTCCTGCATTCAGTATTATGTTGGCTGTGGGTTTGTCATAGATGGCTTTTATTATATTAACATATGTCCCTTGTATGCTGAGAGTTTTAATCATAAAGGGATGCTGGATTTTGCCGAATGCTTTTTCACTGATTCTTCTTAGGTATGGTCATTTAACATAATCCCAGACTTCTTGGAGGCTTCATTCATATTTTCTTATTCTCTTTTCTTTGTCTTTGTTCAATTGGGTTAATTCAAACACCTTGTCTTCGATTTCTGAATTTCTTTTTTCAACTTTTCCATTCTATTGCTGAGACTTTCCAGAGCATTTCACCTTTCTGAAAATGTGTCACAAGTTCCCTGAATGTTTTATTGTTTTTTCTTTAAGCTATCTATTTCCTTGAATATTTCTCCCTTCAATTCTTGTTTCCTTTTTCGGATTTCCTTACATTGGGCTTTGCCTTTCTCTGGCCCTCCCTGATTAGTTTAATAACTAACCACCTGAATTATAATATTTTAAGAGTTTTGATTCTTGTTGCCAAGATGCTTTCTGGACAGGCGGAAGCTCCCGCTGGCACAACATGAAAGTGAGATTTTGGTCACTGTTGCTCTTGTTAACAGCATTTCTTCTTTGGGGCCTCATGCTGCTGGCTTAGATATGCATACAGAGCACATGGCCACCTCAGTCCAGCTAGTGTCAAGCAGGAAAGGAAGAGGAAGGCCCCTTTAAATAGGCAGCTTGAGCTATTTTCCCAAAGGAACTCAGCAAAAGCCTGCAAATTGTCTTAGAAGGAAGAGGCTATCTGCTTGAAACAGCCAAGACCTTTAGCTCAAATCCATTAATCCTCTTTATTAAACGTGGGTCACCTCTGAGTCTTGGCAAATTAACCAGCATCTCCCCACTGCAAGTGCATCAAGAGACAGTGCACTGCACACTGCCTGTCATTTTCATGGACCAGGGCACCAGGGTCAGAGGGCTTCCCAGGCTCCATCCTCTGCTTTTGTCAATTTAAAAGGGAACATCAGCTGCACTTGTATAAATTACAGGCCAGGCTGTGTGGAAGCCTGGGACCAAAGCAGCATCTCTGCACCACAGGAGAGGTGAGGAGAAGGTGCCGGGCAAACAGCAGTTGCCTCAAGGTTTCCCTTCACTCCAAACACCTCTGGGTATGTACAGGAGCTCAGAAGGGGTCCATTTCGGAGTCCAGGGTGAACCCGGATCTCTCCCAAAAGCACGTCTGTTGGCTCCTTTGCCTTCTCTTCTTTACCCCCTCCCAAAGTTCACAAGGAAGTCCTGAAATTCTGCCTTTGCCGGGTCAAGACATGAAGTAGAGACAATGCCAGAACCAAATGTGGTAGGGCCAGAGACAGAGGGACACAGAACAGGAGGCAGAGAAACTGAGGCAGTGAAAAGCACACAGACAAGACCCACCCAGAAGGGTCAGAGAAAAGAGAATCAGAACCAGAGCAACCCCAGGACACCAGACACAAAATCGCACAGGGCCCCTTCTCCGCAGCCTTCCTCGCACCATCTGGGCCTCCCGGGGCCTAAGACAACTGTACTTGAAAATACAGTGGTTCCCTCTCCCCACCCATTTAACAAATCTGGCTAAAGCACAACAGTTGCTCAAAGAATAAGTGCGGTCTCGGCTGCAAGATGCATAGAAGCAAGCCTCATTAGAACCGGAGTCCAGCAGCATCGTGCACCTGGCTTTGTGCTCCACTTGATAGGAAGGTTATGAAAAACAGAGAGGACCCAAAGGAGAACTGCAAAAAGGATGGAAGCATAAGAAATGAATCCTATAAAACAAGGCAGGCCGGAGGAGTGATGTGTGGTCTCTTTAGATGTAAGAATACAGCTCAGTGGATGGAGTTACGGAATCTGACAGGCTCTAAGATGGAAACATGATTTTATGTTTACGAGAACCCTATGTGGTATGCGGTAAGACTGTTACCACTGCACAGATGAGTACAATGCGGCACCATGAGGTTCTGTTACATGTCCAAGTCCACAGATCACAAGCCGGGAAGCTACAAGGCCAGCACGGGATCTTGACATGGAACCACCATGGTACTGACACCACTGCAGTCACCGGAGAACCATGACACAATGCTCCCTGTCCCCTGAGGACGAGGTGAAAAGCCATCCAGCCCCCTCCAGAAGTCAACCTTGCACTGACCTGTCAGCAAACCAGCCTATATAGAAAGTGGAGAGTGAAGGAAAAAGTCTTGGGAACCAGGGATTTCAGGCAGAGGGGCAGGCAGGGTCACAGGAATGAGTCGGCATGGAATCAAGTTTGCTTACACGACATCTCTGTCGCATTCACAATATGAAAGAAAAATGATTCCCATCTTTGCTTAATATTTTCTTCTGCTATCCTAATAGCATTAACATGTGTTACATTTCCATTCAGGAAAAAATACCCACGTCAGTGTATATTTTAATGATCTCCAGCCTCTCCTCCCGTGGGGGAGAAATGGAAATTTAACCCCTTTGCCACCGTGCTCACTGTTCTGATCTTTTCCTTGGCCCCAAGGGAAGCCCATGCTTTGAGATTTTGAGGCTCTTTGGAGGCTGTCCTCACCGTTCATCCCTACCTGGAAACAGACGTACTGATGGATTTGGGAGAGAATATCTCACAGTCTGGAAGAAGGGCCACACCTGCTGCCTAGGAAGTAGAAAAGGTTTGTGGATTTTTTTTTAATTATGATAATTAGAAAACCTTCCAGGAGAGCAAAAATAAGTGATTGACACCAGCAGAAAATAATTTTTTTGTGGAGGGAGGGACGGAGTCTCGCTCCATTGCCCAGGCTGGAGTGCAGTAGCGCGATCTTGGCTCATTGCAACCTCCATCCCACGAGTTCAAGCGATTCTCCTGCCAGCTGGGATTGCAGGTGCCTGACATGGCACCCAGCTAATTTTTGTATTTTTGGCAGAGACGGAGTTCCACCATCTTCGCCAGGCTGGTCTTGAACTCCTGACGTCGTGATCCACCTGCCTTGGCCTCCTAAAGTCGTAATCCATGCCTGCCTTGGGATTACAGGCATGAGCCACTGAGCCAGGCTAATTTTTTTTTTAATTGAAGGATTAATTCAATTCCAAACATCAAAGTAGAAATAGCAAAAACTGCTATTTCCTCTCATCTCGGCACTATTACACAGCATCTGCGAGCAGGAACCGGGACTTGCCTCACGGAGACCCAGGTCAGTGGAGCTGTGTCTGCCACCCTGGCATGAGCGATGAATGGACTAGCCGCTGTCACCAAGAGAATCCTGGCTTCTGTCAGCTTCTCTCCCAGCCATTATGCTATTAAAAACAGAGGGTGTTTTGCATATTTAATCGCTCCAATGTCATTTCACTGACATAATGCCTTTTCCTGGCACTGCATATATTTCTCGAGTCTCCCATGTCATGCCCTGGACCAAGGGCAAGGCCAGGAAGGATCTTCACTGCCTTCCTACCCCCTGCCCTGCAGGGCTCCCATTAAGGGACCAGGAGACAAGGCGAGGTGCCCACCAGCCAGCTCCCATGGCAGCTCCTGCACAGGAGGAAAATTACCCGGCTCAAGTCCTCCTCCTGCATCTAGCCAATTTCTACTCCCTTAATTCAATTCAGTTCTTCCTGACCCCAGCAGGCTGAAGTTCCAAGAGTTACTTTCAACAGATAGCACCAATTACTGAGGTGTGAAAATAGAAAACTTCGAATTTTGAGAACAAACCCAGAGACTTAACGGAACTGAGAAAGAAGGCAGGCAAGTAGAGAGGGAGCAGTCTGAGTAGGGAGGGGAGATGAGTCCTCACAATTAGGAAGCTTGAAGAGGGTGAGTGCACAGCGCAAGCCCCCTGGAGCAGGCAGATGGGGGCGTGGGACAGGAGACTTGGAGCTGAGACAGTCCTAGCAGAAAAGGAAAAACAAAACCTGTGGCAGCTCCGGCACCGAGGCCCACTAGCCATTCTGCTGGGACAGAAAGTGCTGGGGAGCACCGATCTCCTCCTGCCCCCGGCACCCACACTGTGCAGTGTGGGCTGAGCTCCTTACCCATAATAAGGGATTGCCAAAAACAGAACGTGGAGATAGACAAGCATCAGATTCACTCGTCCAGCTTCTGTAAGCTGTCCACAGGCCACGCAAACTGTGTGCTCCTCCGGGGACGATGTTCCCCTTCATCGAAGACTTCCTAAGGAGCCCCCCACTGTACAGTGTGGCTAGTGAAATCCAAACACACATAATGACCTAATCACACTTGCAAAATTAATTAATTATATCCCTGGTTCATGCTTTCATGGTCAAATCCGATTAATTACATGTCCCTTTTATATTGGTCTACCATCCCTTTCCAAAACTTAAATGAAGTAGGTACCCAACAAACATCTGAAATATTTTAAATCAGATAACTGACTTCCTGAAAGCTGTCTTGTTATACAAGAAAAAGAAGACATATTTCCACAGGGTTAACTCTGGGATCGTAAATCAAATGAAACTATACTTCCCCCATCCCAATTGGCTTGATAAGGAACTACTTGGGGAAAGTCAGTCCATTCCCTCTGCCTGCAGGTTACTGTGAGGGGAGCTGGCTTCACAGGGGAGGGAGAGGGGAGGAGGGGGAGGAGCTTCAAACCACCTGAGCCAAGTATTGACTAAGATCCCCCCCAGGATGCTCTGGCCAACTTTGATGTGAGTCACAGAACCGCCACTGCTGGGCACTCCAGGCCTCCGAGCGGCTCTCCCTCCTCACCAGCCCCGAATCCTCACTTCTGCCTCTCCCTCCCCTCTGTCCTGATCCAACATCCTTTCTGCCCCCCTACATGCCCCAAGTCTGCGCTCATTCCTGCCTTTCCTTCCTGCAAAGCATCTCCTCCACAGCCACCTCTTCCAGGCCCGCTGCTGCCTCCTATTGCTTCCCCTACCAAGCCATTCCTCTCACCCCCTTTCCTTCAGTGGTTCACTCTCCCACATTCCTCTGATGCCCAAAGTGCATCTCTGACTATGGAGGACAAGTCAGCCTTTGGTAGAAGCATGCCAGAAAAGAAGGCAGCAGCAGCTCTGCCTCGAGAGACATGGTGCCCAGGCTTGAGCGCTGTCTCAACAGCTGACTGACGAGCACCACGTGAACTTTGGTATGCTCTTCCCAGGCATGTGTTCTCTACCAAGTGAGAAATGACACCATAGAGCAACAACTTAGAGCCCACCCCCTCTCCAGCTGCCACCCGGCAAAAGGGACAGACAGAGGCAGGGTGGCTGGCCAGTGGCCGAGGCGGGGTGACGCAGTGTATGCTGGTCTCATACTCCAGAGCCCTCACCCAAACAGGGTGACAAGTTCCCTGGGAAAGGAGGAGGGGCTGCTCCCTCGCCCCACCTGGAGCAATGTGGAGGTCATGACCAGAGCTGGAGTGAGCTGGGTGGAGGGACGCTCTGAGTAATTCATGTGATATGAATCCACAGGCAGAGCCTCAAAACATGTAACTATACAGGAAGAAAGAAACCAAATGCCTCTTCTCCCTAAATGATCATCATTTCTAGGGAAGAAAGGAAGGTAAGAATGCTGTAGCCAGATCCTTTGATTTTCAGTCCAAGTCCTCAGGTACCACAGTGCTGGGCCAGTTGCTTCCTAGCCTGGGGACAGATACCACTATTCTGCTTCCCAGGAGATATGTGCTGCTGCCTATGTTTTATGTCTAGTGAAGTGTGTGGCCAGAATTCCTGAGATATAGGTGATGACAACACGTGAGCCCCCCACCTATGACAGGAGAAGCCCTTCTGGATGGGACTGAGGAGCGCCAGCCATCCTGGTTTTCCTGGGACTGAGCACTCTCAAGATAAAGGGCTTTCAGTTTTAAAATCAGGACAGTTCCGGGCTAAGGGATTCAGGACAAGATGCACAACCTAGCCTGGACTTGATTTCTGAAAAAGTTCCCCTCTCCTTGTTAGCATTGATGGGGCAGGAATGCCACAATTTGAAAGGGCTTGGGGGATTTGAGGGCTGGCAATGCAAAGATGGTCTATTCTAAGCTTCATGATGATTTTCTCATGTCCTTTTCGTGTATAAGCAAGTGAGTTTCAGAAAAATGTGCTGGCCTAGAAGTCATCTTTATGAGGCAGAGTTAGGTTTGAAACTCAGATCTTTACGGATCCCCAAACCCACATTCTTTCCCCAGCCCCATGAGCTCTGTGGATCCATCACTACCTACAGCCCCCAAACCCAGCATCATAATACAAGGCAAAGCCTGTCTTTGAGAAGCTTTAGAGACATGCAGGGCCAGTGAAGTTAAACTCAGCTGGTCAACAACCCCTCCCTCACCCTCCGTGTTGTGGCCACAGCTCCTCCAAGCCCAGCTGTAAATCCTGCAAGTATGTAAACACCCAAATGCAGCTCTTCCATAGCTTAGCAGCTTTTGACACTAATTGCTCTACAGAGTGTGTGCAACTGGCAACACCTTACTAAAAGTGAAATATATTATACTGTCCACTTATCACTGCTTTATAGAGATAAAGTATTCTTACTACATGGAAAAGCTGGCAACGAGATTGATAAAGTGGTTTCTAAAGAGAAGCCCACACAAGGCAATTGCTGAGACATGGGATCTATCCAGGTCATTCCGGGAGCTCCTCCGTTCACCTAAAGATTTTGCCGCACCAAGAATCTCTCCCTTTCACCACTCTGACTTCCATCTCAAAGATGAGCCTCCGAGGAGCAAGCCTGGGCTCTGAAGAAAAGAGAAACGTGGCTGCTCTCAAAGCTGGGAAAGCAGACCTGACCCCATCTGCAGAGTCAGTCTATCTCCCTTTTCTCAAGGATGAAGCAGGTGCAGAGGAGACAGATGGCCAGAAGTGTGGGGCAGGGAAGGCCAGAGGAGGAGGAGAGGTAAGACAAGGACAAGAGAGCTCCAGATTCGGGCAAAGATGGGCCAAGACTGGCTTCCTGAGGAAGACTCAACCAGCCTCAGGTCCCACGTTCCCAAACAAAACCAAACTCAGCACTCTGTGGAGACTTGCCGTATCTTCCATCATCAGAGCACTGACCTGCCACCTAACCTCAAGAAAGTCACTATCTGGGGCTCTGTGACGCCAAGTAGACCTGTCCTGAAAAGGAACTAGATTAAGCTCCTCAATCCAAATCCCCTAAAACACTTTCACTGAGCACCCCAAATCCAAGACTTCCTGACAATTCATATGGTTTGCAAGCTAAGAAATGTTTTTTGCAATTTTTTTTTTTCTCAGACGGAGTTTCACTTCTGTCTTCCAGGCTGGAGTACAATGGTGCGATCTCGGCTCACTGCAACCTCTGCCTCCCGGGTTCAAACGATATTCCTGCCTCAGCCTTCCAAATAGCTGGGATTACAGTCATGTACCACCAGACTCAGCTAATTTTGTATTTTAAGTAGAGATGGAGTTTTTCCTTGTTGGTCAGGCTGGTCTCAAACTCCTGACCTCGGGTGACTGGCCCACCTTGGCCTCCCAAAGTGCTGTGATTACAGGAGTAAGCCACCACACCCGGCCTACAGTTTTAAGAGTTTTAAAAAGAAGAATTTGAGATAGAGACTGTACAAGGTTCATAAAGTCTAAAATAGTTTCTCTCTGACCCTTCACAAAATACATTTGCTGACCCTATCTTCAAGGAAAGAATTAAAAAGCCAGAGAAAGAATACTGCAGGCAGGAGCAGAGGAAGCCCCTGGCATGGAGGAAGGACAAAGATGGATACGGAAATGTCATCAGAAAAAGACTGCCCCGCTTCCATAACAGCCGTGTGTGAGTGCTGAGATCTTATTAACCACGCCAACCGCACTTACTGGACGGAGTCAGCCGTGGGAGCCCCCGTCTTGGTCACAGCGATGTTTTTCTACTGATCTTCATCCACCCCAGCATTGAGAAGCAGCCAAATGGGACAGGGTGGCCCCAGGAGCTAGCAGATAACAAGGGAGATGGAAAGACGAAGAGAGGAACCATTGTCCCTGCTAGGTTTTGTGTTTCTGAGATACCAAATTGCCTGATCGCTTTGACATTTTCGAGACCAAATTAAAATGCGCCACCATAGAGACAAAATGTCATTAGTCTCATTATAAGTGATTGTGTTAAAATAAATACAAAAATAAAGTGGGAATTAGTCCAAACCATTAAAATACAGAAGCAAAAATGGCCAACAGGGACCTTACATGTGACAGACTAAGAAAGGTTGAGACACCCCCTAAGGGGACAGGAAAGATGAATGTAGCAGGTACAGGGGCTGAGCAGCCGGCTTCTGGGCTGTGCACAGGTCAGCAATTACAGACTCTCCCACTGCCACATGCCACGTGACCTCAGGTAAGGACCCTTGACCTCACCAAACCCCAAAATTCCCTCTCTAGGAAAATGGGAAAGTCACACCATCTTCTTCAAGTATCTATTAAGAGCTTCACTGCTTATTGGGAAAGAAGAAAGACCTGGCGTTTTGAGATGGATACTGTTTTGGAGCTGGCCCTGGAGGGAAGGGGGCAGGAAGCTACCTGGGCAGGGACAAGGGGACTTCGCAGGGTCAGCTCCTGGTTTCCTTCAACAGGTGAGCTTGGCTACCAGGCAGACTCTCCAAGGGGAGGACGCCCAGGGAGAACACAGAGCCCACGTTTGCTCTGACGGCTGAGTCTGGCTGAAGCTCAGGAACTTCCTATCACAAAATGGGCCTGTCCTCCTCCTCCCTCAACCCGCTTAATCTTCTCTACTTCACTCTTCCTGCACGCTGACCCTTCGCTGTTTCTCTCTCCCACACCCATCTTCCACTGACACCTGACTTCGTCCCAGAAACCTAGTCTCAGCCTCACATTTTCTAATACTCGGTTTCTCTTTGCCACCCGTGGACGTCGGCCCCCAGTGCCACTGTCTCACAGACGTTAACCATAAATAAGCAATGATGTGAACTGATGCCCCAAAAGGAAGAGGACAAAGGTTTTCTCTTGCCTGCTAGACAGACGACATGAATTGTAACTATCACCACTTCCTGCCTTCCTCTCTGCCTCCGCAAAGGCCACGTGAATCCTGCCTGCTAGGAGTAGTGACTGAACATGCGAGTTCTGATTCCACACCCTCAGCAGACCTTTCTAATTACTCACAGGCCTCTCTTCCAAAGGGCTGAGGACTAGGACCTATTGGTTGGAAGTTCACACCATTTTCTTCCCCTTGAGATTAAGGATTGTGGTTTTCACCAGGCACAAAAGTAGCCTCTCTAATAAGTATCAACCAACTCAGCTGGAAGCACAATGTCAGAATAATAATATCTTACATTAGCAAGATATTTCTTCCTATTTTCTAAATGGTCCTCCCCATTAATAGCACCCTGGACCCACACATTCTGTGGCGTGACAAAGGCAGATATTATCGTTCCTTTCCAATGTTTAAAAGAACGGAGGCCCCTGGAGAGAAGGTGTCTTATCCCAGGTCCCACAGTCCATAGCAAAGAGGAACTGAAAGCCACAGACCTTAACCCTGCATTCAGTCTAAATTCTTAAATTACTTTTTCTGAGTTTTGAAGAGTAGAACAAAGAACTTTCCAGAACCCTGAGAGGGTGAGTTCCCAAATGCCTGCAAATGGCTTGGCACATAAAAGGCACCTCCAAAATGCTCAGTGGTAATGAGCACGGGGGCTCAGAGGGCTTTGCTGACATGAGCTCACTAATCCCCAAAAGCTTCCAGCACAATCTGTGCCAGGAGATGGTCTCTCCATCTTTGCCTCTGCTCCTCTACCTGCTCTGGTGTCGTGATCCCTCAGGAAATCTGTGGATGGATTAGCAACACTATTTTATTATTATTTCAAATGAGCCTGAGACAAGGATCCTGGGAGAACAGTGTGGGAAAGCTAGCAGGCAGAAGAAACAAGGAGGTGGCTCTAGTCATCACTGATAAAATCGGTGGAAGCAGTGGCTGCAGGAAACAGTGCATGGCATTGTGCTAGCCACATAAGCAGAAAAATGTTACCCTGGTGCCCCAAACAGAATGGTTACTGTTTAATCAGCAAACGTCACCACCCATGTGCCGTCCTGGGGCAGAAGGCAAGGGAACGCACTTGGTGCACGCCTCCACAGCTGGCCCTGTGCAGGGCTCGGGATGGCTGCCTGCCTCTGCACGGGATCACACTTCTTCGTTTGAATCTGAGGTTCCCATAGTGCCCTCACTCGTGCACTTTCTTTCTTCCAAACCCAATAGGCAACTGACTTCTGTGGTATGTTTTTTTGTCCCTGCATGGGGGTCTTTTTCCCACTTCCCATTTGCATCCTGTGACTGCTGATTTTAAAGTGTGTCTATTTCCCTCATACTCCATAAGTGAGGGTCAAAACAGAGAGGACCATTATCCGCTGCCCACTAGCGCAGCCTGAGGGCCTGAGGACCAAGAGGCCCTGTGGACTGTGCTAAGGCTTTGTGAAGAGGGCCCCAGGAAAGCCGGACATCGGACTGAGAAGACACAGCTTCACAGGGGACAACCCCAGCTTAGCACTTCCCTCTGCGGAGAACCAGGATGGAACACCATGCTGAAATCAATACCCATTTTCAAAGTGATCATTAGAATTATAAAACATCAGCGGAGGCAGCATCTCAGAGGGTCATCTACTGCAGTCTTCTTTTGTGGAGTAGAAATTGGGGCTGAGAAAGTCCAGTGGCCACCCCAGGCCACACAGCCAGTGATGCTTGCAAGAACAGAGTTCAGGGGAGCTGATTCCTAGGGCTCCTCCCACCTGGTCACAAGCACTGACTCTGGGAACTAGAGATGATTCCTGTCCTCAAGTTATCTATCTGATTATGGTGACAACAATGTAAAGACAGTTGTAGAAGTGACCACTGAAAGAGTAAATCCTTAAAATCTCAGACTGGGCACAGGGATCATGCTTGTAATCCCAGCACTTTGGAGGCCAAGGCAGGTGGATCACCTGAGGTCAGAAGTTAGAGACCAGCCTGGCCGACATGGTGAAACCCCACCTCTACTAAGAAAATACAAGAGTTAGCCAGGAGTAGTGGTGGGCACCTATAATCCCAGCTACTTGGGAGGCTGAGACAGGAGAATAGCTTGAACCCGGAAGGCAGAGGTTGCAGGCTGGAGCCTGGGTGACAGAGGGAAACTATGTCTCAAAAAAAAAATCTCAAAATGATTCAGAACCAATCATGCATGCTCTAAGATAGTTTTTTTCCAACACTAGATATTAGGATTACCAGGGAAGCTTTTAAATATATTAATATCTGATGTTCTACCCTGATCAATTACATCAGAATTCTGGGGAGTGAGGCCTGAGCATTGGGGTTGTTTGTAAGCTCCCCCAGGTTGCTCTGACATGCACCCAAGGTTGAGAACCATTGCTCTGGAAGGTAGCAGAGAGTTTTTATTGTTTACAGTGGCCAGAAAAGGCTACTTGGAAGAGAATGTGCTTGGGCTGGGTTTGGGTACAAATCAATGGGAGGTTATAGGCGTGGGCGCAGCCTGGGATTCTTCATTTCCATGCTGCTGGTCTAGGAACCACGCTTTGGGCAAAAAGACTATGGAGAAGAGCCATTGGATGTCAATATCATCTTTCTCTGAGCCTTTATTTGCACTTTCTGCATAATGATCTAGGGTGGTTTCTGCCCTCAGCTTCCCAAATGGAGCAAGTTAGGCAGTTTTAGAAAGGGCTCCATGCCCTTGGAGAGAGACCCCTGCTAGCTCAGCATGGGTCAGCCATGGCCTTGGCTGACCTGCCCCCATGCTGCAAGTCTAGCCCACAGGAATCATCTGGGTTGCTGCAGATGACGCTCCCTCTGGCCTCATAAGGAACTGGCTCAAGCCTCCCAATCACATTGGGAAGAATGAAAGTAATTGTGAAGGGATCTGTCAAACGTCCTCTCTCCTGTGGCTCTACACCACAGATCTCATCTGCCTGTGTCAGCAGCCTTGTCCCTCCATGCCGGATGCAGCTGGGTGCACACCAAACAGCAAGGAAAGCGGTGTAAATGACTCCAGTCAAGAAGAAACTGCTGCGCCCCACCTCTTGCTCGACTTACCCCAGCACCTTCCAGTCAAGGGGACGGGACAGAACAACGGGGGCTGTGCTTCCCAAAGCGTCCCCCCTGACTTACACTCAGCCCTTTCTCTTTTTTTACATATGTGTGTTTTTAACATTTATTTTTTTGATTTTTAAATTACTACCATTTATTGAGTGCCTGTGTGTCAGGCACAGCGCTGAAGCACCGTACTGAGCTCCGCAGTATTATTTTCCAATTTTAAGTTCTGGGATACGTGTGCAGGACTTGAAGGTTTGTTACATAGGTAAACGTGTGCCCTGGTGATTTGCTGCACCTATCAATCCATCACCGAGGTATTAAGCCCCAGATGCATTAGCTCTTTATCCTGATGCTCTCCCTCAACCCCCACTCCCCTGACAGGCCCAATTCTGTGTTGTTCCCTTCCCTGTATCTGTGTGTTCTCATTGTACAGCTTCCACTTGTAAGTGAGAACTTGCGGTGTTTGGTTTTCTGTTCCCTGTGTTAGTTTGCTGAAGACGATGGCTTCCAGCTTCATCAATGTCCCTGCAAAGGACATGATCTCATTCCATTCTATGGCTGCATAGCATTCCATGATGTATACGTATCACATGTTCTTTATCCACTCTATCAGTGATGGGCATTTGGGTTTATTCCATGTCTTTGCTAGTATGCTTAGCCCTTCTTCGACTTGGCAGTGGTGGCAATGTTGTTCCATGTGTACTCTGAGACTGTCTTGAAAATCCTCCCATGCTTCCCCTGATGACTCTCAATCAGCCTTCTCCCATAGATCTAAGTTGGGACCTCCAATCTCATTTCTAGGTAGAAACACTAAGTTCCGGAGAGGTTAACCAAGCTGCCCAAGGTCATATGGGTCATTAGAAGGCATTGGCTTCCGTCCTTTCTAGCGAACCTGCTGATATAGCTGTTTCTCTTAGATGGAGCACCCATGTACTCCATGAGTACTCACTGAGCACCCTTTCTATGTGAGGCCCTATTTATTCCTCAAGTACTCATTGAGCACCCTTCCTTTGTGAGGCACCACTTCTTGGGTTTCTCTTCTTAAAGGCTGTGGGGACCTACCTCATGCCCACATCCACTCCCCTCACCAGACACATTACCCTAACCTTGGTGGTGCTCTAACTACAAGAAAAATAGTGAGGCCATGTGAGGAGGTCCTTAAGTGGGGAGTTCTGCTGCAGCCTTGCTCACCATCTGACACTCCTAACACTGCAGGCATGCATCTCTGCAGTCACCCAGCCTCCTCTGAGCTGGCCCTGGGCAGAAAGTACACTTCCCAACACACAAGTTTAAGCAGCCGAGGAGCGGAGCCCAGGCTGCCCCTGGACCACCCAGGAGGCCCCTTGACTGTGTCTGTGATCCAAGTCTTGCCATCACTGGCTGAGCAGAGATGCTATCAGAATACCGTTTCTTTTGTATGATATAAAGTAAACTTCCTGCAAGCCGGAAGAGGGTATAGAGGAAAGTGCACTGCCTAGAAGTAATTAGACCTCATTTCTGTACCTGATTCTGCCACAAGTTGCTGTGTGAGCCTGATTAGATCAGTTTACTTCCACACCACAAGCCTTCTCGTTTGGGAATCAAGCTGTTTGGCTTAAATGGTCTTAAGCTTCCTTATGATGCAAATTGTTTGTGGACATAGAATTTGCTTCCCTCTGGGCTTTTCTTCATGCCCCAGCACTAAATACTTAAGGGACTGCTATAAATGGGGTTGGTACTTTAGTAGCACTGCCTTTGTTCCTTTAATTGTGTCCTGCAGTAATTTGGGATGGCATGTGGTCAAGACCTTTGTGCCAACTTAAGGCCTGCAAGCCAAGCAAGGTTGTTACCTTGACCCATTTACCACCTGACCCACATGTCACCGTAAATGAACTCGTCTTGCTTCTGTGTAATCATCTCCCTGTTACAGTTGAAGTTCCCCAGAGCTGCATCTTGGACTCTCTTCTCTTTCCTTGCTGCATTCCTCTTCCTGTGATCTCATGCAGCCCTGTGACTTTACATGTCATTGATATGCCAGCAACTCTCACACTCACACACACACACTCCAATCTCATTACAAACCCAACTGCGTATTCAACATGCCCCATAGCCATCTCAAGTTCAACACATCCAAAGGAAACTCCTGATCCCTCCCTAAAGCCCTGTTCTACCCATAGGTCTCCATTGCAGTTGGTGTCAAATTTATCCTTCCAACTGTATAGATCGAAGAATTTGGAGTCCTCCTTGAATCCATTCTCCCTCACCTGATTCTGCCATCCTGGTGGCCCTGCCTCCAGCGGCAGTCATCACCTTCCACTATCATTTCCTCTGCAATCTCCCTGTTCCAAGCTGCTTCCATCTGCTTGGATTATGACAGTATCTTCCTAACTGGTCTCTGTCTCTAAGCTTTAGCAACCAGAATGTCCTTTGAAACAAAGGAGTCCTGCTACTCCTCTGCTAAAAATCTGAATGGGTTCCTCATCTAACTCAGGGTAAAAGCCAGCCTTCTTACAGAGGACTGCGTGGCTTACTTAACTGGGTTCCCCAATAAGGTCCCTCATCTTTTACAAGCCTCTCCTCCCACGTCTCCTACTACTGTACTCCCACTTGCTCACTCTGCTTGAGCCTCACTCCGCCTCCTCTTGACTGTGCTTGAATAAACCAGGCAGATTCACTCATGCCCTGAGGTCCTGCACCAACCAGTCCTTCTGCCCGGAATGCCCTTTCCAAACTCCTTTACCCCTTTCACATCAGTGCTCACCTGTGACCTCCTTCAGTGAGGCCTGGCAAGACTGGCCTATTTATAATTACAACTGTCTTCCCCATAATCCCAGTCTCCATCGCCTGATGGACTGATGACTTTTTCCTTCTTCCCATATTGCTTCAGTCGCTCTAACATACTATAAAATTTATCTACATGCTATGTTTGCTGTTTATTATAAGATTTCTCCACGAGTATGTTAGCTTCCTAAGGACAGGACTCTTGGTCTGGTTTATTTGCTGTGTATTCCAAAGTCCTAGAACAGTGCTTGCCCCATGCCAGGCGGTTACTCTTCATTTGCTGGATGAATGACTTAAAAAGCAATGGCCATGTCTGGAAAGATAGGAACAAAAGAAACTGCTTTTCCCTCTCTCACAGAGTCACTCAACACAACTCTTCTGACACCAGATGTTGTGGGGTGGGGGGTTCTTCACACACTAAGCAGTTCTCCGGTGGATACCAGCTGAGTGTTCCAAGAGCATCAGATCCTGCAGGTTAAGCCCTCAGTCCCATAAGACTACCCCACTTCAGAGGCCTTTAGAAAGCTCCAGGTTGTGATCTGTGTTTGTGACCGACCAGTGACAAATCAGAATTTGTCCCACACCTACCTGCCTGTGTTTGATTAACATACTGGATTCCCACACCTACCATCCTGTCTTTGATTAATTTACTAGAGCAGCTCACAGCACTCAGGGAAACAGTTTGCTTACCTTTTACCCACTTGTCATAAAACATGTTACAAAGCTACAGACGAACAGCCACATGGAAGGAATGGATGGAGTAAGGTCTGGGGAAGAGGTGCAGTCTCCCATGCCTTCCCTCAGCGCCCTCCACCAGGCACCTCCACGTCTCCAACGATCCAGAAGCTCTTGGAGCACCCAGCTGGTGTCCACTGGAGAATCTGTCCTTTGAATCCTGCGCTTTGGCTTTTTAATGGAAGCTTTATTATATAGGCAGGACTAAATTAAATTGTTAGCCACTGATGATTAACTGAACCTTCATGCCCTCTCCCCTTTCCCAAATCTCAGGGGTACAACTGAAAGTTTCAGGCTTCCAGTCACACGGTTGCTTCCCTGGCAACCAGATCCCACTGTGAGTCCATCTAGAGCCTACCGAAAAGTTGCCTCTTTGAAACAAAAAGGTGTTTCTATCCCCCAGGAAATTCTGAGCTATTTAGGATCTCTGTGTCAGACTACCCTATCACTCAGGAAATTATGAAGGCCTTAGGAGTTCCATGTCAGAAACCAGAGCCAAAAACCAAACATTACAACAGAAGATTCTCTTAGGACCCCTATCTACAAGGATATCAGCAGCTTTGAACCAGTGCAGAGACCAACATATATTTCTTATTATATCACAATATCACACCATGTAAACCCATTTTCAAGAAGTCAATGAGCAACTAAATATACCTTTATTCTGAAATTTGAGCCCACTCTACAATTAAAACAAATCTTTCAAGGCATAAAGCTGAATTTCATCTTATTGGACCTGCTGTCTGGAATTTACAAACCTAGAGGTAGCAATTCTATCTGGGAGTAAACACAACAGAAGAATTTGAGGACAGATGCATCATGCCTCTGATAATGTGAGAAGTCCCAAACATTTTTTTTAAAAAATAGTTTCTCACACCTTTGACTCCATTTGTAACATGGACATTGAGAAATGTGTGGGGTTATTAAAAGTTCAGATTTTACCAGCTGCATTCGTTATTTTTCTGAGATTTAAATGACACAAACCAAATCTTCAGCATGACAAGAGAATTGCTGCTTAGATCACAGAGCGCTGCCATTTTTCTCAACACTGCAATTTGGAAGTCGACTTGGATTACTCCTTTCTTCCACAGCTTTACCCCCAGTCTCCTGTTTCCCAGCCAATCCCCAAACATCAGTGCATGTGGTTAATGCAATTCTCATCCTTTAAAAACCCAACTCAAATGTCATCTCATCTGAGAAGCCTCCCTGATGAAACCTGGAAGAGCTAGTGTCTTCCTTCTTTGCGCTTCCATAGGATTGCTTATACAAAAGACTGTAGAGATGGTGCATTGTGTTTTGTTAATGTGTTTACAGGACTGTGACTCCCTGAGAGAAGCACTCAAGGAGAGTGGCCTTGCCTTAGTCATCCCACCATCCTGAGCCTCTAGTGCCTGGTAGAAAGTGAGTGCATAGCAGAAACCTGTTGAATAACGACCTTGCAGAATTAGTTGTTGTCCATGGAGCTTTGCAAAGTAGCTTTTACCTAAACTAAATTTGACATTTATAATGCTTCATGAAAAGATCTGAATTCATGAGCTACATCACAGAGATTAAGAGTTTAGCATCTAAAATTGCTGTTGTCAGGAACACAGCAGCAAAGAAATGAAGCCAGCAAGGTCAGCTGAATACAGGGAAAAAACACATGATTCAGTATCCCAAAGTGTCAGTCCTTACACACCAAGCCCCACTAGGTCTGTAAAGAAGTATGCCACAGAGAACTGGAGAGCAAATTATGCAAGATAAAGAGACACCTCAAGGCTGGTCAAGACCAAAACAAAGACACCCCAGAACTGTAGTCATGGTTCACATCACCTGGCCTCCGTAAGACCTTGGAGCTACAGCACTGTCAGTGTTTGCAACAGGGATCATAAGAGGCTTTGAAGCAATGAGAAACTGGTACAACGGAGGCTGGTCAAATAACCTTCTCATAAGCTTTCTGCAGTGATTATGTGCAAGGGAGGGGAGTTGGCTGCTCCCTAGTTTTGGAGCTTTGGAGACACTGACCTGCAGAATGTGGACTTGATTCTTTAGCTCCTAAGTCTCTCCCAAAAGAGACTGAAGAGAGAGGGGAAAATCAGACAGCCTTGTTTCCTGTTTGCCAGGTCCATGTCAGCTTCCCATGCCTGCTCCCTTCCTGCTCATCTGGAATGCTTGGCATCTCCCATTACTGAAATTACTGCAGGGAGATACAGGTTACCCCGAATATCCTGCCAATGACCCCTCCTTTTCACTAAGAAGTAGCCTAAAGACTAAAGTCAAGAGTCCTTTTCTAAATATTTAGGACAATTATCACTTTTGGATGGTAGGAGATTCCTTTCTTTTCAAATTGACTCAGTATTCTTAATTGGTCTCAAAGCTCTACTGCCATAACTGTACGTAGGTCTGCACTGTTATCGACAACCCACTGATTTTTCAATACTGCCTTTTAGTTTAGTTTCATGTATCTGTCTATAGGAAGTTTGTCTGAGCTACCGCCCTCGCTCCTGTGTAGCCCCAAGGTAGTAGACTAAAATCTCTAAGTCTACCCTAAAGAAAGTTGCTGGAACTGTTTGTCTTAATAAAAGTCACATGCTCAATGAGAGAGTCAGCCCAGCTAAATTAACAAGGCAGTTATGGTGCAAGCCTTCTCATATCTAATTTATTCCAGATACACCAGATACATCCTAGAACAACCCTACTATTATACCTAACAGTGTTATTATCAAATGTGTTCCTAGTGTTAGCCATTCCTATGAAGTATTCATTAGAGAGCATCTGGAAGAGATGAAAAATTTGATGACTTGATTTACAGGTTCTGGATAAACAGAATTTCCAGGGAAACAGATGAGCTGAGAACCAGAAGCTCACAGACTTGAACCAAGGCAGGTCAGAGGTGCAGTCCTATGATTGAAGAAGAGAAGGCCATCTTTCACCAGCTGGGAGGAAGACAACTCTCTTCAGCTAGAGGGGTTGCTAGGATACTGCACTGACCATTTAACATCACAGAGCAGTAGTTCTCAACCAGGAATGATTTTGTCCCCCAGGGGACATTTGGCTGTGTCTAGAGTCCTCTTGGGCTGTCACAGTTTAAAAGGTGCCATTGGCATCTGGTGGGTGGAGGCCGGGGATGCTGGCAAACCTCCTACGGCACACGGGCAATCCACACAACAAAGAACTATCGTGCCTAAAATGTCAAGAGAGCCAGGGTGGAAAAGCCACGCCAAAGGGATAATAGGAAAATCAACTTCAAGAAGCTAATACAAAAGCATAACCATCAAGAGCAGGAACATTACTGAAGGGGAGACCAGCTTTATGAGCCAAACGGTGACTATGCCCCAGATACACAACCAGCAAGATGAGAAATACACGTCAGATGGATTTTCAGATGGAATCAGGGTGCATCAAGGGGAAAGGAAGCACATTTACAGTCAGTCCAGAAAAGCCAGAAACCCAAGTAAGAAATCTGGGGAACGTGTTTAAAAAATGTTTCATTTCCTCAAGAGTCAAGGCAGGGTGTCCAAGGGAGTCAGGGCTCCTGGATTCTGTCAAGGAGAGGCAAAAAAAAAAAAAAAAAAAATTTTTTTTTTTTTTTAAATTTGGTCTTAAAATTTTTCTGGTCCTTATAGCACCATTCGTGAGTCCTAGTTCAACTTTGCAGAGTGAGCAATTGAGCAAATAGCAGACCAGAAATGGCTGACACGTGGAGTCCAGCACTGGTTCCCATGCCTGCTTAACACAGTGCCAGCCTCATCCTCCAAGAACCAGGCATTAGGATAGGTCTATGTGTGCAGGGCGCTTATCAGGAGAAACAACTGGGAGAGAGGCTGGGCAGGAGCCATAAGAGCTGGGAGAGCCTGAGGACTGCAGCCCCTGTGGAGGGAGAGAAAGGCCAGCAGCTAGTGGGTGGAGGCAGAGAACACAGTGCAGCTCTGGGAAGACTCCGAGGCTTGGGGGAGGCTTCATGTGAGTCTCCATCAGAGGAGACGCATCTCTCACCAGTGGACCTGACTTGGTATCTCCACTGCGTTCTGTCATGGCCAGATAGTGGCTGAGAGAACTCCAGGCGTCATAGCCAGAGGCTTTGGAGAGCCACAGCCAAGGCTCCCGGTCAGTCACACGTCCTGCAGCCAAAGATCTAGGGACACACTCATGCCACCGCCACCGGGGCTAGGGCTGGATTCCAGTCACTTCAGGATGAAAGCTATGCTAGGAAGAGGCATCCACTTCCAGTTTTTCCTAGTTTTGCTATTGTCTCTGTATCTCCATTCATGTGTCCAGCCTAAACCAAGAAAGCTAAAGCTTCAACATCCCCAGGGTAGATGGTCCCTGGTGCAGAGCCGGAATAGAGGACAAGAAGGTGGAGAACCCTGGAGATGGAGAGTTATGAGCCATGGGGATGGATGGTCCCTGTCCTTGGCCTTTTCTTCTTGCAAAGACTGTTTGGCATTTATTTCCCTTCAGTGGTCTTTTTAATATAAACAACAGAATATCCTGGATGCGAGTCTGTATTCACTGCTGTGTTACTCATTTTTGCCACAAAAATAGCATTGTTGAAGAACACCACAGCTGTTGCAAGAAGGGGTCTTCCGTAGCAACGGCATTGTACCCACATCCAGAGAGAGCTGTGGCCAAGGACATATCCCCGAGCTAAGTCCCTGAGGGAGGCAGACGGAGCCAAGTCATTAGAAGCATCTTGCCAAGAACAATTCGACATTACTGTCTGGACTCCATTTCCAGTCACGTGGCAGGACTCCATGCAATGGTCTCCAAAGTGGTGCTTCCCCCCAAGGGTGCTCTGAGTAATATAAGGATGTGAAAGGAAGGAATATCAGGACTCCTATTTTTACCTATTTTATCTTACCCTTTTTATACTGACAAATGAGAAAAAAAATGTGTAGTGAATATATATCACTATACAGGTGTCGTAACATACATATCATTTACGCATGCATAAGTATGTATTGTATGTGAATGCTGAAAACGCTTTTTGTAAAAATCCATAGAAGCTCATAAACACTTTTGGAGCCCACTAATAGTACACTATTTTTAATAGTGGAAAGTGATGATATACAGTTAGTGTAATAAAAGCAGAATTTTTCTGGTTGACAAAGGGCAACTGGGAGTCAGGGAGTGGGGGCAACTCCCCCCACTTACCGCAAGAGCAGTAAGGGTCTGGACTGCACAGACAGAAACCCAGGCAGCGGGACATGGAGCTGTGGGAAGTGGTCTGAGAGGCATCGTCCTGGGGACGGAAAACTAAGCCGGGCTGACTCCCGGGCAAAGCCATCGGAGCCAGGGTCCAACCAGCAGGGGCAACGCCAGGCCACAGAGCTGAATGGAGGGATCCATCTCAGCAAGAACAAGGTATTTCTGAAGAAGGGAGATAAGAACTGGGGGAGTTTTCTGAGCCAGCATGAGTGAAATGAGCAAACACAGCCGCTCTTTCGGGGGCAGCCCCTGGCCACAGTGTGTGCAGAGTAGAAACAGTCAAGGCTGTGCACCTTGCTGAGCAAGAGCAGTGGGAATGGGCAAGGAGAACGGCTGGGGTCCTAAATTTCTCCGTTTCTGACTCCCAGGAAGCAGTCTCTCTACAGCACTGTCAGTTCCAAAGAGGAGTCCCACGGCACTTCTGCCTCTGATGTTACAGAGAGACAGCATCCAAAAGACCCCTCATGAGCAAGAAAGGTTCACAAATGTGTGTGTGATGTGTGTGTAGGTGAGTGTGCATGTGTCCTGTGTAAAGGGGGGTGGGGGTAGGTGGTGTGTGTGGATATAGGTGAGGTGTGTATGTGTGAATGTGTATGGGAGTGTGTATAACTGTGTGTGTATAAGTCTGTGTGTGGGTGTGTGTTGGTGCTCATGTGGGTGGGCAGAGTGCAGGCATGGTGTGTGTGTGCATAGGTATGTACATGTATGGGTTTGTGTATAAGTGTATGCAGGTATGGGTATGTATGCAAGTGTGTGTGTGTGTGTGTGTGAGTGTGTGCATAAAATGTGCATGCACTGGTGTGTGTGTGTGTATGTGTGTGCCTGTGGCTGGGCAGTGTGCAGGTGCTGGTATGGGGGGGCTGGGGTGTAGACAGTGGCAGGTTGGAAGATCCATGGCAGCTGCTGTCCATGCTGAGATGGCTTGTGCCAGCCCCTTAGGTTTATGCCATGTCTGATCACTAGCCCTCTGATGCATCAGGCAAGGGGCGGCCCACGGAGGTGCTTGCCCTGTGGGTGACAGGGCCTGAAAGCCTCTCTCCTCCTCTTCAACACAGGAGATCCTCAGCCCTGCAGAGGAACATCCTGAGGGCTCAGGATTTCTTCTCCGCAGTGCACTGAGCGCTCCTCTTGGGGGGTGGCTGACCCATCTTCTGCCTCTGTCTCTGTCCCAGCAGCCCCCGTGCTGGGTGGCCTGCGCTTCGGCTTTGCCCTTCCTTGTCTCTGGCTTCCAGACATCCCTAGTCCCATTTTCTTCCTGACTTTCCATCCAGTTCTAACCTTGGCTTTCTGGCTTCACTCTGCCATCTACCACCAAATGTTCAGTGCAATACGAAAGAGGAGACTTCACGGAAACTTGAAATAATAATTAAGATATTTTTATGTATTAATTTCTTTTAGAAAGATAAAGTCCAACTATAGACCTAAGTGCTGGATCTGTTGGCAGTGAAGCAAGTCCTACAGCCAGCCTCTGGGAGAGACACAACAGAAGGCGAGGGAAACTGAGGGGCTTCCTCTTTACTGAAAAATCTGTCACAGACACTCTGTTCCCAGATGTCACCACCAAAGTGGAGCTAAAAAATAATCATGAACAGTTGCAAATAAAGAGGAATTGAGATTATAAGATGTTTTTACCGGGGGAGAAAAAGCTATCATGGATCTTCCTTGATTTTTCCCATCTCCCCTGTCTTCCTGAACTCTCCCTGCGGTGTTTCTGCTCTTCAGCCACAGCATTTACGACCGTGATAACAAACAAACCTCTTGCCCTCCCAGGCACACATGCTGCTATGGTGCTTCTGGAAGACTGACTGAGTAAAAGTGTCAATGGCTTCTCTGCACCTCAAATCTTCAGGCATGTGTGCCTGTCAGACAAACCTGACTTCAACCAGCCAAGCTCAGCTGTGTCTAATTGCCTTCTAAAGTAGCATCCACTGTTTCTACGAAATTTGACCACATCAACATAGCTTCCGCTGCATGTGAGACAGACCTGGGGCTGGGTGCTCAGCAGCTCACAACCAAAGCTAGATGGTGCCACCTTACGTCTCTGAGAGTCTGTCTGCCCATCCAAAGTGAGGCTCAGAGACCTTTATGAATATTAAGACATAATGAAGAGTGAATTTTCTGGTTCCAAATAGGGGCTACAGCAGCTCTCTACCCCACCCCAGACAAGACAAAGACTCAGTGTGTGGGTAAGGTACACAGAGCTCCACTGTCCTCCAGAGACCAGTTTATGCTAAAGTCCTGTAGGCTTTCACGGCCCAGAAGACAGCCCAGTAACACAGACAGAAGGACCCCTCCCCCATGCAGAGTGCGTGGGAGGTTCCTGGTCTCAAGAGCCCTTTTCAGAACTGCAGGTCAGCTCACCATTCCCACTCCAGCTGCATCCATTTCTGAGGCTCCCAAGAACCTGAGCCTCCTGGATTAGGGCAGAGTACAAGATGGGTGAATGACTGATCCCAGAAAGGCAGCCCCTTTCTGCCACGCAAGCAGAAGAATGATGGCATTAAATCAGTGGTGCTCATTCTGGACTTAGCCCAGCATGGGTGCAAGGCTTTGTGGGGACCTGAGATGATGTTGTGGTTTCCCCTTGGGCCTGGGCACAGATGAATCTAACCTCTAGGGCTGCATCATCAGCCCATGTGTGCAGAAATCAGTCAGGCTCCTTTCTAATACGTGTTCAGTAGTGCCAAAGAGGACCCCTCTTTCCACAAAAGAATATCCTCCAGCCACCCACCCTTCCCTGAAGTTCTCCTTTTAGTAGTGATTGCAACTGAAAGAGGCAGGCATTATCAGTCAGGCCTGGTCTTTACGGAGCCGGAGAGCACTTTTAGCTTGACTTGAGGCTCCAAGTTGGAGCTTTTTCTGAAGCTGCTTCAGGTCTCTCATCACAACCCAAATGGCAGAGTCCATGTTCTCTGGCAGGGCTCAGCTGGGGAACAGAAGCCACTTCCCAGTGTTCTCCATGGGAAAAAAGAGGCAAACCAAACACTGACTCATGCCTGGGAAGTGAATGCAGGAGTTCCCTGGATAGGCCTCCCGCTCCAAAACAAGAGTCACAGACTCTTTGGCGTGCACTTCCCTGCTAGTTATAATCACAAGCCATCCTAGCCAGAGAGAGAGGAAGGCACAGAAAATGGAGAGACAACATTGGCCTTCCGAAGCGAGGCAAGGAGACCTGGCAACCTGGAACTGCACAGCACTTCAGAAGGAGCATGTCCATTGGACTCCTTTCCTGGCCTTTGGGGCCACCTTGGGAATTAGGCAAAACAGGTCTTTTTGGATTTTACAGAGAGGATTAAAGATATTCAATACATTAAACTGATTGCCCAAGATCACTGGGTTCATAAACTAGGAGGCAACGTCAGAGGCCATGTCCTGGATCAGGAAGTCAGCACTTACGCAAGGTGGCCACAGGACTGCTAATTGCTTTAAAAACAAATAATTTAAGCGAAAGAAGAAAAGAAACACTCATCTGGGCCGTAACAAAGAAGTGGCCCAACCTTCATGGACATTGTGGGCTAAACTGGTGGCAATTGTAAGGGAATATCCATTGACTCTCAAGAATTTGCCCCAAACAAGAGGAGGGTGGGGCCCACCAGAAAAAGATGCAAAATTCTGATAGTGGGTTTTCATCATTCCTTCCCATCTGGGATTCACCCAAAGAGGCATCCATCCCAGTGCCAAGTAAGACTGGGCACTCTCTCCTCCATGGGACACAGCCAGGGGACTCCCAAGGAAACTCCAGCTTCTCTTGGAGCCTGTAAGCTGATGGGCTATTTCCATCTGCCACATTCTCTCTTCCAACATCCTCCTCTCTTTGAGGGGTATGGGAAATCCCTTGGCACGGGGCTATTCGGAAGAACCAGGTTAGCTTATTTGGAGAAGCCAAAGGCTTCCCTGGGCCTTTCTTCCTAGGAATGGAAATTCCCATAGGGTCTTGGTCTCCCCACTGTCCTGTTCCAGCCTCCTACCATCTGACCACATCTGGCATGGTTTTGAGTCTGAACTCTGGCTTCCTGTTCTACATTTGTCTACAGCTCTCTTGGACCTATTGTTTTGATTGCACCCTGCCTAGTTGTCAACTGTGAAGGCAGCACAGCGGTGTCAGGAGCAGGGAGGTAAGACGACCTAGTGCATTTGGCTCTTTCCCTCAGTGGCATACAGAATAGTCATGCTGTACATGTATGTGATTTGTACGCTGTAAGCCACCATTTAACATTAATCATTTGTATAGAGACTGACGGATTCTCAGTATAGATTTTCCCCTGGCTTAGTGCAGAGCCAAGCCCAAGCGGATATTTAAAAATAGATGCTTTGACAGTGTAGTGATGATAAAATCAGGTACCTGTCATGGTGTGTAGACCAAACAAGTCAGGTTGACACATACCTGGCATTTGGTATTGTACGACCCTGAGTATATTCTTCCGCATATCAAGGAGGAGGGTATTTCTGGAAGTCTCCCAGTTCCTTACAAAGGTCATTTGAAGTATGCAAATGCCTGTGAAGGAGACAGGGCTTCTGTTTGTTTGTTTTTAACCTGGGCTCTAATCCTTGGATAAGAGGAAGCATGGAGTTACCTTGTTCTACAGTGCTCTTTGTACGCTAAAGTGAGAGAGCTTGAAGGGAACAGAGTAACGGCCAAGGTTATAGGTTTGTTTTCCAGCAGGTTACCAGATTGGGAGGCAAAGTTCAGTCCAGCCCTTCACTACGATGTTGATATGACACCCTTCAGGTGACGAGAAGAGCTGTATTCAAGAGGGGGCTCAGTCACTATCTGACTATGTGACTTCACGTAAGACACTCAGACGCCCTTTGCCTGAGTGCTTCGTCTGTAAAATGAAAGCACTTGACTAGACAATTTCCAAGGTCCCTTTTGATTCCAAGGACCTCTTATTTTTAAAATAAATTACTGCAATTTAAAAAATGTTTATAGGAGCCAGCCATAGATATCACTCTCTGTTCAGGGGGATCCAGGCAGTGGGCCATGGGGAGGTCATACATGCCTTACATCATGATACTAT
Source organism: Cebus imitator (assembly GCF_001604975.1). Lineage (NCBI taxonomy): Eukaryota > Metazoa > Chordata > Mammalia > Primates > Cebidae > Cebus > Cebus imitator. The sequence continues at coordinate 145,880 of NW_016107720.1, forward strand.
TTGTGAAGTAGTTGCATCTTGGTGGCCACAGCTTTTTTGGGGTCCAATTAGAGCATCTTTAAAATTCCTGGTTTCTTCCAGGAGGAAACAAGCACAGGCAGAATCCAGCAGACAAAATGCGACTAGGGCTTTTTGCAATATTTTTGATGGATAGAGAAACTGGGTTATTCAATTGTAAGCCCTACATTAGACCCAGAGAGGACACCAGTTAAGAAGTTGAGATTATTAGACTGCCAAGATGTTTGGAATTTCTAAAAGCAACCTACTCCTCGTTCCAGACAGGATCACACCTAAACTGAAAGAGATCGCCTACAAGTAGGAATCTGAGAACAGACGCTCTTCCCAGCATTTTCCCAGGGCTGTCAGTGCTGACACTGGGGGGACTTCTAGATTTCGGTTCTGCAGATCCTGACTCTCACCTACAACTTTCCTTTAAAGGCTCTCAAGTGCATTGGTGTCTCCATTCCAACCAATATTTCCTAAGTTCCAAGGCACAGCCATCTCCCATCTGAACTACTCCAGTAGTCTTCCAGCTAACCTATCCCTTCCTGGTTTGTTCTCTCCCAATCCATGCTGGAAACTGCAACAAAAACAGAAATCAAAAATGTAAATCATGAATCAACGGAGTTCCATTATTTCTAGGACAAAGACCAAAATGATTCACACAGCCTTCAAGGGCTGTCTTCATCTTCTGACCCCTTCCCAGCCTGCCGGCCTCATCTTGCACCATGCTTTCTTCCTCTACACTCCAGCCAGGTGGGAGAACGTGCTCTGATTCTTCATGCTACAGGACTTCCGCCCATCCTATTTATTCTCCCTCTTCCTGTGGTCTTCGCTCTTGGGTTTGATTGATTTCTGTTCATTCTGTTCAATTGTCACTTTCACAATGAAGCCTTCACTCGCCTCCCTGGCAAGATCAAGCTCTCCCGACAGGCAGTCACAGCACCACACACCTCCCCTTCCATAGTCTCATCTCAGTCGTGATTTCACAATTACATAGGTGTTTGTTTGATGCATATCTGTCTCTTCTTCTGGACTGTAAACTTCATGAGAGCAGGAACCATAACAATTTTTGTTCAGGCATACATTCCCAATGTCTAGCATAGTATTTGTCACATAGCAATCACTCAATAAATCACTTGTTGAATAAATGAATGTGCTTGGTACTGTAGAGCATTCAGAGATGAAGAAGTCAATTCTGCCATTCAGAATCCCACAGCCATATAATAGCAACTCTGAAATAGACTAAACTGTGATAAGGGAGTAAGTGCAAGAAGTGATACAGCTCCCTTTTTCATTTCCTGTGATTTGCTGAACTGCTTTTTACCTTTTCCATTTGAACGTCAACCCGTTTAAGCATTGATTGACCGTTCATAAACTTCTGCTCTGCCATTGCATTTTTGTCTCTCTAACCCAACATTGTACTTCTTATGGACAACAATTCTCCTTTTGACTGGTACAGTTTTTACTTGTTAGCACCATGGGCATGACTCTAAATTTCAAATAATTGGGGCCATTTCAACAGGCACCTTGATTAAATGTGCTGAGTAATTTTAGTTTGTATGAAGCCAATAGCCCACATTAGGGCCCACATCTGTGTTTACGGAACGGCTCACACTCTCAGGGGTGTCTGTTGCAGTGTGCGATGTGAGATCCAAAAGTGTGCTGCTCCAGCCCTGTGCTGCTGCTGTGTGTTTGGTCGGTAGCTCAGAGCTGGTGTTTATTGACAGGCATGAACACTGGAATGAGTAATCATTATAAGCATTCCCTGCACATTCCCATATCTCATAAGCAAGGCACATCCCCAAGCTTCTTGCCCTCACTCTGCAGAGGAGAAGCTGCTGGGCAGGCCAACGTGGGGGCCTCGATGCCTTAGAGGATTCAGTGGAATGGAACAGAATGATTGCCTAGAGTAAGTGAATACTTAGTATTTATTCATTCATCCATCCATCCATTCATTCATTTGTTCAACAAATACTGTTTGAGTGCTTGCTCTCTGCCACCTGTGCTAGGCACTGAAATACTTTGGAGAAAAAAGCATGTGGTCTCTGCCTGAATAAACAATGGTCTAGGGAGGAAAGAGAGACATAAAACCAAGAATTAGTTTGAAATATATGGACTCACAGTTTTAGAATAGAGAAGCCTGGTTGCGAGGACTTGCACAATAAACAGGGAGGCCTAGCCTACTTTAAAGCATAAAGAATGATCCCCTGGGAAAGCAGCGTTTAAGCCGAGTTCGGAAGGATGGAAAGGATGTGGAGCCAGAAAAAACATGATAAGAGGATCAGAATTTTCCAAGCTCAGGTAACCTGTAAGGTGAAGCCCTTGAGGAAGGAGGAGACATGCCTCGTCTGCGGAACTGAGATTGTCCAGAGTGACTAAAGCCGAGAAGTGGAAAAGCAGAGAGCTGGAGACGAAGCTAGATGGGCACAGGGGCCAGATCACGGCCTTGTGGGTCAACTGAAGTGTTTCAAAGTCGATTCTAAAGACAACCAGAAGTCTACATAGGGCTTTAGGCTAAGCAAAGATCAGGTCACAATAGGGTGACATCTACCCTGCCTGCCTCACAGTCTCTTAGTGAAGAACAAATGAGACCAAAGACAAGTTTTTCCAGGTGATTCATAAGGCATGAGACCACTGTGATTCTAAAACCATTAGTAACTCCCAAGTGTGGTAAAACAGCATTTGTAAATTCCCCAGGAATAAAGGTTCAAGAATGATCACTCAGGCCATTTGAGAGGCTCTGTCCTTTGAAATGCCGGATAGCCTTGTTTTCTCCACGTTGGATTTCAGTGTGCAATCTGATTGTCACTTATCATTTCCCATGCTAAGTGTAAGCAGCCATTCCAATCAATGGCCTATGTCCTACTGCATCGATTCGTCTTGGCCTTTCCAGGGTTCTCTCAGCATAGCATCTCTGCTCATTAAAGAGAATGCACCTGCATCATAATGATAATCCTTCGCACTTACCCAGCACATTGCCCAGGGGGGGTCTCAAAGCATTTTGTAAACTTTTAATTAAGTCAGTCTAGTGACTGCAGGACGTTCCCCAGCCTCTCCACGCCAAGAGGTCTGGGGCGGGGGTGGGGACAGGAGGTGATGGAAGATAAGCCCTGCCTCTAGCACCTACCAGCTCTGGGGCGCAGAGACGAGTGGGTGGATGTGCAGGGAAGCTCTGCGTTGCTAAGAAGAAGCACTCACACATATATGGCCGTGTCTGGCACAGGCAGCCTGTGGGCCTCCTGCCATGTGTGCCCACAGGGAGAGCACCAAGGCCGGGGACTGGAGTTGGGAGTTCTGGAAAGGCAGATATAGAAAGCAAGAGGGAGAGCTTGCTCTCCTTAAGGAGCTGCGAATGTGATTTTGAGAGTAGCTAAACTCTGGCGTGGAAATGCATGTGTCCCTTGCATGTATATGCAGGCAGGAAGGGCATGCATCTATGGTTGGCAAGAGGGTGGTGAGGAAGAGAGGAGGGACTATACGTTCGCATGTCTAGAGGAAGGCGGTAGCAAGGACATTCGTCTCCAAGCTTCTCTCTGGTTTCGGATTTCTTTTGTCTCCCTTCTCAGAGCTACCTTTAATCCTTATCCTTCCCTGGCCCTACGAATACCACCATCTTGGGGTATCAAGTGACTGGTGTAGAAATCCGGCACATGGAATTACATCCATGCCCTACTGTGTAAAGCCATCCCCACCCCTCAGGGAAAAGGCAGAGGCAACCAAGTCTTGGCAGGTAAGTATCAAATTCTAAGTCTGTGTCTCCCACCAATAGTTTAAATGGCAAGAGGGACAAATATCCTCAGGACCTATCCCTGCACTGAGGACTGGGATCAGAAGGAGTAGGAGAGCAGGGCCGCCCTAAGGTGAAGCCACCTGCCCAGCCTTCCCTGTCTGGAAAGTGCCAGTCGGTGTCAGAGGTGCTAACATCCACTGCTCCGGACAGCCTGGCTTGTCAGCAGCCACAGACCATCTGGGGGCTGACACTTGAGCTCACTGACAGGAATCGCAGTTTGCTTCCATATCTCTTCTGTCTCCAGCCCTAGGCAGCTGCAGGCGGATGGCAGCGGTCCATCTGCAAACAAGGCTGCAGGCTGAGGGGCTCCCTGTCCAGCAGACCAGCATCAGGAAAGCCAGTGCCCATAGGCCAAAGGCTATTACACAGGGCTCCTAGAGCTGCAGCTGTCCAAGGCTGATGTACAAGTCCATGTATCTAGCACCCTGCCAAAAATACCACAGAGCAATGTTTTGGGAGACCAAAGGTGCCGTGTCTGTTGCCCTAGTTTTCCACAGCAGAAAAACTAAGACCTAAAAGCTCAAAGTCAGAATGCATATTTCATTGGGGGTCAAAAAGAAGAAAAGGCTTAATAATTTCCTGTTTTACTGGATTGATGGTTTTTGAGGCAGGAGACTATCTTAATACATTGTGTTTAATCAGAACCTATGTAAAGTCTTGTTCAATAAATGAATGGGTAGATTGTCTTTTACTAATTTTCATCACTGTGACAAAGACATATATGGTTTGTATGATTCTACCTTATCTTCTCCCCTTTTCAGCAACAAGGAGTGCCCTTTCCCCTTCTCCAACATGTGAGTTGCCTTCTCTCTTTACCCCATTCCTAGATGACCAGAAAGAGATTTTTTATAATAAAAATTCAGAAATGTTTATTTGTTATCATCTAACCTAGGTGTTCAGCTACTCTGTCCAATTGAAAACAAGGTTCATACATGGCTGGAACCCATTTTACAGACTTAGAGGATGCCTTGAATCAACCAAATGAGCCTCAAAGAACTAATCAGAGCTCACTTCTCAGCTTGCAGCACACTTAGAGGCTTGGATGGAGTTCCACCTAAAGGGAAATGCACTCAGCCCCAGGCAGCCCTAACACAGATTTGAGGCTATAACCGCCAGAGGTAGTCCCAGGAGCCGGCATGGGAGACCCAGGCCCACAGCTGCTGGAAAACAAATGCACGCAAGTGCCAGCTGTTTAAGGAATCTCCTTCTATAATTTTCTAGGTTACAGAGATGTGACCAAGGGTGCTAAGAATTTGAGAAAGCACGAAGAAAAACAGGACCAAGGGAATATGGGAGAACCTCAAGCCTGTCGGGACCTCTGATTAGTCTCAGGTTAAGTAGTGCTGCCCAGCTCCAGGCGACTGAAAAAGCCATCTTCATGAGGCAGCTGATGCTATCTCCTTCTCAGTGCCTGCTATTGCCACTGGGCCCATGCTGAATGCAGACGACGTGGTCTGACCTTATTAATATGTCAATCATTTTTAAGGGACTGAGGGCCACATGACGGCATGAATCCATGATGGGCTACAGGATGATGAGGACTTGCCCACGTCCAGATGCTCTGCCTTTGTTCCTATCTCTTTCTTAGTGACCCTGGCGCGTAGATCCCCACTGGACCCCTTGCCCACATCAGGCACTCTTAGCAGATTCCCTGGTTCTGGCCTGGTTGGAGGCTAAGAAGCAGGAAAGGAATTAGCAGAACTTGGCTATAGAGCCCACCCCCAGGCCTTACCCAAAGCCAAACCTCCCAGCCCAGAAACTCAAGATTTAGGGACTTCCGTGAAGGAAGAAGCAGGAAGGTATGTGCTAGGGAAGGAAGAATCCTAAACCTCAGGGAATTTTCCGTCCAAGTCAGGGTTTTCTGACCCGAAACAGGCAAAGCCTGATTAAGGTGCAGAAGATGAAGCTGCAGCCAGAATCTGAGTTCACAGATCAGTACATACACAGCTCAATCCAGGTTGGATAAATGAGGACCCCTCCCAGCTAACTTCCCAGCTTAGAGTCATGAAACAGAGACAAACATGATGGGCCAAGAAGAAGGGGACAAACGGGAAGTCCTAGTCTGAAACTGAGCAAAGGACCCTTCCAGGTTAGCAATCCTTGCATCATGGCGCTAGCCCCTGGCAGGCCTTGGGTAGCACTGCGCCTCAGGAACTGAGCCGTGGCTGCTGGCGATGACAGCACCTTCTTGCCCTTGCTCCACCCCACCACAGAGCCATTTCTCAAAGCTGGAGGAGACAAGGCAGGGAGAAAACAAGTTTTGATTCAAATACTCAAGTACTGTAGGCCATGGGCACAGGTTTTAAGTGACAGAGAGAGTGGTTTGCAGGTCATCAGAAGGACCTGGGATGCTGGTTCAAAATTCCTCTGTCTGAGATGAGGACAAGAACTCCCCATTTTAACCTGTCTCTCTCCTCCTAGCTGGTTCTGATGTACATGTCCAATAGCATTCATTTCCTGCTTCCTGCAGAGCCCCCAGATCCAAGGTCAAGAAGGCCCAGACTCTCTCTCTCCGCCTACTGGGACAACAAACTCACCCCCACCAGGGGTGTCCAGTGCCTAGGACTGCTCCTCTAGCATGACAAGTAAAATGGCCACTGGCCCTCTGCCCTGCTTGGGTGTGGGCTCATCACAGCCTCCACGTGTGACTGTCTTTCCCGTCCCAGAAATGCTCCCTAGAAAAGCTATTTGTGACCATCAGTCTCCCCCTGGAAGGTACCAGGCGACAACAGCATTAACCTTAAAATTATTCTGGGATGGAAACATGTTTTACCAAGAAATAGGAGCTGCAGAATAAAATGGCATCAAGGCCTAACCAGGCCAATGTTCCATTATTACATCAGCCTTCGGTCTTTAGACGCAGGGAAAGTAAGGGGCTAACAAGCTGGTATTAATCCCTGTGGGAGAAAAAGCGTCATCATTTGAAACAAAGAAAAAAAAGTCTAAAGCTATAACAGGAAGCAAAAGAAAAGAGAAAGGAGAAGTCACAAGTAAGCCATGGCAGCTCATCAGAACCTCCAGATCCAGCCAGTTTCCCACAGAACCCCTCAAGATGCCATGCGTTCTTCCACTTACACCTTCTAAGGTGAACTTTTCCTCCTCCCTTGTTCTTGTTTTGCTGGGCTCCTGACACAATTAGCCTAAGAGTAGCCCTCAGAGCAGGTAACAGACTGCAGAAAGAGGGGACAGTATGGTGATGTCCCTAACTTGCCCTCCCCAGAAGACTGGGGAATAGCTTGCCACTGCCATCCACCATGCTCGGGCCATTCAGGCAAGGGTGCAGGTTCATTCTCCTTTCCCCCAACCGGCTTTAGTTACCGGTACTTCTTCTACAAGCAAGGTCTGCCTGCTCCCCACCATTGCAGTACCGCAGGACCCCTAGAGGAAGGTCTCACCCTGGCTCCCGCTCCTTCGGGGCACACTGCAATGCAGCTTCAGCACACTGGGACTCATCGCCCCCCCTTGCTTTCTAAAGTGTAATGTTCTGATTTCTGCCATGAGGGGCGCATCTACACAGCCAGGTTTCCCTTGGGATTGGGGTCCTGATCTTTGCTTCAGCACAGTGAGAGGAGGGGAAGCCAGGGCAAGAAGGACCCCCCCGGAGCTGCCATCCAGCCGGGGACTTGCCTACGCAGGAAAGTTTGTCTTCTCCTGCGTTGGACCCAGTGCACCCACCTGGCTCCCTCTACCAGGCTCAGGCAGGTACTGAGTGTTCCGCTGGCTCTGCCTTCCCTGCGGAGCACAGCTGCCCAGGCTGAACCCCTTAGGATGCTGCTAGAATTTGGAAGAACAACAATGACAACCCCTACTCTGAACTTCTTGGTCAGCCTAAAACAAACACCCGGGAACACGGTTGTGCAAAGCCCATCCCTGCTTTAAAAAGTGCCATCTTCACAAGGCATTACAAAACATGATAGGCTGGATTACTTGTTTTAGTTGATCCTCTCTTCTTCCTCCCCAGTAAACTTACATTTTTCTGATTTCACTTTTGCATTTTAGGACTACTCAGGGAATTATATTGTTAAAAACAACCTCCAATCCCGACATATTCCCACCAAACCTTACCAAGCAATTCTGAATATAACATTGTAAAATTGTATGTTTTACTTATAAAAAGATAGGTAAGGTTTTAAAATCTTAGCATTCATGTCTGTGGAATGTATGTATGAAAATTTAGGTTTAAGCTAATGTTTAACCCAATGCATGTATCTAAATTTGGGGGAAAAAAAGACATCCTGACCGTGTGTGGTTTTGGTGTGGAAATCCTGCGGACACTTTGCTGCTGCCTAAAACCTTGACAAGCATAACCTAGCCCCTTCAGCATTGTTTGAAAGATGCTTGCAGGCATTCAGTTGTCTGCTTGCAAAGGACTCCTGTGCAATTATCAAATCTATTAAGATGCCTTGGATTTCGCAGAGCTTCTGCTAAGCTCATTTTGGTAGGATTGCAGCATCTTACCTGTGTCACTGCAGATTTGTTTTTCCCAAACAAGTAACTGCTGTGAGAGGTGGGATCACATTTAAATCATTAGACAAGGTGGGGAAGGGGCTGGGGAGAATTAGGAAAACCCAGATTCCCAACCTTCCCTAGGCAGGGAAATTCCGAATTCTGCCAAGGGAAATTCACATTTCTGATGTAAGGAACAGAAGGGAGATACTGACAGGATTCCGAATTTCAAGGGCATAATCTGCCCATTTGGTGGAAGGATAAAGAAAGGAAGGCAGGTGATAGAGATTCTGTGTTATGACAAGAAATACAGGAGCAGCTGCGGGAGTGAGGGAGAAGGAGGGACGGGGCAGGGAAAGAGCTTCAGGGGGAGAGGGTTGGGGAGAGCAGTTCCGAAGGAAGGGAGGGAGGAGGAAAGCTGAGAGAGGCGGAGAGAGAGAAAAGAGTCAGGGAGAGAGACAGGGAGGTGCAGAGAACTGGACTGGTTCAGAAACAGAGAGAGACCACCGCGACTGGGGAGAAAAGGGGATGTCCCTTCCATCCTGCAGGTCCCAGCAGAAGCAGCAAGAAGGATTCATGGCTGGGAGTTCAAACCCCTCTTCTCCCATCCCCAGGACCACAACTGGTTAATGCCAGTTGGTGCCTTTCACTGAAACAGCAGTGGCTCCCAGCAGGGTGCAGATCTCGAACCCAGCTCACCTGATCCCCCGGAATAGAGAGCAGATCCCGTGCTGAAAGCATCTGCGTGCGTGTGAGCGAGTGAGTGTGTGTGCGTGCACACAGCAAGCCTACCTCTTTCACTCACACGCATCTCACACTCCCTGTCCTCACCCCTTCCTCCTTGCCTCTCCATCTCCCCGCCACCTCTCCTGCTCTCACGTCGTGCAATCGCCCCAGGGAGAGAAAACACCCTTCCCTGCGCGGTACCTGGGATGAAGAGCAGGGCAGTTGTCGCCGAGAAGACGACCCAGTAGGCAGGATGGCACATCTCGACGCTGCGGTGCCCTCAGCTGCCGGGCTTGCTACGGCTTCTGCTGCTGCTACCGCTGCTGCCGCCTTCCTCTGTGCTGAATTCTGAGCAGGTTTAAATCCAATGTTTGCAAAGGGAGGGAGAGAGCAGAAGAGAGCGAGCGCGCGCGAGATGGGAGCAGGCAGGCAGCGTCTCTGATTTTTTTTCTCGCACATACACACAACTGGTAAGAATCATCAGCACCAATCTGTACAGGGCTCAGAGCAGACCTCCTCCAAGGCACACATTGGCTCCCCTCTCCTGAGCGACGCAAGGAGACTTTCCTGCTTGGAAGGCTTGACTCCAAGGGGAGTTGAAGCCGGCCCCTCACTCACCCCCTCACTGGAGCACTGCCCTGCATGTTGCAGTGTGTGAGAATGTCTGTTTGGGGCTCACGTGGACACACACGAGCTCCTTGGTGGGCAGTGGAGGGGGCCTGGCACTGCCAGCAGGGCTCAGGGAAGAAAGAAACGTTGCTTGGCAGAAATGTGACTACTGTCCATGCCATTTCTTTATCATTCCTCCTCCTTCCTAGTGTCCAGGCAGGAATGGAGCAGGGACTGCGACCCACGGGGAGAGCTCAGAAGTTTAAATCTGCAACCCACCCCTCCATTCCGCCATTAGGAATGCTTGGAAGCAATTGGTTTTCCCAGCAAGGAGATGGGCATGTTACAGTTTCTCACCAAAGATGCAAGGAGAAGTGGCCAGTTCCCCACAATTAGAGCATTCTGAAACTCTACCAAGGCAAGATGCTATAGAAGACCAAACAATTGCTGTGATTACAGTATAGGCAGGGAAAGATTCAGATTAGATCTCAAGGAGGCGGAAACTTGCTGAAGTCATCGGAAATCTTCATAAGGAGAAGGCCGCAGAAGGATACCTGTGGCTTCCTTCTGTTTTTTTACTTCTCCTTTTCAGGGTCCAGTCTGTCCCTTCCTCTGAAACAGAAGTTTATACAGGTAGGCGGTATCTCTGGGTGTGAGAAACCCCAGAACTTTCCCCTGCTCTAAAATGGCCTGCTGCCCTCTCTAACACATGCCTGTCAGCAGCACATCTTGCTGGCTGATGAGCTATACCCTGCCACTGCGCTATACCCTGAACTTGGAGGGTCTGTGATCAGAACAGCACTAGGTATTAGAGAAAGCAGACTATTTCTGTCCCAAGTGCCCTCCAAAGACCTCAATTGGCTTGAATTCCTCCCAGCTCCATATGTCCATCCACACCTCGAGGTCTGTGAGTGACACTCCACAGGAGATCATTCTCCCTTCCTCCTTTGCTGCAATTCCCAAAGTTTTCCCAACTTTGGGAATATTATGGGCAGGTATCCACCTCTAACACTTTTCAGTCCTCACCGGAGTCCTTCCTTGTAGGCATTATTACGCCTGAATTTTCATTAGCTGAAATGGAGATTGAGGGCAATTCAGTGACTGACTTGCCACACAGCCTATGAGTTATGATTAAAACCCAGGTCTGCCCTGCTGCAAAATCCGCATCATTTTTATAAAGAGCCAGTTCCCAACAAGTTATTTGGGTCTGACTGAGCTCCTCTCTTTCCGTAAAATAAATCCTGTTTACTTTTAAAGAAGTAAAACAATTGATTACTTCCCTCCTTATGAACAAGTCCAAAAACTTGAGCAGTCAAATAGAAAACAGATGATGATCGTATCATCCCCTGACACTTACGAAGTACCTACTTAACACGGTCTTTTTTCAAGGCTGGGGATATGAAGAATATGGTTTGTTCTATAAAGGGCATACAATATAATTCAAGACATCAACCAAAAGTTAGCACTGTGACTTTGTGAGTGTATGTAAAAAATAATGGCACACATACATACTATTAGAGTCGAATTATGTAGACTTCATCACTGCAAACATGTCATTCACAAGCAAATTGATATGTACAGCCTTTGAACAATGCTGGAATCCTGCAGAAGTCCAGAATTACTACCAGTGGCTGAATCCGCTGGAGAATACAACTGGCTTGAAGTGGTGGGAGGGACCAGATAGGTCATGGAAATGAGATGGACGTCTCACAGAGGGGAAGAAAGCAAACACAGGCAGAAACCCTGCTGGGAGGAGTTAGGGGAGGAGATGGTAGACCAAGAGAGAAAGACCTTGAATCCTATACCAGTGATTTAGAAATTCCCTCCTGCTGGGAACAAAAAAAAGTTAATTTCTTTTTTGAGCAGAAAAGGGCTGTGAATGAGAGGGAGTTAATTTATGGAAATTAACTTGGGTGAGTGTACAGCAGGGATTACAGCAAGCATACTTGGTAGCAGGCATGACCCAAGTTTGGTAGATCCTGGGACTGATGGTAGCAATGGAAGAGGAAAAGAAGGGGGTTGTGTGTGGAGCGCAGAGTAGTTAGGAGGATTTGGTGACTGATGTTACTTTATGGATAATAGACATCATGGATTCGTCCTCTGCAGGCTAGATTTTTTAAAAATATTATCACATTTAATTCCTAGCTGTGCCCTCTATGAAGGTGTAATTACGCCTTTTTGAGAGATGAAGACACCTAGGCTTAGAGAGGCTAGGTAATTCATCCAAGGTCACACATCTAGTTAGTGACAGCCAAAATTTAATCCTGGGTTTTTCTGTTTCCAAAGTGAGTGACTCCCTAGAAGAAATTGCCACATTGGGCACTATCGTTTTATTGAATATTCACATGCTCAGTTATTGGCCTTGCAAATCCCCTATTTATCTATCACCCACACAGCCTAGAGGAGGAGACTGGAGCTCAAAGAGTTTTAACAACATCCCCAACACTGCAGAGCTGCCCAGGCGTGGAGCCTGTGTTTGAGGTCTGCCTTTACCACTGCTGCTCTTAACCACAAGGAGGAGAGAGAAGGAGCAGCACTGGCAGCGTCAAAGCTTCATTAAACTGTACTGGACCAATCACAATCCTAGGAACTTCATGAATTTTCACTGTGCCTTTATTGCTAGCCCATGTCACAGATAAATAAATAGAACAAGTTACAGAGAGTTTTGAGTCCCCCTCTTAGACTCTTAAGTGGCAAGGAAATCAAGGTATTTCTAACTCCAGAATTTATGTTCTTTCACCTTTCCCTGTCAATTAGATTTTTGTTTTAAAAACACCCATTTATTCTACCAACATCTTTCCTAGTCCACACACATGCACACATATGGGCATACGCACACACTTACCGAGTCTTTTAATTAAATTCACATTTAACACACTTCAATGTATAGCAGGAAATAACTTTTTAAAATGTGTATGCCTAATACGATCTTCCTTAAGGAAACATATAAACAAATATATATTTTCACTAATCAATTCTTTTAGGTCTATTATATGATTAAAACATATGTCTCCTTTCTTTAAAAAAAAGTAAAGGAAGAAATGTATAAATGCATATTTAATCAATAGATGGCACCAACTCTGAAAAGAGATATTACGGTCTACTGGGTCTATTTAAACATCTTTAAAAAATACAAATACAAATACAAATGCTTCAATGCATATTTACTAGGGGGACTGCTCTCTTCTCTGGGGTAAATAATATGCAATTTTATACCTTCTGTGAATCTTTATTTTCTCCTTCCAAAGCAAACAAAATCATCAAAACTATTTAAATAACAATAAGGTAGGGGAACAAACCAAGCGAAACCAGGCAATTGTGCAAAGGAGACTGTCACACTTTCACTTCTGCCTGGGCTTCTTTCTTCTGGAACAGCGGCGCTGGGCCGACCTCTTCAAAGGCAGCAACCAGCTTCCTAGGGCCAGATGGGAATTGGGAATGTTGGGTCAGGGATGGGGTCCCCGTGGGTTGAAGATGTGCCGCTGCCTAGTGCCAGTCCTGCTCCTTCACACCAGCTGTATGACCTTGGTCAATGATACAGGGACTTCCTCTGACTCATATTTTTTCTTTGTTATACAGAGAACGGTGCTGATGAAGAGATTACCTTATGGTATTTTATGTATCTGTTCATTCATGCGATAAATATTTCTTAAGTACCTGCTCTGGGCCAGGTACAAACCTACTATGTGTGATGCAAAGAGATATGATATAAAGCAAGATAAGACTGTCCTTACCCCTCCCAAATTCAGAGAGCAGTGAGGGAGGGGAACATTGGACTGTGAATTGATTGCATTGATGGCAAGTGCATGTAGAAAATATATACGTTGATAGAAAAGCATGAGTTACAGATATACCTGGGGACGGGGAGAGTGTGAGACTGCCCAGCTTCCAAGCTGGTATCCCAGTAGGAGCTGCCTAGAAGTGGCAAAAGCCCGAGATTATTCCTGGCAGATAAAGGCAGCAAGTGCAAAGCCTCCAAGCAGCAACTGGACTGTGTGGACACTGAAGGCTCTTTGGTGCAATTCACATTCACCCAACCTTTTGCTGAGACAAATTTTGCAGTAAATAGTGTTAAGATGATGGATTGGTGCACTTGGAGCCCAACAATGGAACAGGAAGGATGGATTTTTAGATACTGAAATTCTTGTTGGGGTGCAGGCTGCCTGCAAAAAATAAAAAGGGGAAGATGATAAAACATAACAGATTAAAATCCGACTCTTCCACTTAAGCTCTCAATATTCCAAAATGAACTGGAGCCTCCCGGGCTGTACGTGGTTCCCTGAGAGCAAGTTAAAGACTCTGGAAGACACATTAACTCCTTTAAACCACAAAGGTGCCATTTAGTTCAAAGGAGCAATGATTTATTAAATGGCTGGCTTAAGACTAGAAGAGTAAGCCCTTCAGAAATCCCAGGGACTCACTTACAATGGGTGCCGTACCTTTGGACTCAGGCCTTAACCTATTTATGATACTTCTTCAAAATTTTAATATGTTCACAACATATCTTGATCAACCCCCAAGATAGCCTTAACAATAAGTATCACTCATGAAAGACACACTACATTCCAGTTTCCCTGCAAGGCAGCTAGCATGCACCATGGCTGCTCTTCACACCAATCCCTTCCACAAAGTAGGCACTACAGCACACACTTTACAGAAATGTCATCTAGGGTTTCCCCAAGGCTCCGCAGAGCATTGGCAGAGCTGAGATTCACTCAGAGCTGGCCGACCCCAAAGGCCACATGCTTTCCATCCTCCATCAGAAGTCTCTGATACACTTACATGAAGCCATTACAAGATTTACTACATGATGTCAGTGTCACTCTTCTAAAATCACTTTTAAAAATCTTAAAGTAATGTATTAGCTGGTTTATCAAGTTACCAGTAGTAACGGCTTAAAATTAAAAACAGCATTCCAAATCCCACTCTGCAGGAGCAGAAACTTCTATCTCTTTCAGCTATTTCTTCTAGTATTTGCTTCCTTCTTTCTTTGAAAAATGTAAATGTGCTTAGTTTTCCATTTCTTGGTTTAACAATCTTTTTTTTGAGACAGAGTCTTGCTCTTGTGGCCCATGCTGGAGTGCAGTGGCACAATCTGGGCTCACTGCAATCTCTGCCTCTCAGGTTCAAGCCATTTTCCTGCCTCAGCTTCCCGAGTAGCTGGGATTACAGGTGCCTGCCACAACACCTAGCTAACATTTTGTATTTTTAGTAGAGACGGGGTTTCACCATGTTGATCAGACTGGTCTCAAACTCCTGACCTCGTGATCTGCCTGCCTCAGCCTCCCAAAGTGCTGGCATTACAGGCATGAGCCACCGCTCCTGGCCAACAGTTTTTAAAATAATTTATTGACTACCTACTATAGGAGATGAGGATTTAACCCTGTTCACTGCTAACCTCACACCTCTCCCCCCTTTTTTAATGTAAATAATATCACAATGTTTGGATTATATCAATATTCAGTACTGACATTTTTTATTATTGTCTTTCTTATGCAACTTTTTGCTTTTCCTGGAGATAATATTTGCCTCTCTGTTTGATTTGCTTAATTTTTTATAGACCTGCCATTGGATCTCCCCAGACTTTCTGCAGAACTCTAAAATTCCTCTCAATATGTTGAATGTTGAGTAATCTATCAATGTCTTGTTTTAAAGGCATTCCCCAGAACCATTCATCCTCCAGCCTCAGGTGTCATCTGGGACTTCCCTTTACCAAGAGAATACAAAAGGCTGTGCTTCTCCCTGGTTTCTGGATACGGGTTTTCTTTCCTCTTGATGTCCTTCCTTGTATTAAAGCAACACATCTTTCTATAAATTGCTGAGAAAGCATATTTAGGTAGCTACCTGCATATTGGAAAATGGCTTTATTCTTACCTCACTCAACTTAGGTAGAGCTAGTTCAGCTGCAAATAGAATGCTGGGTTGAAAATGAATATCCACTTGAAATTTTGAAGTCATTTCTCTATTTGCTTCTAAATTTAAGCGATTTTGTTGAAAAGTCTGATGAATATCAATTTATGTATCTTTGTATGTGAGACGACTTTATTTTGTCTCAGTAAATACTTAGGGTATTGTCTCCATTCATGACTTTCTAAAATGTTATAAAGATCTTTTTTAATGTGGGTCTGTTTTCTTTCATTGTAACAAGCACTCAATAAACTCTGTTAGTATGAACACTTTCATGTCCTTTATCTGGGAATTTTGAATTTTTTTTTGCATTGTGTCTTCAAAATGTTTCTCTTCTCTCTTTGTATTTGTTCTTGTTTGTGGAGTTCCTGTTAAAAGGATGTTAGAGTATCTGGATTGGTTTCCATGTATTTTCTCTCTCTTTTTCATAGAGATGTCCTTGACTTTAATTTCTCCTAGTAAATTTTTAAATTATACTATCAAACTATTAATTTCAAACGGTCTTCTTTGTTGTCTTAAAAAAAAAATAGTTGCCTATTCCGGTTTCACGATCACAATATCTTCTAATGTCTCTCTGAGGATATTAATTAAGGCTTCTGAAGTTCCCTTTTGCTGCCAGCAAAGTCTCCATTTCCTTAGATAACGTATTTCTTTCTCACTCAGTTGTGTTGTCTTAGGCTTTTATGCAGGAAAGCTTCCTCAACTGTCTAGTGATCTTTAGTCTTCCTTTTATATTCAAGAGAAAAGCAATAAAAGACTAACTTGTGTTCACCAATGGAGTTTATTGAATGGCAGACCCTTTAAAGATTATCAGGCAAGGAGCTGGCCTTGGGACCCCTCCCCCAAAAGTGTCAGCAGTTTTAGGTCATTTTTTTTTCTTAAGCCAGACAAATTTCCCCACAGAGGAGCCCTTCATTCTCTTGCCAGGGGAGTAAAAGCCTGGCTTCTGTCATTCTAGGAGAAGGCTCAGTGGGTTTCACCATTCAGGATGGAGACTCTCAACCTCTTTGTTTTTAACAGAGTGCCGCAACACTCTCCTGGGGCTGACTGGAGTCTCTCTTCTTCATTTCCTTCCAAAACAAACTTCCCATTCATGGTATAGTGTGAGGATCAGGGAATTCTGTGGATGAAAACTGTATAACACAGACTTTCAATGAGTCCATTGCCTTCAGTCCTCCCCATTTCTGTCTTCCAAGGTACCCTGTACCTCTCATTCCCAGGCCATCCTGGGTTTCATGGCATAAGCCTTCTATACATACTTCTATCTGCCATGTCACTCACTCCTTTCTGTACTAAATCGGTTGCCACTGACTCTTTTTTTATTTCTGAAGAAAAATTCCATCACATGCCCAATTTTTTTTTCTTTTTCTTTTTTTTTTTTTTGTCCTTGGGATTTGTACCTTTTTAATCCTTTGCTTTCATTTCTGTGAGATGAGGGAAGACACTGGAGATCACTCCTCCGTAACTGACTGCATGCTAGTTCGTGCACTTGGTGGCCATGAAGCAGGAAGGATGACAAGCAGAACTGTGAAGACACCTGGAATAGCAAGCACTGCTTCCCAAATAAAGCAAAGTCCTGCACAAACCGAAGTCACTGAAACATGACTGACTACTGCTCAAGTGTCCTTAGAAACATGCACATTTATGGGGTCATTTATTTGCTTTACTCCCATGTGAAGGAGCACAGGAGGGACAAATTAGCCCCACTTTGCAGATAGAAAAATAAGGAGGAACTGAGATGAAAAGATCTGGCCCAAATTCTAGCAAATCAAGGATTAAGCCAGGACCAGCACACGTATATCCTGATGCTTAGGCCTTTCGTACCAGCCAGCCCCCACAAAGAATGCTCCTTTCAAATACTGTTGCTGTCACTAATCCCATAAGCATGGCCTTAGCTCACACACAGCCCAGACAATGGCTAGATGCGCCCAAGACAGTGCAATAACCAAGCTTGCCTCATTATAAGCCTGCTAGTTAGATATGCCTGATCCCACTTTAACTAAATATTGAAGATAATGGCAACAGATTTTCACGTTTGTATGCAAGTTTTCCCCAGAACATCTCTCAAGCAGGGACTGAAATAGCCTAAGTGGGAAAAAGTCATCATCCCTTTTCCAAAGTGAGGAGCAGGAATGCGGAAGGAGAAACTGACAGGCAGGGCCAGCACTCCCAGACTCCCGCCCGAGCGCCACCCTCTGTCTTGTGGCTGGCTTTGGTTTTCCCTTCCTTTCTCCTCCCTTCTGCTTTCCCTGCCCATTTCCTGTCCTCCTTTCCTCCCTGTGAGGAGGGGCCTCTCGTACTCTTCCCTGAATGAAAAGGCTACTCTTCTCTCCCTCACATCTTGTTAGGCTGTGAATACACGTCTATTGATTTGCATTTGGTGGAAGAAAAAGAGAAAAACGGAGGGGGGGGGGTGACAAAAAAGAAAAACACACAGTCACACATTCCCTAACTTCATGGCTTCCAGGGGGACATGTTCAAGCAATGCAGAGAATTTTAACTGCATCTCTTTCTGCCTCCGGACCCCTCCAGCCTCTCCATCACACCAGCTGCTGCCTAGGTTCCACCCAGCCAGGGCCCACACTCGCTCAGAGGAGGCTGCTGGCTCGGAGGGAGCGTTCAGGCTTCCTTCCTCCTGCGTGTCCGTGTCCGTGCTCACAGATGGCTGACACTGACCCTTTGTGTGAAGCTACAGCCCAAAATAAGTTTTCTTGCAGGATAGGGGCTCAGGAGAGTCAGGAGACTTTGTTGTTTGCAAAGGCTGGCCCCCGAGACTACGTGACAATGGCTTCAATGGCTGCGCTAGCTGTTTTTGCCAATGTAAAAATAAAGTCCAAGTCATTAAAAAGCATGCAACAAGAGATTGAGACCATCCTGGTCAACATGATGAAACCCCGTCTCTACTAAAAATACAAAAAATCAGCTGGGCATGGTGGCGCGTGCCTGTAATCCCAGCTACT
>NW_016107720.1:164452-259301 GCF_001604975.1 Cebus imitator
AAAAAAAAAGCATGCAACAAGGGATCATACACCTTGGTTACAATCTGGGTTCTCACGTTTTTCAGCAATGAGGTACTTAATTCCACGTTCTTCTCTTCCCACAGACCAACACTAAGCGCATAGGGAATCCATACTTTTTTTTTTAAGGATTTACACTCATAATTCACTCCAAAGCTGCACAGAGATACAGGACAAGCTCTTCCTTGTCTCTGGCCTCTTTGGGGACCCGGAGCTAATTCTCTATGTAGTAAAAGTGGCCGAGGAATCAAAGAGTTTATTACTTCAACTCAATATGCATCTTTCTATGGCAAAAACTAAGTCAGCATCTAATCTTGGACCATGTTAGCTTATTTTCAAGTAATATTTACTAAGCATTCAATCAGTAACTGTTACTGAGCATCCATTGTGCACAAAGAGAAGCTGAGTCTGCAGGGAAGATTGAGCCCTGCAGAGATGGCCCTGATGCTATGTTCCACGGTCCCCAGAGAAAGGAGGGAGCCAACCAAATGGCAAGCAAAGAAGCCCTTGGAAAGGCAGGAATGCCCATGCAAATGGCCGTATCACTGTGGTGGCAGTAGATATGAAATCCTCTAGGCACAACCACATCTGCATGTTTCACGAAGAGCGCACTGACTATTAGCCAAAGATAGTGGTGCCATGTAAATGAAATCAGCCAGCACAGTATTTTAAATAATCCGTGTTTTGGTTCAGTCCACATGCTCACCTTTTAAAATGGAAACACTGGACCGAGCGGTAATGACAGAGAAAAAAACAAACTCCAGCTACCTCGATTTGGACTGGAAACTGTGGAGAGCTCAAGATTGAAATGAATCTGATTTCCCTCCCAGACTTACCTTACACAAAACCACAGCAGTTATATGAAGATGCCCTCCTGCAAAATTAGATTCTTCAAGCTTCACTAGGTAGCTGTGTTTGACACACTTGCTTCTGTTTTCAATATTTCCTTGAAGGATGTAAGAGCCTCTGAGGCCTCCAAAGTTCAGTTAAACCAAAGACCTGCAAGTTAGAATGTTAACCTAAAGATGCCCCTGCTCAGAAGTCTATACTATTGAACTGCAATTCTCACGAGGGGGAGTGATGAATAAAGCCTTTTTGCTCTTTTGCTTTTTTGCTGAAGGGGGGGGGCATGCTGGGTACTCCCTGGAATGAACAATGCTCTCCCAAATCTTTGTCATGCCTGGAACACAGATGCTGATACAAAATGAGAAATCAGAGCCTGAGGAGAAGGTTACCTGGACTTTGTTCTGGTGGAGCCTGGAGCACGGTTTTAAATGGACTTGTGTTGCTTTTGTTAACTTTGACGTAAACTACATGGGTCTCTCATTACTTCCACCACCAACAAAGAGTTTGAATTTGCCTATGGTCCTAGGAACCCTGGAGCAAGGAGGATGATTAAATCAACAAATTTCAGTGACCCTCAGCCTCCTTTCCAGGCAAATCTCTTGTGATCTGACATTAATATTTCCGGAGCCTATTCAGCTGCATGTATTTTTATCCAAAACATGTGGCTAGAGAAAACAACTTCATTAATATTGTGGCAAAACACTAAAATAAAAGGTCAGGTGGTAACACACACACAAAAATCATCTCTGAGCAGTGTCTCCATGTCCCCAAGAAGCTACCCAGAACACCTGAGACCAGCTTAGAAACTCACCAACTGTCATGACCATGCATCTCTTAGGAACCACCTGCCATCACAGATCAGCCCTGAGACCCGCTGAGACAACAGTCCTAAAAGGTTCCGGTGTGCTCAGAAGAGAGTGCACCCATAGGTTCCCCAGCACAATAGGCCTTTATTTACCCAGCACCCTTTGCCCAGCACCAACCTAAAAGCATATTTTTAATTTTTATTTTAGATAGAGTCCCGCTCTGTCACCCAGACTGAAGTGTAGTGGGGCAATTGTATCTCACAGCAGCCTCAAACTCCTGGGCTCAAGCAATGCTCCTATCTCAGCCTTCGAAAGCATTGGGATTATAGGAGTGAGCCACCATGCTTAAACCATAACAGCATTGTAAGGTGGAATTCAGCTCATGGAACCTTTGCCAGGATCTGCAAGTGCTAAGGGTTTGGAGCTGAGGAATACAGCCAGATATGGCAAACAGCAGTGGGTCCAGACATGCCAAAGGGCACAATTGTCACACCATCTTCCAGGCCAAGATTTTAGCCACAACATTGGAGCATCAAGAACTCATGGCTCCTGCACTCCGATCTCTGACAGCGAAGAGGAAATATTTCTTTCCTGATGCTTTCATTAAAGTAACGTCTCCAAACACCTCCCATGGAAGGAGGCTCACAGCCCATATTCACAGCTTTCAATGTCTATCCTTTGGAACAACGTATTCCAGGAGAAGCAAACTGGCAGCCTGGGAGCTGGGTTTGACCCCAGGACATGTAGTCTATGTTAAGCAGTATTTTTTTTTAATAAAATATGTTGCCAACAAATGCTCATCCAGATGTTTAGGTTTTCTTGAAAAATCAGACAACTTGACCATGCTGATTCTTCATTCCATCTAATAAAAGTCATCTGGAATTTGAGCTGCTCCTCTAGACAAAGAGGTCCCTTTATGCTACTGCAGCCCTAGGGCCCACTTCATTCATATATGCAACCTCCTCTCCCAGACCTCCCCTGCCTCTACGGTGTGGTGCCTCTCTCTCTCACTCTTCCTCTCTCTCTCTCTCCCCCCCACCTCATTACCATAAGTTAAAACAGTGAGAATGCTTTTATTCTCACCCAAGAAAATACCACCAGAGGCTTAGAAATCATCCAACTTCCTCCCCAAGTAGGAGAAATAGTAAAGAGATCATTTTGCAAGGGCTCAATTTTGCCCATCTGGATATCTTAGTGTGCTGCTCATGAAGCCTTCATTACAATTCTATAATCAGTTGCAGATAATACTGTCCTCCAGAGAGGGATCTTCATGTTCTCAGAAACCTGGCAGAAGAGCAGGAGTAAGTGAAAAGTTATGTGTGGCCTTCACAGGCACCTACAAGTAGAGGGGCCAGGAAGTGTGGCTTTGGTTCCCGCTCCAGAGCAGGCCGGGGGCATTAGTAATGGCCGAGGGAAGGAGGAGTTCCCCAGGGAGGGTCTGCGTAGTGACACTGAGACCATTTACCAGGACACAAATGCAAACTGAAAGAATAATATTCTTCAATCACATATTCAAGCAGGAGAGAAACCTGTTTTAAAGACAACCACCAAAACCCCTTTACCTCATTACGCATGATGCTCCATTGCCTCCTTCTTAAGCACACACTTTGTGGAAGAGACTCACACATTTGCATGATGGCATAAAGTAAAGGCCCTGTACCCACCAGGATGGAGAGAAATGAGACAGGGAGGGAGTAGGGGTAGTGAGGCAGCTGGTTCCACGGAATGAAAGCTAGCAGGACTGAGTATTGATTTTGGCTTTGGGAGAACAAGGCATTCGGGAGCAAGAAGACCTGCTGGTTAGTGCAGGCCCCTCCTCCCCATAGAGGGCAGGGAGCAGCTGGAGTACAGGGGCTAATCTGAGTGAGGAGCCCTTGAGGGTCTCCATGGGTCACAGACAGAAACGTCACATGGTGATGACATACAGAGTGTCTCCCGTTCTCTGATCTCAGAGTGAAAAGGGAACACAGCAGGCTCCTGACTCATACAGGCCCCTCACCTCACACACCCAGTGCTGCCTCCTCCCCCTGCGGCCTCCTCCCTCAGTATAGCTTCCTCCCCCAGTGCAGCCTCCTCCCCCAATGCTGCCTCCTCCCTCAGTACACCTCCTCTCTCAGGGCAGCCTCCTCCCCCAGTGTGGCCTCCTCCCCTTGTGCAGCCTCCTTACCTTGTGCCACTTTTCTGAAAAAAGTGTCACAACCTGTGATCTCACCACCCACTGGGGACAGTAGTAAACAGGAAACCTGTGTCACCTCAGACGTCATCATTTGTTTCTTGCATCTGCGGCCAGGGCCTTCTCAATACTGCTGTTCTGCACTCCAGCCTCAGTCTCCAGGAGGTACTCAGTAAATATGTGTAGAATAAATGTAGAGACCCATGAATGAATGAAGGAACATCAAGGCTAGACCACAAACCATACCACAGTAGGCAAAATGCAGAAGGTGAAGAGACTTTGGGATCAGATAGGCCTGAGTTAGAGTCCTGCTGTGTACCCTCAGACAGCTGCCCTTCCCTCTCTGAGTCCCTACTTCCTTACCTGATGAATGAAGATGAGAGTGTTCATCCCACAGTGCTGCCACCAGGAGTGAGAGAAAGTCTGCAAAGCACTTAGCACAGCACTTAGGAGCTCAATAAAGGGCTGCTGTTTGTCATTACTGTTCCAGAAACAACCTGGTTTATTGATTTCTAGCAAGTCTTAATCTCAAGTGGATCCCAAAGATTCCCACATGGAAGTTTCCTGGATGGCATGGCGGGTGGAAAGTTCTCTACATCCCCACTGTGACCTTCAGCTGATTGTTTCTCAGGATGTCACTTGAGAAAACTCTTCATCGAACTCTTCCTGCAGCCTGTCCTACCCATGCGAAGTTTCCTTCCAGAGGGCAGGCTTGAATGCAGCCACAGGGAGGGCTCTTCCAGCTCCCTGAACCTGCCTTAGACGCCTTCCTCCCTGATGTCTTGATTTGCCTTGTCCGCCCTCTCCTGCCTGCATTCCTGCACACCTGAGCTCTCTACTCCCTGCGGCATGCCCCAGGGCACTTTATTCTTGGCTCTGGTTCTTGGTCTAGCTTCTCTCAGCTCTCTTCCAGTCATTACAAAATCAGAAATATGGAAACTTACATTTAACACAGTCACAAACAACTTTTGTCTCAGTCAAGTGAGGAAGACACCCAAAATATGTGCAAGAGGGGGTTAGACCACTTCACAATTCACTAAGATTTTGATTTCTTCTCTTTCCAGCTCTCAGGTAAACAGCCCAGCAAGGGATGCTGCAGAGGCTGCAGAGCCTCGTGGCAAGCAGCCAAGCAGACCTGGGGTTGGGATCTGGCTCTGACTCTCAGTCCCTCCAGGCAGGGCGCCTCCTGTCTCCTAGCTTCAGTTTCCTCATCCAGACAATGGGGATGAAGAAAGTAACTACCTCCTGAGGCCGGTGTGAGAAAGGAACAACATGTGTTAAGCACTGAGAACAGTGTCTGGCGTGCAGAAAGTATTCCATTAATGTTAGGCATCGCCATCACTGTAAGAGGAGCTAGTGGCATTTACTGAGAACTATTCTGTCTAGACACCATGTTAGACCCTTGAGATACAAGAGGGCAACACCAGACGAGGCCTCTGGCCCCTGACTTTAAAGTTCAGAAGGAAGTAGAAACTTTTGTTAAATGATCATCCATATAGACAGGAATTATCACTGTGACGATTACCTGAAATGGAGGTGCATTGTATTAAGAGAGGAAAAGTGGGAGGCTGAACCT
Source organism: Cebus imitator (assembly GCF_001604975.1). Taxonomy (NCBI): domain Eukaryota; kingdom Metazoa; phylum Chordata; class Mammalia; order Primates; family Cebidae; genus Cebus; species Cebus imitator. The sequence continues at coordinate 169,872 of NW_016107720.1, forward strand.
GGGTTAACAGGCTAAGGAATACTTCCCTCAGGAGGAGGGATTTCATCTGAGATCTCAAGGGTGAATGAAAGTAATTCAGGTTAGGGCAGGGAGGTCCCAGGCAGAGGACACTGTGCATGTGGGAAATGACCAGGGCCCAATTAAGGAGCTGAAAGAAGGCCCAGGTGGCCAGGGCAGGTGAGGGTAGAGGAGCAGAGGGAGGCCAAGTCCCAGGGAGACCACAGGCTCCACTGAGAAGCTTTGTCTCCATCACCAAACGGAGGGGAGCTAGTGACGATGTGTAAGTTTGGGGAAGAGGGTGTGCGTGAGCGTTCTGGATGCAATGTGTAGAATGGGTCGGAAAGGAGCAGGCGTGGATGTGGCGGAGGCAGTCGGAAGTGCACTGCAATGCTTCAGGCATGAACAAGAGCAGCTTTGTCTAAAGCAATACCCACGCCTGGACTGTACACAGTTTTGGGAAATACAAGCCACAGAATTTGGTGGCGATGGAAACAGGGGAAGCGGAGTCTTCAAAACTGACTCCTTGATTCCTCGTTCTGTTTCTGCATGGACATAGTGTCAATGGCTGAGAAAGGACATACCGGACTCAGACCTGGTCGAAGAGCACAGTCGTGGGTACTGCTGGGGAAGCTGCCTCACACAACAGCTAATTGTTCTAGAGTCAGACTGCCTGCACTCTAATCCCATATCCATTCCGGCAGTCGGTGTGACCTGAAACTCTCTAAGCTTAATTCTATTAACAGTTCCCACCCACCAACCTCATAGAGTTGAATGCTGATCTGAGACCATGGACATGAAGCCAAGTGCCTGGCACACAGTAATAATTCAACACAAGCCAGGACTTTGCAAGCTGCCTAAGACAAGTAGTCACTGAAGGAGTTGTCTCTCCCTCTCTCCAACTTTCTTCAGGTTCATGGAATAGAAACTTTTGCCTTCTCAGGAAAAGTATTTGAGAAGCTACTGTCTGTCCTTCACTTCCCACTGCTCTTCCCCCACAGGAATACGATTGATTTCTCTAATTAGAGAGATGACAAAGGTCTGACATGTCTGAGTCCTTGTTTCCCCACTAGGCAGGGTTAATGTATTACCAGGCTCTGCTCACACACATTTACTCATTTTGTGGCTCCCTCCCTCTCCCTCCGGCTGGCCCTCTCTCTTTCTCAGGGCCTTTCTCCCCTTAAAAGGACTATCTGGAGCTCATGTGTGTCCTCCTTTCTGTTTCTTCCTTCTCTGGGTGATGAGCCGCTGGCACGCCCTGACTCTGCAGAGAGAGGGAGTTGACAAATTATTTTTCCTGTGGCCAAATGAATGAGATCAATTGGGAGAAAGGAGGTTGTTAAATGAGAAGTTCATTTTGGACTTGAATCAAGACTGCATTCTCCAGTTCAGCTTTACTAGTGATAAGATTGATAGTTTGATGCCTGTTTGACTTGGTGTTTCTCAGCTCTTTCAGAAGCCAGTGGGGAGACAGAAATGATGAATTGCACTCTTTAAGCTCTACGGTAATTGATGCCAACCACGATGTCAAAAAATGCGATGATCTTGGGAAATAAATACAGGAATAAGAAAATCTAGAACTGAGTCTTAGAATACTCTTGTCAATGGCCGGGATAGAAAATACTTGCCAAGAATGAGCAGAGAGAAAAGTGGAAGCAGATTAAAAGAGGGCTGTGTTACAAAATCCAGGAGAAGAGAGGGCTTTCAGGAGGAGGGAGTGATGGACAATGCAGAAGGTGACCACGAAGCTGGGTAAGATGGGTGTTAACCTTCTTCTGTTAGATGGTTGTCAAGGAGGACATTAACGGCCTTACAAGAACTCCTTTGTAGGAGTAAGGGAGTAGAAGCCAAACCCCTGTGTGTTGGAAGATGAGTGGAAGGTGAAGAAAGGAGGGAGAACAGACACATAGACAACTTTTCAAGAATCTAGGCTTTGAAGAGACAGGGGGGCAACTTACCATTGCAGACCCCAACCAGATCTGTCTTAAGCAGACCCCACACCTGCATTTCACAGCTGGTCTGGAAAAGCCAGCCTCTATGAATATAACCCCCTAACCCTCTCTGTTAATCATTGGCTCATAGGAGCAATATTCACAGGCATTTTTTTCTTTCTGAACTGTGTTGAAACATAATCCCTTACGTAAATGGACATCCCAATTCAATTGATTCATCTGATCACAAGGTCCATCCCAATGAGCCCTCTACCAGAAAATATGAATTGTAGCCCAATCACAATTTTAGCCCAACCTTGTGTCTTCCTGACAAAGATCATTGAGAGTCATCCACTTCTTTTCAGGGATATTACAGTGCCTAGTGTATTTCCTGTTACAGTAGGTATCGCAAGGTACAGTAACTATTTCTGTACCTCTCTGTGACCATCCCCAGCTGGTAAACTTGTCCTTGTCTCACATAGTAGGAGCTCAATAGTGATCGTAAAATAGCTGAGAAACGGGCAGCATCCTTCCCCGGCTCATGGTGAAATGTTGACAAAATGGAATTTCTGTGTTGGACACAGTTCAGAAGATACTAAGGAGACACGATGACTAAATGCAATATGGTATCCTGGTTTAGAAGGAAAGGGCATTCAAGGGAAAACTAGTGAATGCCCTCAGCACACCCAACCTGAGGCACTGAGCCCTAATTCCTTGTACCTCAGGTTCTTGTTTTTTAGAGAAAGTTGAGACATATGCAAGCCTTCCCTCCAAAGCAGTTCATCAGGAGGTTGCGGGAAGATGAAAGGATATCCTAGATATTCTAGTGTGTCCTCGTGAAACAAATTAACCTTCCTGGAAAAACAATGAGTCATCATTACTCTTTCTGTCTAGTTTTCCTCCACATGGGTTTGTTTAAATGTGGGGGGAGTTCTGCCTGCAGAATGGGTAAGGAACTTGGTAATAACTTATTTCACTTAGTTCCATCTTTTAGTATTTTGTCCTCATGTTGAAGACTTCTTTGGAAAGCGTAATTACCAATCAATCATGTGGCAATGAAGATTGAGTGAAATACCTCTAGCTTTGTCCCTTTCTTATAAAGCAATATGGATCTCCCATGCCCCTATGAAAGTGAAAGTTGACCAGGAAACTATCCATATGTACAAAAGAAGAGATGAGAGTGACATCTCCAGCCAGGAGCACACAAGTCAACCAGAGAGGTAGGCAGGATCAGGATACATTTTTGGGTGCTGTGTAAAAGTCATAAAATGGTCTGTGAAATTCTGAGCCTGGAAGTAGGATTTTATTCAAAAGCGAGTTGAGAGAGTTTGCCCTAGCAAAACAGTAACAACAATGGCAACCACAGCCACGTTTAGTACTTGCTACCACTCACTGCACCGGACTGTGTGCAAAGCACAGCGTGTTACATCATTTCATCCTCTAACACTGTGGGTTGTTCCTCATCTTATCCTCATTTCACAGGCAAAGGTGGACAGGATTAAAAATGCTGAGTAACTTTCCGAAGGCCATCACTGCACTAGGAACAGGCATAGACAGGATTCTTCTGGCACCAGGGCCCATGCTCTTAGCCAATTCCTCATAGCACATCTGAATCAGTAAGCCTGGACACACATCATGCAAATTCTGGAGTATCCGCTGTCACAAGGGCAAGAGGCAGAGAGTATGTTCTCCATGAGGGTCACAAGGCTTCTCTGTGCACATCGTGGAAGAGACACCATAAGTTCTCTTTTTCTGGAGCCACCCCTAGCGTTCCACAGTTCCCTGGGATGCCTCATCCTCAAAAATTTCCCCACAAAGAATCCTTTTACCGACCTGTACCTTGACTAACTCCCATAGATTTTGAACCATTCCAGTTTAATGTATATTTATTGGACCAGGTCATGCCACCCCAAATCCTTTTTTGGAAAAAGCTATACGTGGAAAATAAATAATCTAATAATATTTTTCAGGCAATATGCTAAGTAGTGGGGATATGAAGGTGATAAGCCCTGCTCTCTCATAGCAAATTGATGCCCTAATTAACATTAGTAGCTTAATTGGTAATAATGGCTTAAGGCATTACTGTGTCAACTTAAGATGTTATCATTTTCATGGGACCTCTCAATGTTCAAGCTCAAAGGGATAAACCACAGCGTGAATTTCAGCACCCTCAGTAAGTTGGAGTGGAGTGGACATCAGGCCAAGAAAAGGGATGCTTCCCAATTCCACAGTCTTAAAAGCATAAAGGAGGGAAGGAGTCAGGGGAGCCCCCTCAGACTCTCCTAATCTGTGGTCTTTCTGTGTAAGTATTCAGAGGGTGCCAAGCATCACAGCCAGTCATAGGCTCGTGATAGACCACATACACCTCAAACAGCTCACTCAGAAACACGAATACATGAGGACTCCTATCTGACAGTGCTCCACAGGCTCTAACATGCATACAAACCCCAAAGGATCTAGCCAAAATGCAGATCCTGGCTCTGTGGATCTCAGGCAAGGCCTGAGCATCTGCATTCCCAGGGATCTTCCAGGTGAAGCTGAAGCCACTGGTTCTGGGAACCGCATTCTGAGACGCAAGGCCCTGGAATGCATTCTGCCATGCCATCATTTCCCAGTGGCCACCCAGGTTTATCTTGAATACCTCCATTGATGAGGAACTCACTGCCCTTTAGGATAGCTTTCTCTTCAATATTCTTTCTTCTGTGAAGCTGAAATTTGTTATCCTCAACCATTGAATGTTGTTCTGCCCAAAGATCAATGATTTTCTCACATTCAGATTCCCAATTATCTGTGATAGGCAGGAGCTATGGAAATAAATCCCCTTCGGAAGGGTAAATGCTGAAACCCACTGATTATTTCAGCCCAGGTGGGGCTGATTCTGCCACCTTTGACACAATAAAAGCTGAGTTACAAAGGACTTTACATACCAGGCAGCAGAGCCAGGAACCAGCATCCGTGGCCCATTATGACTGTATTGTTCATGAACAATTTAGGGGTCTACAAACTTATTGCTAGACATTATGGTTTCTTCAGTGAGATACGCAGGGCAATTAAGATGAGAAAAGAAACAAATGCAACCGCTTGGGGAATGTGGATTGTGTATAAGCGTGTATATGAATCTGGATGGATCTGAGCAATGAGCCATTTGGTTTGGTCTGAGGAGATATGAGCAGCAGAGGTGGCATGGCTGTCCCTTAGTATAACCTTGCCTCCAGGAAAGGCTTGAGGATGTCCTAATTTCACACTTGAACTCCAGTGTCCCAAGGACCTTTTGAGACTTGGTGACATCTCGAAATGCTTTGGCTTTGGATGAAGGTGGAGAATGAGCAATGGATCAAAACAAAGCAGGCGTCACCTGCCAGTTCTCCATGTTGCACAGCCCACACCTGGATGGGAGCAGCCAGTGTCACAGCTGCTGCTGAAGATAAAGTGAAGAACAAGTATCTGAAGGTTTGAAATTTTAACAACAGCGTCTTGGTGGTTAATGAATAATGGGCACTTGGGAGGGGTCAAGGCCACTCACATAACTGGGGTCTGATATCTGACGGGCTGTTAATGTCCAACTCGTAGCTCAAGTTTCCAACTCACACTTCCTATTCCCCAGCTAAAGGAGACACTGTGAAGGAAACAATTGTTAGATGAGCAAGGCCAGCCTTGAGGCTACGGCGGATGAATAGCGTGATAACCCCACTTTCCTTGGAAAGAAAAGCTTGGAGAGGGCAGAGAAGGGGAAGCACCCCCCCCCAACACACACTCTCATCACCACCCTGCATGAAATGGGAACATTTTCAGGCCCCAGTTATGATTTAAATGAAGCACACCGCACCAATATTGTGTGGTGCCATCTGTTATTTTATATTTCACGAAATTTGGCCAGTTTTGAAATATTATAATTATATCTCCTACATTACGTATGCAACGCAGACATTTTCTGAAACATAAATACAGTATGTGGGAAATGTGACTGTATTTATAGCCCTTGGCTGGTGGGCAGCAAAAGGGCAGCTGGCACCGTCGATGGCCTGGAGAAGGCAGCCTGCCAATGCCGCAGGGCACAGGTGGAAGCACGCCTCCCCCATCCCACCCCATCCTCCGAGGGGCTCCGCCATTCAGTGACCCATGCCCTTTCATCTTCTAAGGAAGGTAATATCAACTGTACTTTAAATTTTTCAAGATCAAGTGTGTCCCCTCTCTCAGACTGCAGTGGCCAGATACAGGCATACTCAGTGATGTCCAGAGCCAGGCAATGGGCACAGAAGGGGCACGGCCCTGAAGGCAGCTCTCCCACCCCACATGCTCCTTGCAGCAGTGCTATGGAGGAGAAAGAATGGGGCAGGAGATGGCAGGTTCCCCAGAGTCAAAGCCCAGGGAGATTGGACAGAGCTTCTGTAGGAGGGGACCTCTGCCCAGGGACAGCCACGCCTCTTAGCCTTAGGCCTTCCACTTGCTTCTGCAGAGGAGGATTTAGAGCTTCATAGCTCACTTTGGTTTGGGTGTCAGGAGGTGCAGATAAAAACGGTCAGAACTAGCCCCAGTCTCCAGTGGGTATGCTCTGGGAATTCTATCTTCAAAGAAAAAACAGTGTTGTTTATTTGAGGGTTTTTTTTTTCTCCAAATACTGCAAAGTGCTTTGCAGTAGCAAAGAGAAAAAAGCAAATGACAAGTATTTGAGTTTCCCTTTCTGTCTCTCCAAAACAAAAGCATTATTCAGTGATGAGAGAGCTATTTGATAACTCTGGACGTTTCTGCCACAGTCTTCACGTGCGTCTTTAGGAGTTCACACAAACCTTTCTCTCAGAACACTAACTGCTGTTACTGTGGACAGTCCAGCCAGAGAAGAGCATCATTGGCACTGCAACTTTTTTTTTATTATTATTTGAGTTAGCTGCTAACATTTAAAAATCAAAGATTTCACATAAAACCCAGTTTCTCTTGACAAACCATGAGAGCTGGCATCATTGGGTGTGTATTTCTGCCCAGCAACAATCTGCCTGCTCTGAGAAGCAGCTGCCCCCTTTGGAAGAAAGCGCTCCTCAGTTTCCCCGTTCTCCAGCCTCCTCCGCAGCCCTGCACGCACTCATGTCACCTGCCCGGCCCTTGTAGGCACTTGTGTTTATGACTTCCTGAAGTAGGCAATTGACTCTTATGGAGAAATATAGACTAGAAAATTAAGGAAAATGTTTGTTCCTTGATGTAAGGTTGGTGAAGCATTAAAATATATCCATAAACCCTCTAACAGGAAATTAAACTGAAATTTACAAGCCTCTTTGGTTTTTTTTGTTTTTTTTTTTCTTAAAAAAACAAAATGGGGGACGGGCACGGTGGCTCACGCCTGTAATCCCAGCACTTTGGGAGGTCGAGGCAGGTGGATCACGAGGTCAAGGGGAGAGATGCCATATGTAGGTGATGGGGAGGAAGGCAGCAAATCGCACTGCCACATGTGTACCTATGCAACAATCTTGCATGTTCTTCACATGTACCCCAAAACCTACAATGCAATAAAATAAATAAATGGGAAAAAAAAAAAAAGAGAGATCAAGACCATCCTGGTCAACATGGTGAAACCCCGTCTCTACTAAAAATACAAAAAATTAGCTGGGCATGGTGGCGCGTGCCTGTAGTCTCAACTACTCAGGAGGCTGGGGCAGGAGAATTGCCTTAACCCAGGAGGCGGAGGTTGTGGTGAACCGAGATCGCGCCATTGCACTCCAGCCTGGGTAACAAGAGTGAAACTCCGTCTCAAAAAAAAAAAAATGAAAAGATAAATCTCCACCATAGCTCTTATTTTATTGTATTTTAGTCATCTGTTTATTTACCATGCTTCACCAACAGACTGTGAGCAGTTTTAGAGCAGGAGCCAATTTAGTTTTCCTTTGCTCACCAGTGTCTACAACAGTGTTTGACACATTGTAGACCAAATGTATAGAAGAGAGGAAAGAACGGTTACCAAAGCCAAAGTCACCCAGTCTGGCTTTGAGCTAGAATGAGTCTGAAAGAGACGTTATCCTCGGTCAGAGAGCCTAGTCCAGAATTCTCCCAATTCCGTAAGGTCCCAAATACAATGGGGTACACATCTGGACCAGCTCCTAAATGAAACAAGTCTCTCTCTCTCTCTCTCTCTCTCTCTCTCTCCTCTGTCTCTCTCTCCACCAACAAGCTATGCTCATCCCTAATGGTGGCTGAGGAAAGCGTGAGAACACCAAGCCCTGGACCTCCTGTAAGAGGCAGACACATAGCTCAAAAGTGGTTGCTTCTCTGGCATGAGCGGGACAAGCTAAACACCAGCAAATCACTGTCCATGATGATCCACCTGTGTCTTCAGCGAGAGGAAACAAGAGCTTGGAATGAAATATCTCTGACTCCAAGAAGACAGAGAACCTTTCTGAGTAATTTGATGGGATGCTGGATGTAACTCCTTTAGGGGTGAAGGAACCACAGAGAGGCCATAAGAAAAGGAAGATCCATGTGAAGTCTCTGGGCTCTCGTGAAGCTCCCATTAGAATCCAACAAGCAATAAGAGAGTACACTGGAAAGCCAGAAATTCTTTGAGTCTTATACCCTACCCACCTCAGATACAGTCATGGGAGGAAAACATGTCAAATTAAATATAATCTATTTTTAAAATCCTGTTTCTGAGTATACTGATATATTTTAGGGCTTCACAAACTCTGCATCAAGAAAAAAAAATTACCTCCTAGATATTTTCTCATTGGACAAATGGTATAAGTTTGGTGATCCTCATGGCCTAATACTCTGTATGCAGGCATGTGTGATGCTAACATCAGAGAGAAAGCAAGAACACACACACACTCTCCATCTCCCTTTAGGGTCCCACTCAGTCCTCAGCACCTGTCATCTGGATTTCTGCAGTCTGCAGGCTGCGTAAGACTCCTAACTCCAATCTTTCCTCTCTTCAAAGGTATTTCCGTCCTGCCTCTAGAATGGACCTTTTAAAAACCCCAGTCTTATCATATCATCACTCTTGCACTTGAAATTCATTTTGTGTTTTCCAGGGCCTGACAATTCCTATGGATCCACCAATATGTTTATCTCTATCATGTGCCAGGCATCAGGGGTAAAAGCTCAAATTCTTTTGAGTACATAAAAAAAAAGCTTAGCACATAAAGCCTCCCATTGTCTGCCTCTTGTCTACCTCCTTAGCAGTATCTCTGGATTCTCCCCTGCTTTGCTTTCTACACTTCTGCCCAAATCAGACTACTTGGGCATTCCATGGTCACGGTTGCCTCTGAGTCTCCACACATGCTGTCCCTTTGGCTAGAATGTGCTTAACCTCTTTGTCTACCTCTTTCCTGCTTCTCAGTCAAGGCCTCTTATTCTCAGGCCTCTTGACTGTTGCCCTGTGAGTTCATATGTGGCAGATGATGTCAACTCATCTCAAACTTTTTCTGCACCTAAAACCAAGTCAACACCCAACTCTAGCCTCCTGGTGAGCTTGCCTACCATAGGAGGAGCTACTCCATCACAGGCTTAGAGTGATAGAACAAGAGGCCAGATTCATTTTTTTAAGACAGCCTTCTACTTTTTCATAAACTGTTGAGCTGACCCAAAGAAACTGTCATGCCTATCACTTCTCATCCCCCACCTAATCACCAATGTCTAAACACCAAACTCTGGCCTCCTTAGTCAGCTGAACTAAGAAATGCTTCCTGGTCTCACCTCAATTGTGCCCTGACCACTCTAAAGTAGCAGACACCCCAATCTTACTACTTTTCAGCCACTCATCCTGTTTTGCTTTTCCTCCACAGTATTTATGAGTTCCGGACATAATACATGTATAACATATTTGTTTGTCTGTTGTCTGCCTTCCCCACTAGGATAAAAGTAAACAGTTTGTCTTACTGTGCAACTGCAGTGTCTAGAACTGGGCTTGGCGCATAGTACATGCTCGATGAATATCTGTTGAATGAATGAATATAAGCACAAGGTGAGGCACTATTTGATGAAGCCACTGTGAGCAGGAACTGTCTCTGCTGACATGTGTAGTATTCTTGCTATAATAAGAATCCTTTTCATTAAGAATAATAAATCTACTCTCATTTGACTGATTTAAATGACAGGTGGTTAGGATGGATATTTATGCTTTCAGCAAACACTTAATAGGAAGGAGAAAACCACATAGTCTACAGGGAAGAGATTTAGTCAAAAGCTAAGACCTAAGTCAGTCCACAAAACTCCTTTCAGGAAGCCTCCCATGACACCATTAGATTTGGGTCTGAACCCTCCTGGAAGAGCCCCTCTCAGTGGAAACACCTCTAAAAATCACGTGCTTTTTTCCCTCACCATCTCTCCCACTGTCCTAAAGTTGCTTGAGGCAGGGAGTGTGGCTCTTTTTTCCATATTGTCAGCCAGTACTTTGCACGGGTGTCTGATGTATAGTTAATGCACGGGAGTGAAATAGCATCAAGCATGAGCCCAAGACGGCACAATAGAAAGAACACCAGACTCAGAAGGTTTGCATTTATGTCTTCTATGTCATTTCAACTACTCAGCATCTGAACTTCACACACTTTGGGGGATGCTGGGGCAGGCCTTCCCTCCTCCACAAAAGGTAAGTTGCAGTGGTATTCCCTGTCTCAGTACCTTGTCCATAGGGTGTAGTGCTATGACATAAGTTTAGCAAAATAGATCCCTTAGCTTAGAACGCCAGGTTTTGTTTTGTTTTGTTTTGTTTTGTTTTGTTTTGTTTTGTTTGTTTTGTTTTTTTCTGAGAGTGAGTCTTGCTCTGTCACCCAGGCTGGAGTGCAATGGCGCGACCTCGGCTCACTGCAATCTCCGTCTCCCGGGTTCAAGCAATTATTCTACCTCAGCCTGTCAAGTAGCTGAAATTATAGGCAGCCAATGCCATGCCCAGCTAATTTTTGCATTTTTACTAGAGACAGGATTTCACCACATTGGCCAGGCTGGTCTCAAACTCCTGACCTCAGGTGATCCACCCACCTTGGCCTCCCAAAGTGCTGGGATTACAGGCATGAGCCACAGCACCCAGCCAGAACTTTGGCTCTTAAAGGAGTGATACGAAACATAGAAACAGTGGAGATGAATTGTGGATGGAGAAGTTCAGTGAAGACTCTAGGAAATCAGTCCCAAATGCCCAGAGATGGATGGCAACCCTGCAGGTCTGTGGTAGACACAGATTGTGGCCACCCCAGTGGTGGGACCTACTGTGGCCTCAGCCTCCTCATCCCCTTTCATCCTTTGTGGTTCAGCCTTCCTGTTGATTCTGTGTGCTCCTGGGTATCCTTACCACAAACCCTTATACTGCTTAGATTAGTGAGAGCTGATTTCTATTGCTTGGGACCGAGAACCCTGACTGGTACATTCAACTTCTCTGGATCTCAGTTTACTCTGATGACATACAGAGACAACAGCTCTTACTTCTTGAGTTGATGTGAGCGTTAAATGGTGTGAAGTGTCATAGAAGGCCCTACAACAATGGGAAGCACATAGTAAACATTCAGTAAGTATGAATTTCCTTCCTGTACCCCTAAAAATGCTCTGCAGCCAACCAGCAAGAGGAAATGGGCTACATCAGTTGCATCAATGCAGGTTTCCCCAGAGGGGCTTTGCTTGAATGTTTGAGAGAAGTAAAACAATGTTTACCAATCTGCCAGCAGTACAGGCTTAATTAGTGTTTGCAAACTGCTTGACATTCTTGAAAGAAAGGTGCCACCCAAGCACAGGCCATTATCATAATCAGCCGGTGGCGCACATTTCTGAAACAAGAAATGCAAAACTACCGGGAATGGGGATGGACTACAAAGAGGCCCAGGCAACACTAATGTCTCTTTTGTAAAAAGAAAAAAAAAAAAACAGCTATATTGGGATATCATTCACTTACCATATGATACACTCTCTTAAAGGGTACAATTCAGGGGCATATAGTGTGTTCACAGGTATGTGCAACCATCACTGCTGTCAATTTAGGAACATTTTCATCACCACAAAGAGAAACCCTGTACCTTTTAGCTATAACCTCCCTACTCCCCAATCTCCCCATCCCTAAGCAACCGCTAATCTACTTTCATCTCAATACATTAGGCACAGTTCTAGACAGTTCATGTAAATGGAATCATATAACGTGGTCTGTTGCGATTGGCTTCTTTCCCTTAGTTGATGTTTTCAAGGTTCATCGGTGTTTCAGTATATATTGGTATATCATATCTTTTTGTGGCCAAATAGTATCCCACTCCATACCATGCATTGTATGAATACACCATACTGTGTTTATTCATTCATTCTTTGTCGGACATTTGGATGATCTCCACCTCTTTGCTGTTTGCATGGCTTTGCTCCTGCCACGAACGTTCACGTACAAGTTTTCATTTCAACACGTTTTTAATTCTTTTGGGTGTATACGTAGGAGTGGACTTGCTGGGTCTTATGGTATGTTTAACTTTTTAAGGAACCACCAGACTGTTTTCTGCAGCAGCTGCACCAGGTTGCAATCCCACCAGACTAATGTCTTTTTGATCTCATAAAGATGTTGGCACTTCCTGATATTTATAAATATTCATGCTAGAACCCTTTAAGACATTTTTTCATTATTCAGAAAATTGTACACATTTTCTGCCTTCACACGTCTGCCCACTATGTCCTTTGCTGCCAAAGCGTATCCAGCTTCTCTCCAGTCAGACACACACCACACCTCTGTTGCTGTGTTGGATTTCAGAACTCAGCAATCCCACCCCCTTCTACTCTAAGCCTTGCCGAAGACTTTATGACTAACTAGCTGTGTAGCCATCTCTAAGTCAGCCAGCATTATACCCTGTCTCACACTTCTCTCATATATTTAGTTTCATTGCTCTGAGAGTAAATGAAGAAGTAATAATAACACGTTTTCTCTTATTTGCTCCCAACTACTTTGTATGTGTACAAACCTCTGATCTGTAGCTTAACTTTTTAACATGTATGATGGAAAAAAATCATGTGATAATTTTGTATATTCACCACTTGAAAAATTAGTATGCTTAATCATAAACAATTTATTACAGAAATGCTTCATCTAACCACAGAGTGTTTTAAAAAGTATCACTTTTTAAAGACTTGCTGTCTTTCCCAGGACAGGATGGCCCAGATCTCCCTAAGACCTCCAGTTTCCCATTTTATTTCACCTAGCCTAATTCACACCTTTATGTTTCCTGCCTGAACACTGTGAGCTTTTGAATTTGAATTCCCCTGTATATGGGATCCCTGAGAAAGGGTTTTATTTCCTTTTTTTTTCTTTTGAGACAAAGTCTCACTCTGTCACCCAGGCCGAGGTAATGCAGTGGGGCAATCTTGGCTCACTGCAACCTCCACCTCCCAGATTCAAGTGATTCTCATGTTTTAGCCTTTCAAGTAGCTGGGATAACAGACGTGCACCACCCCATCTAGCTAATTATTGTATTGTTAGTAGAGATGGGGTTTCATCATATTGGCCAGGCTAACCTTGAACTCCCGAGCTCAGGTGATCTGCCCACCTTGGCCTCCCAAAGTGCTGGAATTACAGGCATGAGCTACCGCCTCCAACCTGGGTTTCAGTTCTTATGAGAACATAATATATCCAAGCCTCACCAGGCTCCTTAGGAAGTATTACTTGAAGCACATTTTACATGTTAATTACAAATTCTTCTTTAGGGAAATGATCAATGAATCGGCAAAGCCACATGACATTCAGTCGGATATGCCTTTAAATCTTTAGTTTCATATCCAGTAGACTCATGATCTCAGAAAGTCACTTAACATCGTGGCCACGAGTTTTCTATTCTATAATATTGGGATAATAACAGTGACCCCACTGGGTTCTTACGATGATTAACTGAAATACAGATCATTAAAAACTATTACTAATTTTTAGTACCTTTCTTTCTCTAAGGATCCTTATTCATTGGGACACAGCCATGTATGTTTGAATGCAATGTGCTTCCATTTGGGAAAAAGGAGAAGTACCGTACTGATTCTTTGCTAAACAATAAAATACTCCTCCTCTCCTGCCATGACACTTAGCCCCTCCACATCTCTGTTTCTCTTCCATTGTAATATCTGATACATGTTCACATTGCACTGAATGTCAGTGGTCGGCCGACTGAAATGGTGGTGGGAGGAAAGAGAAGTTAGAGGTGCCTGTGGTATCCTTGACATGCCCAGCAGCCCTTCCTGTGTCAGCCCAGGCACTGAGATGAGCCCTGAGTGCTCCTGCTAACTGCATCTGTTGAGATGGAAATTATTATTTATTTGGGGGACGTGTTATCAACACTTCTTTGAAAATAACGGACAGGCTGATACTCTGCACCAACAGGTAGCAATCCCCAAACTGCTCCTGCTTCAATAGGAATTTTTTCTCCACTGCATTTATTTCCTTAAAATGTATTTTAGAATTCTAATGTTCCATTAATTGGTACTGGTCTTTACCACAACTTGTCTATGTTTAGAGATTTTTATTATTTAAAAGGGCTTGGAATTTTTTTCCCATTTATTTATTTTATTGCATTTTAGGTTTTGGGGTACATGTGAAGAACATGCAGGATTGTTGCATAGGTACACACGTGGCAGTGTGATTTGCTGCCTTCCTCCCCATCACCTACATCTGGCAGCTCTCCCCTTGCTATCTCTCCCAAGCTCCCCACCCCTCACCGTCCCTCCCCTATTTCCCCCAACTGACCCCAGTGTGTAGTGCTCCCCTCCCTGTGTCCATATGTTCTCATTGTTCAACACCCGCTTATGAGTGAGAACAGGGCTTGGAATTTTTTAAATCACAGACTTGAAAAGCAATAGTCTCACTAGTAGTAAGAGTAAAAAAAATGGTAATTATGTTTATTTGGCCTAAGATCTGTAACAGCTTGTGACAGGAGAACTCATATTTCTTGTTTTAATATGGAAAGCAGGTTCCTCCTGTCCCCACCTTAAGGGGTCTCTCTCCCTTAAGTGCAGAGTACAGGACTTCATCACCCCCCTGCCCCGGGGGCAGACGGGCTGCTTGGCATGGCTAGTCAGGAGGAATGGCTGAAAGAAGTTAAAGACGTCATTTCATGCTAGGGAAAATGGTAAGCTTCCATTTTCTGAGATAAATATTGTCTATCTAAGTGTAGAAATTTGTTTTTGACAGATAGATGGTGAGCCTTGAGTCATGCGAACCAAACATGTAACAGGTAGACTCCAGCTGCTTCATTGAGTTCGAATTCTGTGAAAGAGCTGAGGAAACCTTGGCTCAAGTGTGGTTCTAACTTCTCCATGAAGCATCCAGAAGGAGACAGGCTCCCCAAAGGAGGAAATAAAACAGACTAATATTGCACAATGTGAGCCTTCTGGTTTCATTTTCCTTCTTCCAGTGTCTTATCCTATAATGGTGGACCATCCAGTTAAATTTCCCAAAAGCTTATTTTCATGCATCTACTTCTTCACTGAAACACCTTCAGTGATCTCCACTAATGCTTTTAGTCTTACTTTAAAGGTACTCCAGAATCCAACCACAATTTACGTCCCTGACTTATCCCATTATATCCCCATCCAAGCTCTCTGGCATCAGGTGAAGCCATGGCAGCACCTGCTTTTATTCATCACGTTGTGTCTGGAAAGTTACCTGGTCTCCTACTTGATTTCTTTCTAGCTCGGCTCTCGTGCCATATTCTCTGACTGCCCAGCCACCTGCCCTCAGCAGTCTCCAGCATCTCTAAAAGTATTATCTGCACTTATCATTTACTACCTGATATATGCCATGCTTTTTCAATAAGACCATAAGAACCTTAAAGATAAGTCTGTGTTGCCCTATTTTTATTCTTAGCAACTGGTATGGTACCCTGTGCTTTGGGGGGAAAAGCGCCAGTAATGCTTTTGAGAAGACTATCAACAGCAGAAAATTGCTTTTCTGAGGTCCTATAGAGTCTTCTTCTTGTAGAGACCAGATAATTCCCTACCTTCTCCCTAGGCCTCTTCTCAGCTGCTACAGCCAAGAAGCTTCTGGCCTTCTCTCCCTTCCCCACAGAAAGCATGTGGGCTGGAGATGGATTCAAACAAAGAAATCAATGGCCCTCATGTAGATGATACTCCCAGGAGATGGGGCCATGCCAAATCCAGTTTTCCTTTCAATGCACTTGGCTCCAGCCATGCACCTGGTGGTCACGGCCCATCCGAGAAGCAACCAATTCAAGCAGAGGACAGGCTTTCTGAGAGGGGAACTTGGCAAACCCAAGTTGCCACGGTAACCAGGCTCCCAGCTTCAACATTTTCTACTTGTGTTTTTTAGTTTGGGGTTTATGTTTTGAAGAGTTTTTTTCCCCTTTCTTTTAACCTCCAAACGTGTGAGAAAATGTATGCTGGGGGAATTAAGGGAACACACTGTATCTAACTGACTAGGAGCTATGGGGATAGAAAGGACTCTGAGACTGAAATAGTAATACACAGGACTTGGAATACAAGCAACAGGATATTAGATCTGTGGGTTGCAGGTGGGTGCCCAGCCCTCCTGTGTAGCCTCCTTCTTTATTCAACCTTTTATTTTTTGTATGCCATAATGACCGCATTCTATTTTTTAAAGCATCAAAAATCTTACATTTCTTGGGTCTGGTAGTATTTTTAAGAGAACTAGAGCTCAAAACATGTTCAAAAGGGCTATTTGCCATGCAGTTAGTCCCAAACTCACTCAGCCCATTTTCATGCCAGCAGAGGAATATCATCTCTCATTCAATATATCAACTGAACTGAGCTATGGGGATAATTCTGGAGACAGGAAAAAAGATAATGGCCAAGAGGACCCGAGGACCAAGGAACATCTGTGGGAAGGCTGAATGCTGGTTCCAAACCATTACTTTCCAGCTGGTAGGTCCAGCTCTAAAGGACTAGTTGAGGCCCCATGAGAGAGAGGGTGTCGAAGCTGGAGGTGCAGATGCAATCCTCTCCATGAGTGTTTTGTCCCGAGTTTCTGTGCCAGCATGGTAGTTTTGGCAGATTTAAAGTTGTAATGAAAATGGAGTGCCCTAACTTTGCCAATTACAAGAAGAATGCTGCTTATCTCTCCTGTTAGCTGCTAAGATGCCTTAAGGGTATAGATTAGAAGACACAGGCAGAAGAAGAGAAGAGTTATTAAATTTTGACCTCTACACAGGGAAAATTTACAGATAAACAGGTGAGAAATAGAACATCTTAGATCTCAGCTAAGAGATCAAGTGGATGAAATCATCAGTAACTTTAAGCTACATAAAACAGCAAACTCAATACTCATATAGGTTACATATAATACATTCTGCATATTATTTATTATACATATATTACATTTTACATATGACTGTATATGTAATTTTAACACAGGCTGTCATGTATCGATGTAGTCTTCAAGATGCAATTTCCAGTAAACTTCAAAAACTGTTTTTCTTCTGACATATAGGTGCACATGTATGGAATGCATCATTTCCAGAGGACATGATAATCATCTATCAGTTTTAGGAGCTTAACTGAGACCATGGAGATAATTAGCTCAGGCACACAATGATAAACATGTCAAGATAGGAGATGCATTTATTTCCTTAAACAAGAAATGGCAATGTGATGGAAAATGTTCTTCCATGGTGGGTGGGCAATATGCCTGTAATCAATCTTCCATAATAAATTATCTTTTAATTTAAGCTAATCTGCATTGGCCAGATCATATCTAGTGATAGGATCATAAATTTGAAAATGAAGTTCCAGACTTTGAAATAAGCCTTCAGATCTTCAGGTCTCACAGGTCCTCAGGTCAGCTCTTCTATTCTTGGGTAAGACCCCTCTTACTCTACCATCATTTACCATCATCATTGTCATCTCAGGTTTTATCCTATATTTCACAAAATTTAGAAAAGATTGTCCCAGGTTTTTATCTACAGATGCATTTCAACATCTCATAGCCATTGTGAAGTCAGGGTATTTCTCCGGATGGCTCCTTTAAATCCACTGCTGCTGCAAAAACACAATTTTTTTTTCCTATTGTTTTTTATTCTGGGAATAGAGGAGGCAATACGTATTTGGAAATTTGGGGCCAAGAGGAATCGTAACCAAGTAAAGTGCAAATTACTAGATGACTACAAATACCTTTTTTGGTGATAAATTCCATTCGTTTTAAGACAAATCATCAATTTTATGTTAGATTTCTTTGGAGGCAAAATAAAATTTAAACTCACATTGAAAGACACATTTACATTTCAGAACCATTAAAATGAGAGGGGTAATTAATTTTCACCTTAGAACCAAAAACATATTGTTTTGTTTGGTATCATTTTATTGTTTTATCATGAGATTAACTGTGTAATGGCCATTTAGTATATGAAAAACCAGCGCCTATTTCTGGGTTAATTTAATACCAGGAGAAACTTGATATATACTCCTAAATATGGCAATAGTATAGTGTGCTCTCAGTCTTGATGTAACATGGATAGAGAAAAGCTCAGACTAAGTAGAAAATGAATGACAACAGATCAGGATCTCTCAGGTAGATGATGTTCCAAAGATGATGATTCCTCCAAATTAGTTTTCCTTTTCCATGTACGTGGCCTTTAATTGTCAGGCATTCATCAATTCAAAATGGAATGTGAGATAGCCACTTTTAAATAAGACATATTAATTAGTAGTAGACTAGCCCTATCACCTTAAATAACCATAGAAATGGAATAAAATACATGGAGCAATTTATTTTCAGGCATTGGGCCACAGGAAGTCCCAGACTGCAATCTCTGAGAGAAGGTAAACGCATGAGGTAAGCCCTATAATTTCCTGAGCTTGCTTAGTACCATAAGTTGGAGCCCATTGATATCACAGTAGCCTTACTGAGCTGAAGACACAGAGTTCAAAGTTTGGAGGAACCAAAGAGGTTAGGATGTACAAGGCAAAGAACCAGAAAGGAGGAAGCTGTATATTTGGGGAGTTTGGGAGAAGAAGGGCATGAGTCTATACAGGGGTTTCTCACACATCTGTGGCCAAAGGCTGGGTTGCATGTGCCCAGGGTGAAAGTAGACAAAGTTTACCAGAGAGTGAGTAACTGTAGGTTGACAATAGAAGCAGTTGTCAAAAATAAAGTAGTTCTGGGGACATTGGAAGTCTTGGCTCTCCTGAGTGGAGAAACTCCATTTACATTGTGTTAAGTCCCCCGAAGTCCAGCTAAGATATCAGAAAGGTCATATCCTAGGAAGAAGGACCAGCCCTTAGGACAAAGCCTTAGGAAGAACCAAGACCCTAAGTTATCCTAGACCCTCCCTAACCAAGTCTAAAAGCAAGCACTGACAAAGGCTTCAGAGGAGAAAAAGGTTGGCGTTTGAATACTGCTAAGTTAGAAGGCCTTTGGAAATACCTTGGGATTTCGACAAATTATTCCAATAAAGCATAAATATAAGTTCAAGGCATTAGTCAATAATTAAACTACCTCTAGAACAAAAATTATCACTTTTCAGAGAAAGATTACAGAAATAAGTCTCTATAATGTACCACCAACAATGACCATTAATCTATAAAAAATTACTGGTTATATAAAACAAAATAGGAAACTATGACCCATAGTCAAGAAAAGAAACTAGTTAGTGGAGTTATACCCTCAGATGATCTGGATGTTGCTTTCAGCAGACAAAGATTTTAAAGCAGCATTTATAAATATGCTCAAAGAATTTCTAAAAATTCAAGAATATGGTCGTAATGAGAAAATGTATGGAGACTTTCAGAAGAGAAAAGTTATTTTAAGAAAAGAATCACAGAAAATTTTAGAAGGAAAAAATACAATGGTTAAAATTTTAAGACTCATTGGACAAACTTAACAGCAGATTGGAGGTGACAGAAAAGTCAGTAAACTTGAGAAATTATCAATATGTGTACTGAATTTTAAGAAGAAGGGAAAATGATTGAAGCATAATGAACAGAGCCCCAGGGATCCATGGTCCACATTTAAACAGTCTAACACACAGATCATAGGTATGCAGAGAAGACAATGAAACGGGGCAGAAAAATATTTTTAGAATGCGATAGCTGAATACTTGGCAAATTTGATGAAAAATAACAACAAACCTAAGTTGGACAAATACAAGGAGAACCATAGTAGGCACATTATAGGAAAGCTGCTAAACCCCAAAGAGAAAATCTTAAAACAGCTGAAAGCAGTGGGGAGCAGGGGACTTCTTACACATAGGAAAACAGCAATGAAGATCATCAGATTTATGTCTGACCTACCAGAAACAGTAGAAACCAGAAAACAATGGAACAACATCTTTAAAGGGCTGAAAGAAAATCAGCTTTCAGCCTAGAACTCTACATCCAGTGAAAATACCCTTTAAAACAGAGGATGAAATACAGACATATTTAGGTAAACTAAAGCTGAAAAAGTGTTTCACCAATAGATATATGAGACAGGGAGTGCTGAGGAATGACATTGGTTCTGTAGGGAGACAAGGAGAGCAGCAGAAAGGATGAGTAGGTAAACATAAAATGCTATGACTTTTTTCCTTCTCATTATTCTTTCAAAAAACCCTCTCGCTACAGGTAGCCCTCACTTTGTATGATATACTATGGGATCATAAAAATGACTGAACGCATTGAAGTCATGTGTTAAAAAGTGATTTTAATAATCAATGGGAAAATTATGATTGCTCCATGACCTTTAAAAATTTTCAATAAACTACTAACTTATTATGGGTTATATAACTTATAAGAAAATAAAGAATTAGTTAAAATCAATACTTATTATACTGTAACTTAAAACTAGAAACATTGAGAATGAAGGGTTTTCTTTGTAAAAACAAATGATCAAGAGCAGTTCAAGAAGTCCTTGCCTTCTATTCTTTACATAACTTATGATAACAAGTGAGCAGTCTTGGAAAATTCTTATACTCCTCAGGTTTGAATCAGTTTCTAACATTTCTGCCTTTGTGTCATGAAGTATGTCTGAGAGTTCTTTTAATGCAGTTGGGGTTTTTATTATTTAGTAGCATTACTTCTTCTGAAACATCATCCTCCATTTTCCTCCCAGCTATTTTCTTCATTGATGCTGGTAAGTTTGCCTTCACGAAGCTGCTCTGGCTGAACATGTAGAGCCTCGTGAATGCTGGCAGTCTCAGCATCTCCATAGTCAGGTATTTCTCCTGTGACTCCTCTGATGTTCTAGGCAAATTCTACATCTATCATTAACCTTTTTTTATTTCTTTCCTGCACTTTTACCTTTGATGATCAACTCCTTCACTTGAGCATCCATTTTTGTGAAATGTTCTGTGGGTTTGGCACTGGAAGAGAAAGAGGTGACACACCCACGTGTTTTACTGTCTGTGCATAAACTAAATAACAAATGCAGAGTGACATATTCACAGACAGACTTTGAAGGAAGTGACATGGTTGTTTACTGATTGTGATGTGCGTCTGTCACTTAAGTTGCGATGTGTGGATTGAAGAGCTCAAACAAAGTTTGTATCTTGTGAAATTAGTCACGGCTAATACACTGTGCTATCTAAAATATAAATCATGCTGTTGGAGAACTAATATTAATTAAATAAGTGCAATAACTGGAATTTGTGCATATCAAAATTGTGCAAAGCAAGGACTACCTCTACCTAAAGCAGATATTGTGTGGGGTAGGTTTATAACATGCATAATTTTAAAATGTTAACATAATAGCACAGAGTTGGCGAGTGGGTAAAATGGAATCATACCACTATATAGCCATTACATTTGTGAAATAATACAGTAATGAGAAGTATATGAGGTGGCATGTTGTACAATATTGACTCTAATTAAATTTTTAATTGAAATTTTAGCTGAGATAATTGTAGAATAGCAGGCACTTGTAAGAAATAATTCAGAGAGATCCCATGCACTCTTTACTCATTTGACCCAACAGTAATATATTACAAACCTATATACCATATCATAACCAGGATTCTGACATCGATATAATCCACAGATCTGATTCAGATTTCCCCAGTTTTACTTGCAGTTAATTGTTTGTGTGCATTTAATTCTATATAATTCTATCACATGTGTAAGTTCGTGTTTCACCATTGCAGTCAGGATGCAGAGCTGCTCCACAGCCGTCACTATCCCTCCTGCTGCCCCTTTAAAGCCACCCAGCTTCCTCCCCATTCTCTAATCTTTAGCAACAAGTGCTCTATTTTCCATTTTTTACATTTTCTCATAAAATTATATAAATGTAGCTATGCAATATATAAACTTTGGGGGTTTTTTTCATCAGAATAATCCTCTGGAAATCCACACAAGCAGTTGCATGTATCCCCAGTTTGTGTCTTTTTATTGTTGTGTAGTATTCTGTGGTGTGGACGTACTGCAAATTGTTTGACATATCATCCATGGAGGCACATATTGGTTATTTCCAATTTGAGGCTATTACAAATAAAGCTGCTATGAGCATCTGTTTACATATTTTTATGTGAGCATAAATTTTAATTTCTTTGGCATTTAGAAGTTAAAAATGCTTATTATCCCCAGAACAAACAGTAAAAAAAATCAAATAATTATTTTTATGAGCTAGTTGAGGAAATAAATTGGAATAATATAGAATATTTCAGTAATCTAAAAGAAGACAGAAAAACAGAAAGCACAAATAGGAAAATAATAAATTTAAACCCAATCATATGAATTATTACATTCAATGTAAATAGGTTTGAAGTAACACTAAGAGACACACTGTATAATCAGATTGACAAGAATCAACTATCATTCAATATCAAAACTTACTAAAAGTTTTAAGAATGTAGGTAATAGCAAGACGTGCAAAGCATGGAAAAACGGGGTTGGCCAGCAGCATCTTCATACCCTCTCTTCCACATCAGGACACGTGCCCTCTCGGAGCTGACGCAGGAGATTTCCAGGTGACGCACGGCACCACTTACACAAAGGAAGTTCGTTTGCTCATGAGTCATCTCTATTTTATATTCCAGTATTGTCTAGTAATTACCTAGATGACACAAACATTCTCTAGCCAAAAATAATAATAATAAGACGACCAAAAAAAGAGACTCCAGGTTTGTTTGCCATAAAGGATAATAGACAAACTGGGCATATTCTCTTAAGAGCATTCCATAGATGAGAACTCATTTGCTACTAATAACTAGCAGGGGGGCCAGTTACCATGTTTATATATCATGTGATTTGAACCGATTATTTCTCCTGCAGACATCCCTAATTGAAACAAACCATTTGTTTTGAAGATTTCCTTTCCCCATCAAATGATGATGATGACTTTATTAAAATCAATTTACCATACATGTACAGATCTATTTTGGGAATCATTCTTTTCCTTGATCTCTAAGTGGTTTGACCACTTAAAAGTCACTTAACCTTTCTGAGCCTCGGAGTCCTAATACATAAAATAGCAATAACAATATCTAATTAATTGAATTATGTTGATGATTAGTTGTGAAGTGTCTAGTACATAAAAATATTCACTAATTGGTAGTTATGGTAAACATATTTTCTGAATACAAATTAAGCTACAAAAACAGAAAAAAAGATTGTATTTTATTTCCTATTTGAGACTGCAAATATGGAAAATCATAGAAAAGCATAATAAAATCACTTTAGTAATTTAATGTATCACCTTATGAAAATATAATTTCAAACAATGAGATAACCTACCTACACCTTTACAAAACTCCTGAACATATTATTGTTATAAATATGCAGCATATGAAATATATATAAAGATATATAAAAAACCTCAAAAAGTTCATGGAAAAGTTGAATTAAAAGATAAAAAATTAAAATGAAAAGTTTGTTTCTCAACATAATCTCCCTCAAGTTCAAGACGCTTCTGTAAGTGATGATGCCAGCCATTCAGTCCACTCCTAAAGAACTGAGTTTCCTAGGAATTTAATCATGTCAATGCAGTCTTTTTTACATTAATAACTGAAGAAAAATGGGGGCTCTTTAAACGTTTTTTTAAGATTAAGGAACAAAAAGAAGTCATAAGGAGCTAAATCATGACTGTAAGGTGGATTCCTAATAATTTTCCATCAAAACGCCTGCAAAATTGTCCTTGCTTGATGGCAGAATGAGCAGGAGCATTGTTGTAGTGGAGAAGGGCGTTCTTGTGAAGCCTTCCCAGGACTTTTTCTGCTAAAGCTTTGGCTTTCTCAAAACATTCTCACAATAAGCAGATATTATCATTCTTTGACTCTCCGGAAATTCAACAAGTAAAATGGCTTGAGCATCCCAGAAAACATTTTTCCAAGACTTTTGCTTTTGACCAGTCTGCTTTTGCTGTGACAGGAGCACTTCCACCTCTTGGTAGCCATTGCTTTGATTGTGCATGGTCTTCAGGATTATACTGAAAAAGTCATGTTTCATCTCCTATTACAACTCTTCAAGTAAATGCTTCAGGATTTTGATCCAATTTGTTTAAAATTCTCATTGATAGCTCTGCTCTTGTCTGCAGCTGATCTGAATACAATACGTTTGGCACCCATCAAGTGGAAAGTTTGCTCAACTTTAATTTTTCAGTCACAATTGTATAAGCTGAATCATTCGAGATGCCTATGATGTTGGCAATTGTTTCTGATGTTCATCGTCAGTTCTCTTCAATGAGGGCATAAACAAGATAAATTTTCTCCTCAAAAACTGATGTGGATGATCTGCCATTGTGGACTTTTGTTTTCAACATCACTTCATCTCTTCTTAAAATGAGTTATCAATTTTTAAACTGCTGGAATTCTTAGGACATTATTCTGATAAACTTTTTATAAAGCATCAATAACTTTACCATTCTTCCACCCAAGCTTCACCATAAATTTGATGTTTGTTCTTGCTTCAATTTTAGCAGAATTCATGTTGCTCTGCTAGGGAACCTTTTCAAACTGATGCCTTACCTTTCTTAGTGCCTCAAACTAGATCCTGGTTAGTCATATTATAACAAGTTAGTACAAGTTTATGTTGGTACTAAAAATTTTTGAAATATGTGCATAGTTTTTTTATAATGTACATTTGCCATGAACTATTTGAAGAACCCTGCTGTGCCTTTCATGTCTTTCCTGAAATGTCTGAAAGCTGAATGATACCTCCCCACCCCCAACCAATCATAAACCTTTAACTGGCAAATCCCTATTCATCCTACCAAGCTCATATATCACCTCCACTAGAAAGTCTTCCCTGTCTCTTCTCCCTAGTAGTGCCTATTTATGCCTATTCATGGCTGTATTGCTGAATGTACCACCTCACAAGTATCTGTGTATCTTTTGTTCACATTAGACATTGGAGTCCTTCAGAGTAGGGAGAGTGTCTTGCTTATTTTCACTCTATTTATTTATTTATTGGCTAACCCTTTCCATATATCCTCCAAAACACATGTAATTCAGTGCCTTTCCCACAGTATACTTCATGTAGGTGCTTAATAGGTTCAGCTATCTTCCTCTATGCTGCTTCTCATCTGTAGATATACTTTTGAGTGACTATGTACACATCTTCCAGCTACATTACTCAAGTGTAAACATTTCAATCCCATCCAGATGTCAAAATGCAGTTGATTTTTCTGAATGCAGGGATTAACTCTGGGAACTATGGCTTCAGAACAGTGAAGCATATCCTATTAATGAGGCATGGAGGAGGCACCTGGAACCCATTAGCAAAGGATAAGCTTCCATTCCCAAAATCTAACTGGGGGCTTTCATCCTACACAACTTACGATTGATCAAACTTTGGGAGCAGTAGATAGTACACAAAGTATATTTTTGCTGATTTTGATTTCTCTTTAGTCCATACGGGTTGTTTCTCATCATTGCTTAGGAAGCCAACTGAAATCCAGGTTCACCACGAAAGGTGACTTGGCCTCACCAGGTCAATCACTATGGCTGACTTAATTTGAATAAAGATTGAGCTCAGAGTCAGGAACACCAAAATCAATATAACCAAGTGCTAACTTAAGGCAGCTTACCAGGGTATGATTGAAAACAATGTATCTTGATAACTAGAAGAAAGTAAATAGTTTAACATGAGCAGGTTAAGCACATGAGAGTTCTGAATCCACTTATCAGGTCAAGGTCAGGTAGCCAAGATATTAGAATCAGATCACCAACTAATGTCAGAAGCAACAGAATCAGCTGGAAAGACCATAAGAATACGGTCAATGTCTTATTCATCTTTTTTCCTCTTCAACTCTTAGCACTTTCCTTAGACATTAGTAGGAGGAGAGAAACAAACAACAACAAAAAAACCTTTAGAGCAATCAACTTCAAAAGTTTTAATAATTGCCTGGGCACCAGTGGCTCACGCCAGTAATCCCAGCATTTTGGGAGGCCAAGGTGGGCAGATCATGAGGTCAGGAGTTTGAGGCCATCCTGGCCAGCATGGTGCAACCCTGTCTGTACTAAATGTATCAAAAAAATTGCTGGGCATAGTGGCGTGTGCCTGTAGTCCCAGCTACTCAGGAGGCTGAGGCAGGAGAATTGCTTGGCCCCAGGAGGCGGAGGTTGCAGTGAACAGAGATAGTGCCGCTGCACTCCAGCCTGGTGACAGAGCGGGACTCCGTCTCAAAAAAAAAAAAGTTTCAATAATTAAGCCATTAGACCTAAGGACTCAGAGAACAATTTAGTTTTATTTACCCTGTAGAACAGTAGGAAGCAGCTTCTTGTCTATAACAAAGCACAATTTATCCCTGGATTATTTCCAATAGTACTAGCTGCTATGACAAATCCCAAATCTCAGTGGAGTTTATTTCTCACTCACACAAAGTAGTGAACACATGTCCTTGGTCCACTTGAGACTTTTTCTCACATGGTGAGTCAGGGGCTCGGTTTCCTGTTTGCTGTGGGTCCTCCACTTCGCAACCCATGACCTCCACAGCCTCCACTCTCATCCACGCCAGCCAGATGGTGAACAAATACGGAGGACTGAGCATCGAATTCTTTTTTCAACGGAGCTGGCCTGAAAGTGGCAGAAATCACTTCCACTCATACTTTATTGGCCAGAACTCAGTTGCCTTGCTGGCCTTAGCTGCAAAGGAAACTACGAAATACAGTCTTAGCCCAGAAGAGAGAATCAGGTAGCGGGCTCTGTTGTAATCGCCTTTTGCACTATTTTTATTTCTCAGAGGGATAAGGAGGTGGGATAAAAGCTTCTAATTTAAGATTATTAAATATGAGTTTAATTCATCATGTCCAGTTTATTTGTCTGCAAAAAACAAAAAAAAAAAGTTAGACTACCTTGGACTAACCCTTTGAGGATTTGGTAACATTCCAGTTGAGCAATCCAGGTACCCAGAACTAGAAACACCCCCCTTTACCTGTTGTGTCTAGGTCAGCAACCAAGTTCCCCATGTTTCTACTCATTGTTCTTCCATCCAAACCTTACATATTTATTCAGCATCTACTCTATGGACAGCACTATGCTGGAGAGACAGGAGGTGGCAAGACTTCTTCCAGGAAGTAGTGTGATTTAGCAGATGATCTATGCTGCATCCAAGTGTTACAATGTAGTCTTAGAGCCAAGCCATATTCCAGCTCACCTTAGATTCAGGACTAGGTGCTAACCAAAAAGAAAGGCTTCCCCTAAGCAGTACACCATGTGTGTCTGAATACCCACGGCTGCCCTGTGATGCCTGCTGTTCTACTGGCCTCGGCTCCTGTCCCCACCCCATCTCACCTCATTCCCTGTGTCTTTCTGTGTACTCACATCTTGATTATTTGATCACACCATCTCTAAATTATACTCGCTGTGAATAAAGTTACCCCCTCTCAGGATGACTGAAATACAAAACCCTGTGTCAAACCACGCACAAAACGATGATGAAAAGGGTTTTGTATTATACAAGTTGTGGATTTCAATGCCCGTTTCTCCTGCAAGAAAACAGTGGAAGTAGGGTGGAGAGACAGTAAGGAGTGAGAAGAATGTGTCACTCTGGGATCTCCAACAGCTCTTCCTTCAGTCAATAGACCCTTCTCGCCTCCACACTAGAATTGTGGGGTTGCTGCTGAGGGAGGTCTTGGGGCTCAAAGGGGCTTGACAACCATCTATGCAAAATGTGGGATGAAAGCAAACGGTCCTTAGAAGGAACCAGACCCAGGCCTCATCATCCCTGCTCCCTGGGTCACTGGATGGTGTGTAAGCAGGGGAGTTCCACAGGAAGGGAAGGAACTGGAGGCCCCAGTCATGGACGAGTTTATCCTGCATCTTCTCTGTCATTTAGATTACTAGTCATCCCCGAGTCTGGGGTTTGAAAGGGCACATAAATATGGACAAGTTTTGGGGAAATGCAAAACTGAATTAGTGAGTGACTCTCTTGTCACATCCTGGACACTCAGGGTCTGGGACACCACACCAGTGCTGGCCTCAAGAAGTAGACGGGATGGGCAAGTCCGAAGGTGTTAGAAAGAGACTCCAAGGTTTAACTGTGTCCAAGAGGCATGCAGAAGGCTGGCCCTAGGATGCTGGGCAGAGAAGAAGAATCCGAGAATGAAAATGAGAAACAGAGACTTGGGGCACTGCGTGAGGCAGGCAGCACCAGGGAGGCGGTGGTTCAGAGATTCGGAGCTGCCTGTCAATTCTTGATGAATTTAGCGGAGTAGGTGAGCTGGTTCACAGTTAAGAGAGAGAAAGCTGAGGAAGCTTCCTCCCTAAAAACAATCTGTGAGACCTATGTCCCAGTCAGGGAAAGGGAAGTGATTCCTTTTTTTCCCCTGCAGAGCAATTGAAACAATGTTGTTTTGTAGCACCTGATAGCAATCTCATTCAGCAAGTCTAACTACAGGCCTACCAGTGGGCTTTTTGTTTTTGTTAAGTATTTAAATAGGCGTCAATATGCATATTTCATTCCATTTCACCATGGCTCCACTACCTCATCAGTGTTCTGCAGCTCCTCCTGCTCTGTCCCCTCGCCCGCGAGTGCTAAGTTCGCACGTAGGGAAGACAGGCATTGCTGAAATGAAAGTGGTTTTGTTGAGGCAAAGGGTTCAGGAGCATGACAACACAAGGGTAAATGTTTCGAAAGGAGGACCATCTACGTGGTCCAGACAGTGTGTGCTGGAAGACACTGGAGATGGACAAAAAGACCTCAGGGGGGAAATGGACAGCAGCACTTGGTGAGGGGAGGAGAGGGAGACAGGAGCTGGCCTAGGAAGCCCGGGCGAGCTGAGTCCTGAACCAGGAAAGATCAAGTTCCTGTGTCTAGAATGGGCTGCTTCCACTGACTGGACAGAGGTGTTGTTTTGAAAGACCAATTAAAGGTAAGTTAGTGATGGAATCAAGTCAAGGTCTCAGTGGGGAGCTATAAAAGATGCATCAGTTGGAAATGGGGAATCACCGAAGGGCTTTGACTTTTTAGAAAGGCGGTTTGCAATCTGCTGCAATGATGCAGGTCTGAGTGATCAAGTACTTAGTTTGGAATGATCGCAGTTAGAATAGACTGTATGTCAAAAGACCTTGGTGTTTCCTGATTCAATATAGGAAATAAAGGAAAGAGAAATGCAAAACTGACCCAGAACTACAGGCTGTAATTTATAAATGCAGTGCTATTTCTAAAAATAGAGAAGACTGGGCGGAGCATGGTGGCTCATGCTTGTAATGCCAGCACTTTGGGAGGCCGAGGCAGGCAGATCACAAGGTCAGGAGTTCAAGACCAGCCTGGTCAACGTAGTGAAACCCTGTTTCTATTATAAATACAAAAAAATTAGCCAGGCATGATAGCAGGTGCCTGTAACCCCAGATACTCAGGAGACTGAAGCAGAAGAATCACTTGAACTCAGGAGGAGGAGACTGCAGTGAGCAGAGATTGCATCATTGCACTCCAGGCCAGGCAACAGTGAGAGACTCCATCTCAAAAAAAAAAAAAGAGAGAGAAGACTGAAGGGAGAACTTACTTGAGAAAAGACAGGGTCATAGAAGACATCGGAACTTTAAGGTCACAGCATTATACACAGGTGGAGATGTCTTTGAAGTAATTGGTGAAGCCGGTGTTACATTCGTTAAAGAAATCGAAATGTAGACATCAACTGGAAAAAGTCATCAGGCCGAGGACATGGTGAAAATGGGGGTAGAACTGGTTCAGGAAAAGGAGAAATTTAAAAGAAGAGTGTGCTAAAAATAAAAACACAAACAAAATCTATAAATATGGTTAAAAGACAAGTGATATCCAGGGAAAATCATTGCATCATATATAAAAGGCAAAGGATTGATGTCCAAGCTATATAAATAATTTTTAAAAGAATAAGAAAAGAAGACAAATTACCTAATCAGAATTATCCAAGGATATAATAAGTAGAAAACTTCATAGAAAAGAAAATACAAATGACTCAAAGAATACTTGGCCTCTCCAGAACTGGGGACCCAGGATGATGTGACAGTGTGCAGAGTTGGGGCCAGGTCTAAATACCTATGCCACTCCTGAGAAGCTGTGAAATATTTAGCAAGTTATTCAACCTTTTTCATGACCTGCAAAATGAGAATGATAGCAAGAGAAACTCCCTGAAAGCATTGTGGTAAAGATTAAATAAGTTAATATATGTAAACCACTTAGAACAGTGGCTGGTACAGAATAAGTGCTAAGTAACTGTAAGCTATTATTAACAATAGAGCAATACAAATTAAGGTAACAATCAAATATAATTTTTCACCCACAGATTGTCAAAAATCTTAAAGTATGAGAATATCAAGTGTTGACAAGAATTCGGGTGAAATGATACTCATAAACTGCAAGTAGGGATGCAAATCGGGACATCCGCTTTGGGGAAAAAGAAATGGCATATTTTATAAAATTGAAAATATGCCTCATTTAAGACCCAGCAATTCTACCTCTGAGTATATTCCTTACAGAAACTTGCAAATGTGCACCAGAAAACATGTCTAAAGTTGTTGACTGAAGCATATTTTTTGTTATTGTTAAGAGAAAAACATTGGAAAGAATATGAAATATCTATAGGTAGTGGAATATGTTATAAAAATAATTCAATATATTTAATGACAGAATACTGGACAGCAATTAAAAGAAATCTCTAAATATGGCAAATGGCCAGCAACAAACACTAGAGACAGTATGATGCCTATGTATCATTTATGATATTATGTGCTTAAAACCATAAACATGAACTGCAATGCTTGCTTCTAGGGAGAAACAGAAAGGCACAGGAAGAGGGATGTTGGTTGAAGGCAACTTTCATTTTCTCTGTAGTCTTTTATTTCTTCAAAAAGCAAAATGAATACTAGATACAAAGAAGACAAAACGCTAACAGTTGTTGATTTTGGATGGCGAAAATGTGCATGTAAGTTATATTATTCTTTGTACTTTTTTATATTTTTAAATTTTGAAAAAATTAAAAATGCTGTCTAAACAGATGTTCTGGGTGTAATCTAACATGCTTCATAAGAAAAAGAAGAAAAGCAGTAAAAAGAGTGCAGAGAGTTGGGCCTTGGGGACAGCGCGCTCCCGGAGAGGAGGTGGTGGGGCCCTTGGCCAGGGTTCAGGAAGTCCACAGCAAGAACCGAGGCCCTGGCGGCCACCTAACCCAGGGAACAGACAGTGCAGTGCGGGAAGGAGGGCTTTCAGCCCCGCCAGGTTGTCTGAGCCACTGCTCTAGAGGGGCCAGAGAAGAATGGGCCCAGGCTCATGAGGCTGAGTCCATTATCCTGCAAGAGAGAAGCCTCATTGAAGCGCACAAGAATGGAAAAGTGTCGGGGGTGGGGGTAGCAAGGGTACCAGGGATCAGTCCGCGATTCAGGGAAGTAGAGGCGAAACAGCCTTGGAGGGTGAAGGGTCTAGGAGGAGTCGGGGTGGGGCGGGCTTGGTTCAGATCCGCAAACCTATGGTGATGGTGGAATCAGGGGAACCGGCGGTGGAGGAGGCCCAGGTGCCCGCTGGAAGCAAGGGAAGGCCCCGGGAGGGCAGTGCCTTCAGGGCGCAGGGCTGCATCCCGGCCACGCCGGGCCCCCAGGGCAAGCGCACAGCTGAGGAGACCCCAGCCCCGGCCGCCCCCAAGCTGGCAGACCTCCCAGTGCCCCTGCTGTGCTGGGGAGGACTAGAGAATGAGCCTGTGTTTAGGCCGGACTTACTACAGCCACCCACGAGCAGAGCTGGCAGAGTCCCCAGGGTGGGGGCTGCGCAGCAGATGCACTCCTTCTCATTAAGTGACTTGCATATGGAGTGAAGACACCTCTCCCCTCGCCCACCCTGGCTCCCGGCCCTCACGTGCTCTGCGGGCTGCCAGCTTCCCCGGCTCCGCGCACAGCGCCCGCACCGCCCAGGCACCCGGCCCGCAGGAGGAGGAGGCCGCGGTGCAGGCAGGCAGAGCCCAGCAGAGCGGGAGCGGAGCAGAGGCAGGGGCCGTCCTTCCTTCCAGGAGATCGCAGGTCTCTCTCAGATGTGACGGGAACAGTCACAGACAAGGGGACTCATTATTTTCGCGTTCACTGCTCAGTGATCTGGGCTCCCACCTGGAATCCTCCGGGGAGCCAGCCCTCAGCCAGCGGGAGGGAGGGAGGAGGGCGGGGAAGGAAAGGAATTACCGCCCTGCTCAAGGACAGGGCACCTCCTGAGCGCCCTGCAGCCCTACTGCCTCCCTCCCTTGGGCTTCATGCTTTTATGGAAGACCCTGAGTTCCCAAGGGAAAGCACGAAGCCACTCCCATTCTTTGCTCTCCTCTGTATCAGGACAGGATTGAGATTTACATAAAAGCCTTAAGTACTGACTAGATTAGGGAAGCACCTCGGTCTAAGATTGAACATAAACATGATGTGTAACCATAAAACATTGCAATATGTATTAAACTTGAAATGGCTTTCTTTCCGATTTTATAAATTGAAAAATTTTGGAGACAGCTATGAAAGCTAAATTTTTCCCTTGCTTGGGTGTTCTTTCTTAGCTTGTGGCCTGCATGCATTCTGGGGTCTGCATGAATTAGGTAATCCTGACACGGGTACGAATGCATGCATATTTATACACACGAAGTCTCACATATGTATGGGGACCAGACACATATGCAGAGACATAAAACTTGCTTACTCCTATCTCTGTTCATTGCTTCTCCCTTCCCATCAGTGAAGAAGAAACCCTGCCTTCCTCAAGGGTATCTTCCAAATGCCCTTCTCTAAGACCCTCTGACAAACCCCGCTGTAGTAAAAAGTCCCTAATTAGATGTCGAGAACCAGATTCCAACTTTCACTTTCGACGTCTGAAACTTTGGGAAAATACCTGAATGTCCCTGAGCTTTAATTTTCCTTTTACCCCTTTAGCATACGGTTAAAACTCACCAGGAGAAAAACCACTGAGCGAGTTCAATGAGGTAACATATGTCTTAGTCCTACTTGATCTGGGTCCTTCAAAAACACAGATGCCAAGATGGAATTAGGTTAGAAAGAGAGCGTTTGGAGGAAACACCCATGAGGAAAACTGGAGGAGACTGGATGGGGGGGTGAGGGGGAGCCCTCAGACCTGAGAAGGAGGAGTGGAAGGAGGGAATGAAGAGTGGCCGCCAACTGCAGTGAAATGCTAAGGAGCTGCAGCCAGGCCAAGGAGAGGCTTCTGGTCCCAGCTACCTGCCAGAGGGGCTGATGCTTCAAGTGGATAAGCAAGGACCCGTTGCCTTGGGACACTTTCTTAGCATGAGGGACCTGAAGCCCTAGCAAGGACCTAGCAGGGGGGCTGACTCGCTGCTGGGTGGCATTTTGAAACCTGGGAAAGCCATGGCCTACTCTTGGTGAGGCAGAAATGCCTGCATTGTGATTGCGAGGAGGAGAAGGAGTAAAGAAGTTGTAGGAGCAGACATGCCGGAGCACGTGTGAGGCCAGCAGAGCCACAGAGGTTTGCATTCCACAGGAGGGTCCTAGGACACACCGTCCACTGAGGCCGCTGGGAACGCACTAGATTGGCATCACCAAGAAGTTCCGTGAGGGCTTACCTCTGCAGGTCAAGGCCTGAGGTAGGAGACAGGGCCACAGACCTGGGCTGGTTAATTTCCAGGATGGGGACAGTGACTGCAGGCTGGAAAGATCAGAGGGCCAGCCAAGAGGCCTTGACTGGCAGAGAGCCGCGGAGATGCTGCATAGATTATAGAGTGCCTGGGGACAAAATAGATGGGCCGCCAACAGCGTGCTGCTTAGCATTTATAACAGAAGCAGCAAGGCAGGAGCGGAAAAGCAGGAGGCTGAGGGTGGGAACACCAAAATAGCCACACCTCCTGGCCTAGTTCCCACATCTGAGTCCATTCCAGATTGGAAACCCACTGACCCAAGAGCTGTCTGGGCTGCTGGGAGGCAGGACTCTGCAATGCGATGGTAGGTATAGACTGTAAGTCCTTTCACCCTTTGCTTATGATTGTGTACACTGGAGAAAAAGAAATATGCCTTTGGAGTGGGAATTTATGGCGGCCAGGTTAACAACTGCAGTCGTGGCAAAGGTCTGGCTCACACTGGCCCATGGAGTCCACAGATTGACCCAAAGGCCATTTCCCAGCCCCAGAGTGTACACTTGGGATTATTATGCTTGGCAGTTTGTTCCAGCCCACTCTTAATAGCACCTGTGCTAATCTGGGTGTCATAACGATGGGATTAGACACAGAAAATATTTATGGGTTAAAGACTATGAAGGAAAATGAGGAAGAAAATGAAGGAGGCCAGGATGCTTGTCAGATCTGGATATAGGTCAGATCACTCTGAAGGAGAAAGGGGAGAAAAGGAAGCGAAGAAGGAAGATCATAGGCTGTATGGGAACCTCAGGCTTAGGACACTTTTGACACGGCAAACAGTGAGTCCTTGGCCAGTCACATGTCTAAGAAGCCCTGCCTCCTACAGACCCAGACCTGCAGGGGTTTCCTGCTGTGCTTACTCCTGGGCTGGAAGCAGCTGTGGACATCATGGCCTGGGCACGAGTGGCAACTGGGTTTCCAGGCACAGCGGCTGGGCTTGGCAACCCCCCAACCATCCTTACCTATGGCAAAAGATCTTCTCTGCCCGCCACAGGTACGACACGACAGGTTTACACAAGGACAAGAGCCCTTCTTCCTTCTTTCCCTGGAGTCTGTACAGTCATCTTTTGCATTTGGCTAGATTAGGTTAATTTTTACATTCTTTGGCACACATTTGGAATTCAATAGTCCTGCCAACATTCATTGAGTACTTACTAAGTGCCAAGTTGTGTGCTAAGCATTCACAGTGAAAAAGAGTTAAAATATGTTCCTGATCATACGGAGTTTGCAATCTAGCTGAAGGAAACAAACATGTAAACAAATAAGGCCAAGGAGATGCTAGTTAAATGCCTGTGACAAACTCTTAGGGCAGAGTGGAGGCAATGGGAGAGGTGTTTCTCACATATGGTTTGTGGGGAAATGCCAAGAAAAGGCTTTATCAGCGAGAATACCGACACTGAGCAAAGTCTGGAAAGGTGAGCAGGCATTGCCTGAGCAGCTCAGCAGTGACGCCGTGGGCCTGAGGATTAGGGCGCAGTATCTGAGGCACAGGGATGCCATGAACAATGTGGGATGCCGTGCACACTGCAAACAATCGAGGACTGCCAGGAGGGAGGCAGTAAGATGCAAGACTGACCTCAAGGCCAGAGAGTGCAGATTACGTGGGCCTCGCTAAAGAGCAGGCATCTTACCTGGAGACTGGGAGGAATTACTGACATTTTAAATGCAATGACCACATTTGCATTGTTAAAACAAAGAAACAAAAATCCCTGATATTTCGGCAGAGGATGGATGACCAGGAAGAAGGCAGGTTCAGAAAAGCTATTCTGATAATTCAGGAAAGGAGAGGATGATGGTCTACTACAGCATACATGGCAGTGGAGACACAGATACAAAGCTGGATAGAAGATGTTGGGATGGTAGGATCTGTTGGACAGGGGCACACCTCAGTACATTTCAGCTGTGCTACCTGGGTGCATGATGGTGCACAGACAGAATTAGGGAGTGGGCACAGGGAAGAGGCCATTTTGGGGAGTACTGAGTTTAAAGAGTCTTTGCTTTTCGAATTTGAGTTATCCATCCCACAGTCAGCCGAAAAAGTATGAAAGATAAGAATAAGGTCTGCAGTAGATCTGAAAATGCGAATGCTTTCCAATTATTTAATAAATACCTGAGTGTCATCTATGGGCCAAGCATAGTGCTGGGTATGAAAGAAAAAGGGGGTGAGCAGGACACTCCAGCAGAAAAGAGAGGCTCACGAAATTGCAACAACTGTGAGAGTGCCCTGAGAGCAGTCTCGGAGTCAGGGAAGCCTTCCAGAGAGAAGTTGCATTTAAGCTGAGACCTCAATGCTTATTGGAGTTAGCCAGGAGAAAGAGGAATTGGGAGAGAAATGGGGAAGTGCTTCAGGCTGAGGGATTAGGAATGGTCCCTATAAAAAAAAAAGGATGAGTTTATGTCCTTTGTAGGGACATGGATGAATCTGGAAACCATCATTCTCAGCAAACGGATACAAGAACAGAGTCTGGTGGGGAAGGGAGAAGTGAGCCGTTTTTCGACCTGTGGGAGGATTCTGTGGAGGTAACTCCCTTCAAGAAACCTCTTCTCTCAGTAGCTTCCCTTCCTGCCATCAACTCATTATCTCTATAGGTCAGTCTTATTCAGTGAGGTGTGTGTGAACCTCAGGTGGCACCCTGAGCTCTGCAGAGTTGCTTTTTGAGTGGAACAAAGCTCATGGGCCAAAGATCAAAGGACACTCAGGCAGTTGGGAAGCCAATGTGTCGTGTCTCCAGAGCTGTAATCCTCCACAGACAGGGATCTGCCTGGGAGGATGCACAATCGTTCCTTCAAGGGGCACACGTGGCACTGGCATAGCAACTGTGATCCGCAAGCACTGTTCATATCTGCTCTCATCTCAGGAGGGAAAAATGAGCCTCGTCCTGACCAGAAGAGGAATTGGGTTTTTGGTTTCAAATCCCATGCTTTTTTCACTACATTAGAGGAGGTAGTGAAGAGCAAGGCCTCTTGGACCAGAGAACATTCAAGTCCTGAGTAAAATATCTGCTGTAATCTGTTCCCTCATCAGTAAAACTAGATGAATAAGAGTACCAAGATCACAAAGCGGTTGTAAGTATTTAAAAAGTTAGTAGAAGAAAAGCACCCACACAAGCAAGCATTTAATTAAAGTAGCTTTAATAACCAGGGATGTAATTCAAATCTTTGGAGCCCTCAAAAAATTCCCAAGCACCATCCCCAGAACTGCTGATTAAATAGAGCCTGATGCAGAAATACCATTTGACTCAGCAATCGCATTACTGGATATTTACCCAAAGGATTATACATCATTCTATTATAAAGACACATACACACATATGTTCATTGTGGCACTGTTTACAATAGCAAAGACCTGGAGCCAACCCAAATGCCCATCAAGGATAGACTGGACAAAGAAAACGTGGCATATATACACCATGGAATACTATGCAGCCATAAAAGAGGATGAGTTTATGTCCTTTGTAGGGACGTGGATGAATCTGGAAACCATCATTCTCAGCAAACTGACACAAGAACAAAAAACCAAACACAGCACGTTCTCACTCACAGGTGGGCGTTGAACAATGAGAACATACAGACACAGGGAGGGGAACATCACACACTGGGGTCTGTTTTGGGGTAGAGGGATAGGGGAGGGACAGCAGGGGGTGGGGAAGAGGTTGGGGAGGGATAACCTTGAGAGAAATGCCTGATGTAGATGACAGGGGATGGAGGCAGCACACCTCCATGGCATGTGTGTACTTATGCAACAATCCTGCAAGATCTGCACATATACCCCAGAACTTAAAGTATAATTTTAAAAGAATCTGCATTTTTACAGAGCTCTCCCCAGAGATTTAAGTGTGCAACCCCGATGAAGAATCAATGTTCTTCTCCAAAAAAGATGCAGGAGGTTGCATTCAAAGAAACAACTTCCACCTGGAGGTACAGACATAGTTTCATCAGAACTTACATCCACTGGGACCATCTCAGATCTCAATTCTTTTTTCTTTAGGGTCAATAACTAAGCTCATGGGGCATAGGAAGCAGGAGTTAGCAGACTGTTGGCCACTGTCTTCCCTTTCCTTGCCATTTCCCACATTTTCTCTGTTCTGAATGTAGAGTTTTAGGTGGCAGCTCTGTAAGCAGCTTATGGCCAGCAGAGAGTCACAGTAGTGAGAGCCTGGCATGTGGATGCTGAGGCCCTACTCAGCTTCAACCTCCTTCTGTCTACAGTAAGATTGTGAAAGAGAAGGGTGGCGGCCCTGCTGAATCGGATTTAATGAGCTGTTTAGCCCAAAAGTATGTGGCCTGGCTTGGGGTTTGTGGCAAGGGAAAATAAACGATAACCCTAGGGTGTTCAACCAAATAACAACCACAGCTCATGACCACTTTACAGAAAGAGCCAGTACTCCCAGGCAAGAAAAGTGATGCTAGCAGACTCAATCATTTATTTGACCAATATCTGTAGAACACAGACCACGTGCCAATGATTATACTGTGTTGGGAATAAAGATTTTTCTCCCTCCTGAAGCTTTCACACTAGAGAAGGAGAAGGAAATGCCTCTATTACTATTATTTTAGTGGCAATTGAGCTAATTTTACTGGAGGAAAATGATAGCATATATGTTGATAAAGGAATGCTAGCTGCTATAACGAAGAACCCCCAGATCTCAATGGCTCTTTCCCGTACAGTCCACATGGTGATGTTCACTGGTCTTCTACACAGCGATTGCAAGGCCTGCCCTCCTTCTACTTTGTGGCTGAGTTATTTCCTAGGGCCTCCTCAGAATACTGTGCATTTACCTAGCCAATGGGAGAGAGAGAAAAAATTAATTGCAGGACCATGTCCATTGTTTGTGGGAGTAGGATCGAAATTAGTGTACTCGCGTCCTTCTGTATCTCATTGGCCAGAACTGAATAGAATCAAAAGAGAGGCTAAAAAATCAAGAGTATCCCATAAATATGGATGAGCACCAACAGTTTCTGCCACAAACATGTAAACGTAAAATAAAAGAAGAAGTAGGGAGGTGTGACAGGGTATTTTACGTGACTGAATGTGACTGAGCAAGTCTGAACTACGGAGGAAAAAAAAGAAAAAGAATACACTCTTCCCAGATACCCTAACCGGCCCAAAAAATTACTTTCTCCTTCTTATTTTGATTGAGAAATAAGCCATTTATAAGCAGAAATTTCCATTTTCTTTGATACACAGAAACCTCTTTCCTCACTAGGACAGAAAATTGTCAGGTATTAGTACTAGACCTTGGAAGCCCATAATACCCTTCTAAGACAGGCCCATTGTGATGCCAGCTGTCTGTGGGTGACTGCAGCATGCTTGATCACCCAGGGGTACTCCACTGGGGCCCAAGCATCTCTTTGGCTAAGGCTTGGAATGCCAGAGACAGGGACCAGGAATATCCAAATCTCTACTGGTCATATAGAGTACCATTTAAGAGAGCAAGAATTTGAGCGAAAGTAATCAGGGACAAAGAATGGAATGGAGGAAAATAAAGAGAAAAACCTTGAGAAAAAATCTTTCCACAGCTGAGCCCCAACTCTGAAAAGAAGTTAGGTCAAGAGGAAGTCAGCTAATTCTATAAGTCACACAAATACTAATGCATGCTGGGGTGGTTCCTATTCTGAATGGAAACATCAGATGTTGGCATTCAACAATTTTGAAGAAACTCCACTGCTGTTATGTATTTTGTTACCTCTCCAAAAATGAACCCAAATGCTAAAGTCGGACACAGTGCTCCTGCTAAGTTCTAGCAGCAAAAGTATTTGTCAGGCACTTGCCCATTTCACCTGCCCTGAGTAGGGATGCCCTGAGGGGACTGATGTTGAAGGTCTGTCTTTCCATTATTACTTCCTCAGCCCAGAGTCCAACTCTTCCAAGTCTCTCAATGACAACAACAGAAACAATCATGACGGTGATGAGGATGCTGACAAGGATGGTGATGATGGTAATGGTGAGGGTGATGATGATACCGAGGAGGATGGTAATGATAACAATAGTGATGTGATGATGGTGACGAGGATGGTGATGATGGTAATCATGAGGGTGACAATGATACTGAGGAGGATAGTAATGATATAATAGTGATGGTGATGAGGATGGTGACGAGGATGGTGATGATGGTAATGATGACGGTGATGATGATAATGAGGAGGATGGTAGTGATAATAATAGTGATGGTGATGATGGTGACGAGGATGGTGATGATGGTAATGGTGGGTGATGATAATGAGGATGGTAAAGATAATGATAGTGATGGTGATGATGATGGTGACGAGGATGGTGATGGTGGTAATGGTGAGGGTGTTGATGATAATGAGGAGGATGGTATTGATAATAATACTGATAGTGATGATGGTGACAAGGATGGTGATGGTGGTAATGGTGGGTGATGGTGATAATGAGGATGGTAAAGATAATGATAGTGATGGTGATGATGATGCTGACGAGGATGGTGATGGTGGTAATGGTGGGTGATGATACTGAGGAGGATGGTAATGATAACAATAGTGATAGTGATGATGGTGACAAGGATGGTGATGATTGTAATGGTGAGGGTGATGATGATAATAATGAGGATGGTCATGATAATGAGGAGGATGGTAATGATAATAACAGTGATGGTGATGATGATGGTGGTGAGGACGGTTGTGATGACGACCATGTATGATGGTGGTGATGGTAATGATGATGATGGCAATGAAGATGGTGGCAAGGATGGCAAAGATGGTGATGGTGATGATGATGATGATGTTGGCAAAGATGGTGATGATGGTGGTGATGGTAATGATAATGATGGTGAAGTGTTGATGATGAAGGTGATGATGATGGTGGTGATGGTGATGAGGAGGAGGATGCTAGCGATGATGACAATAATGATGATGGTTGTGGCATGATGGTGATGATGGTGATGGTAATGATAATGATGGTGATAGTGTTGATGGTGATAATGATGAGGATGGTGACAAGGATGATAGTAATGATAATGAGAGTGGTGATGATGGTGATGGTGATGATTACAGTGGTGGTGAGGATTATGATGGTGGTGGTGATAATGTTGGTGGTAGTGAAGATGATGACAGTAATGATAATGTAATGTTTGTAGTTTGTCAGTACTCTTTGTTAGGCACTGTACTATGCACTTATAATTTATCTCATTTCATCATTCAAAGGACCCAGTGACAGGTGCTACTGTAATCTCCACTTTATACGCAGGAAGAAATCAAAGCTCAGCAAGTAAGTAATATGTCCAAGGAACGCTTAGCAAGTGGCAGAGTCTGGATTACAAAATTCTGGTCTTTCTGACTCCAACCCCAGCTCTTCATCACTATGTGGGACAGCCTCTGAGGTGGCTCCTCCTAGCCTTCTGGCCTCCCTTCCTCACTTACTCGGGACCTGGATCCCTGACCTCCATTATTGTGTCACTTTGGTGACAGGTTCCAGGATCTTAGAACCAACAGGGAATAAAAGAAAGGGAAAGAAAGTCCCCCTCCTCCAATCCCAATTTCTCAGGCAAATGGGCAGTCCTAAAAGTTGACACCCTTGGAAGACAGGAGACTGACAGCCTATCTGCACTGGGACGCAATAGTTCCTCACAGGTTTATCAGCAGCTGGGTGCCTGCAAGGAGATGTAAAATATGGGGTTTTGTTTCTAGAGAAAGAGCTGCTGCTAAAAGGCTGTTAGATACTTTACCTGAAAGGCCTGGAGCAGGGATTTCTGGGAGAAGGTCCACTGAGCCAAATCTATTCAGATACTCTCTTCAATATTCTCCCAGTCCCACACTCCTAACTTCTCATCTTTGCAAACGCTCTTCAGAGACCCCCTTTTTGCATCAATGCTCTCCTACAGTCCAGCTAGGAAATATATGGACAACTCTTAATGACAAACTTCCCTATACAAAGAGGTGGGTTATGGAGATCAGGAGGTCCAGCATTCTGATGCACATGGTGGGGGACCCAAGTTGCCCTGAGTCACTGAGCGTCAACCCTCTGCCCTGAGAGTTGGAGTGCAGAGCTGGGATGAATCACAATTCTATCCAGGGTGATGCTCAAGTTGGAGAAAAGGGTAAGCTACTTTCCAGACCAAATATGGAATCATGAAGTTTTAGACCCAAGAAAGTCTACAGAGGCTAAAGCAGCCCCCATAACTTGGCACTTAAAGGGATCGTGACTCAGAGTGAGTAAGTGACTTCCCTAAGTTCATAAACATTCAGTTTTACCTAAGCAATCTGCCCACTGGACTAAATCCAATTTATCCTTCAGACTAAGCTGAAGGGCCACCTCCTCTGCTTCTCTGACACCTCCAACCTCTGGCTAACTGGAGTCCGTCCTCCATTATATTGCACCATACCTTCACCACGGATGTACTTACCAGCATCCTTTATGAATTCAGCCTCTCTTTAACCAGTGAATATGCATTATTCCCCTCTGCTTTCCTTGCATCGGGTCCCGAACCTGACACTCAGTGAGAGTTTGTTTTAAAAAATGGTATTAAAACTTTCAAACCAGGTCTTCCAACTCCTCCTTCAATTTTCTCCCAAATACGATGAGGGGCCTGTCCACCATGAGAAGGAAATATGTAGTAGGAAGAGGAGGTAAGGCCGGGGATGTCCCTCACATTCACTGGCTTACACTGAGCCAAAGGCTGTTGTGGGAGAGGGGAAGAAATTTAAACCTCCACATGTCCACTTTTAGCACTTCACTTAAAACGTGATTAAAATGGACTTCCTTGGTGGCGCTTCTGCTATCTTCATCCTCTGGTGTCCGGCATCATCCAGGGAAGAGAGGATGTCCCTCTGATGGAGCTGTGAGCATGGGGGTGTTGTCATCTGGTCACATCTCAGCCCCAGACTCAAATATGTGCAAGCGGCTCTGCAAAGTAGAAAGAGGGCAGATGATCAGCAGCTCTGATTTCTGCTGCTACTGTGTAGGAATATGGGAAAGCCCAACAATCATTTTCAGAGCAACTGGACGGAGAAAGGACAGACAGAGGGGAGAAAGCTGACACCTGTCTAGTACCTACTGTGTACCATCTCCCATCCAGTGTTTTAATATGTTATC
The DNA here is from genome assembly GCF_001604975.1 of Cebus imitator. Taxonomy (NCBI): domain Eukaryota; kingdom Metazoa; phylum Chordata; class Mammalia; order Primates; family Cebidae; genus Cebus; species Cebus imitator. Next base: position 212,744 of record NW_016107720.1, read on the forward strand.
TGATTAAATATTGACAAGATTTGAAGGGAGTTGTTATCTCCATTCTATGGATAAGGAAACCCAGGTTAGTAACTGGCCTGTGGACACACAGCCAAGGAGTGGCTAAGTCTCAGTTAGAACCCAGGGTAGTCTGTTAACACTGCCCTTGGGTTTTGTACAATTCTGTGCTGGAAACTGAAGACTCTTTCCATGCTTGTAGTCACACAGTATTTCCACGCCTTCCTGAGGGCCACCCTCTGCCCCACCAGCCTTATTCCTGCACTTCTCCTCACAATCTCAAGAGAGCTGCTTTCCACACAGGAGACTGAAAAGTTGCACACTGGACTATTTGGCAGCTTTGTTAGGACTGTTAGAAAAAAAAAGTTACCTAAAACAGCAGCTTAACCTGGATAAGTATATGCAGAGGAAGAAGACAGGGGCACTAGCCACAGCCCACTAAATCCTAGATGGCCTTCTACCACATCATCCTCATTTCATCAGCTTCCTGCAAAACCTGGGCCCTGGCCACCTGCAGGGTAACAACATCAGAGTTTCTTCTTTAGGAAAAACCATGCATTGTGCTGCCTTTCCTCAGGATCATCTCATGATGCCTTGTATAGTCTTTGCACAAATCAGCTATTCCATGAGCTGGCCCAGGCCGGACGCTGTTGTGGGTGGTGTTCTTTCAAGATACACAGCAGAGTGTGTACATCCTCATTCTGGAGTGTGAACAGGATGATACTAAGTCTCTCACATAAACTTGCCAGAATAAAGTGGTTTGTGTGTGGCATTGCAACTAGGCTGGGGGCACTCAGGTACTAGATGCTACAACTTTTAGATAAAATTTGGAAGATCTATTCATATTCCCAATGTCAAGTAGAACAAATGGCCCATGCAAGTGAGAAGACCTCCTTGTAGGCGACCCTGTCATCTGCGGAGCTGCAAGCCAGCATTGAGCTGTTCCAACATCAGCGGGTGTCAAGCTTACCTCCCCTTGCTTGGGTGCTCTGTCACTTCACCACTGCCTAAAAAGCAGGTATATTGGGTTTCTGTAAAAAGCAATGACTGTTTCACTCTATAGTCATTTATGACATTAAACTTGGGGCTCTTCCAAGCCTTCACAAGATTCTCACTATGGCTCTAAACAGCAGCCAATGTAACCATGGAACTAATGAGGGCTACAGCCCATAAGTCATGGGGGAGGTAGGCAGCTTTGGTAAGTTATGCACTCAGAGCAGTTCTATTATCCCAGTGCAACCCATTACAGCCTCATTAGCAAGAAAATAACGTACCGGGTATTAATGCTTGTAATAATTCCACTAATAAACCTGTTTTCCAAAATGAAAAATCCCTCCATGGATCATTTTAAAGGTGCTACTTGGCCAGAGTTTGCTGATTCCATGAGTAAAGAATCCTGAAGGCTTCCAGTCCTAAACATCCTACCCTGAGCCACACCCTCCTGCAAAAGCTTTTCTTTTTTCCCACATGAATTTGCTGTCCCCCAGAAACTGAGCCTCCTCTGAGTTTACAGCTATTATGTTTGAAATTTCCCAAGTACATATAATCTTTTTACATTTGAAACAATTTCATTTAAAAAGTAGATTCTGCTTAGGGGATGTGGCTTTCAGATTTTCTTTTAAAAGATCACCATCTTAGCTTATGGTTTCAAGGAAGACAAATGATTATTTAGATTCAACTCTCAGGCACTAAGGGAGGACTGAGTTCAGATTGTACAGATATAAACACCACAGCCCCTATCCTTAAATTACTTACAATCTAGTGAGGGAGACAGTGCCTTAGAAGCTCCAGTTCAAGCTAGTAAATACCATGGACATGTCACACAGAGCCCTGAGAACATAACTCTGCTTTAGGGGAAAGGTAGCCAGAGAATGACTCCTCAGAGAGGGTTATACAAAAGCTAAGTTTTCCTCTTTTTTCTTGTTTATTTTACATTGAAAAGAATTAACATCTTTACTGAGGCATACTGGACATAAAACAAACACAACATACTTAAGATGCACACTTTGATATGTTTTGACATGTGTATACCCGTGAAACCATCACCATAATCGAAATAATGAACATATTCATTAACCCCAAGCTTTCTCCTGCCTCTTTGTAAAGTCTTCTTCACCTCCTCCTTTCCCCCTCCTCCTCAGGCAAATTATGACCTGCTTTCTGTCACTAAACATTACCTTACATCTCCAAGAATTTTATATAAATGGGATCATATAGTACATATTCTTTTTTGTCTGCCTTCATTCCTCAGCAAAATTATTTTTAAATTCATACCCATGTTGTAGTATGAATCATTCTGCAGTTCATTCCTGTTTATCACTAGTCATATTCCATTGTATGAATCTACATGAGTTTATTCATCCACCAGAAGATGGACATTTGGTGTTGTTTCCAGTTTTGGCTACTACAAACAAAGTTACATGAATATTTATGCAAAAGCCTTTGTATAAATATATGCTTTTATTTCTCTTGAGTAACTGCCTATGAGTAGAATGGCTGCATCATATGGTAGGCATATGTTTAATTTTTTTAAGAAACTGCCAAGCTATTTTTCAAAATGGCTGCACCATTTTATTCCCAGAAGCAATGAATGAGAGTTCCAGCTGTTCTATGTCCTTGCCAACACTTGGTATGGTCAGTCTTTCTCATTTTGGCCATTCTAATAAATGTGTAGTGATATCTTATAATGGTGTAAATTTACATTTTTCTTTTGACTAACAGTGTTGAATAACTTTGCATGTGTTTATTTGCCGTTTATACATCTTCTTTGGTGAAGTATCTGTACAAATTTTGTAGCCATTTTCTCACAGTTTTCTTTCTTCTTGTTAAGTTTTGAGAGTCCTTGATAAAATAGGAATGCAAGTCCCTTATTAGATATATGATTTGTAAATATTTTTTCCTAGTTTAAAGATTTTATTTTTACTTGGAACTAAGTTTTGAAAGACAATTAAGTGTGAAATTAGGGTGGAAGTTGTGCCAAGAGGAAATAACACAAATGAAAGAGATGAAAACGTGGAAGAGCCTGGTGAGTTCTAAAAAGTACAAGTAGTTCTGAGTTGCTTGAAGGTAGAGTCTGAGAGAGAATGGCAGAAGTGGAACTGGAGGAGTCATTATCTTAAAAGTGATGGAGAGCCAATGAGGAATTTTAAACTGGAGAAAGACTCTGCAACTTAGAAAAATCATTAATGTGGTAACATGGAGAGGATAAGGAGTTAAGAATTGGGAGACTGTTTAAGAAATACAATACAGACCTGAAACAAATTCTAATTATTATCTCTCGGTAAGGAAAGAGGACCTCAAAAAAGATACTAAAGGAGCTAGAGTGAGTTGAGGCAGGATTAGAGGCAGTCACGTAAAGGGAAAAGATGCGCCTTGTCCACGGGCAGAGCAGCAGTGCTGAACGTCAAGTCAGTAGGATACCTGGCTTGAAATGTGTTTTCCTAATTTGGTGATGGGTTTCTATTGACCTATCACAAGAAGATCCAAATTTAAGAAACTGCTTGCATTAGTCATGGCTCTCCAGAGAAAGAGAGCTGGTAGGATGGAGGATAGATGAATTAGATAGATAGATAGATAGATGATAGATAGATAGATAGATAGATAGATAGATAGATAGATAGACAGATAGAGAAAAGGGACATTTATTGTGGGAATTGGCTCACAGAATTATGGAAGTTGAGAAGCACCATAATATGCTATCTGAAAGCTGGAGAACTAGGAAAGCCAGTAGAATAATTCAGTCAAAGTCTGAAGACCTAAGAGGGAGGCGGGGGGAGGGTGGGGAGTTTGGAGAAGGGGGGTGGGCAGGTATAAGTCCAAGACACAGAAAGCCTAACAGCCAAAAGTTCAGATGTCCAAGAGCAAGAGGAGATGAATGTCCTAGCTCCAAAAGAAAGAAAGATCACTCTTCCTCTTCTTTTTGTTTATTAGGACCCTCGATGGGTTGAATAACGCCTGGCTACACTGGGCATCCTTGGTGAAGGAAAATCTTTTTTACTCAGTCTACTGATTCAAATGCTAATCTCTTCCAGAGACATCCTCACAGACACACCCAGAAACAATATTTCACAGCTATTTGAGCATCCCTTAGCCCAGTCAAGTTGACAAATAAATTAACCATGACACTGCTTAACATGACTGCAATGATCCAGGCTCAATTCTAAGCCTTCATATACATGCTTTTTTGTCTAATCTCACAACAATCCAGAGAGAGAAGGGTTGGTGCAAGAATATTGATTTCACAAATGAGAAAATGTTCCGAAAAATCAAGTGGCTTGTCCAAGCTTCCAGTGCTAGTAAGTAGCAATACTAAGATTCTTGATCCAAGTTCAGACTTTTTCCTGGTAACTTTCTGCAACTACAACAAACCGGCTAGAATTAGGGAAGACACCTGAGGCTTAAGGGAGAAGCCAACTGGACTATACAATGACAAACTCCAAGTTTTTTGACCTTGTTAACATCTGTCCCCAAAGGCACCATCAGAAGGATGATAGCCATCTGTTCCCCACACTCACCTGAAGCTCAACAGGAGAAAATTGGCTTAAAGTAGAGCTGTAAGAATAACTGTTCATGCATTTTTAATAAAACAAGCCTTTGCATAAAGGGTAGTGGGGCACTAGAACAAATTTCTAATAAAATATCTAACATTATTGAATTTTCCCTCTAAGTACTAAAAGCTTTACATAGAATATTTCATTACATTCTTTCAATAGCCTTATGGGGTAGGTACTATTATTGTACCCCAGTTGCAAATGAAGATCTCAAGTCCTGGAGGGCAACAAAACTTGCCTAAGTTCACACAGGGAGCAGCAGCACTAGAATTTGAATCTGTGTCTGTCTGACTACAACTTTGCAACACTCACTGCCTCTGGGCAGACTTATGGTTTCTACTCCAGAAGATGTGTAAGGCGAGGCAGACACTGAGGCAGGGCAGTCTAGATCCTGAGAAGGGTCAAACCCATGATCCTGAGATCAGCCTCCATCAACAATGATGGTCCCAGAGCAGACGTCTAAGGAACAGACAGATGGTCCTGTCCACAAAGAGAACAACAGTCAATGGCAGCCTCCTCATGGAGATGAAAATGAGATCCTCCCAATCTCATTCGATTCAGAAGACTCCTCCCAATGCCCGGCCATCTGAAGACTCTTTCCCCGCTCCCCTGCCTTCCCCCCCTCACAGGGTTCCCTCTTTGCGTGTCTTGACACTGCCATAGTTTACTGGGCACGAACACCATCTTTGCAAGTCCTCACCTCCCCAGCGCCCCAGAGAACCTTCATGCATGTTAGCTTGTCCATCTCTGCCCTGGCCGACCTCACTCGGCACTCGGCATGGTGGGGCATTGGCTCCACAAGCTAGTGAGGAGGCAACCCTCACTCTGAGCAGAAGCTGTGCAGCTCATCCGGCTTCCCTGTTAGGCTTTCCTGTTTCTCCTCCCTCCTTAGGTCCCTCCCTTCCTCCATGCTTTCTGTCTGCCCTTCGATTTACAATGGTGATCGAGTATAAACTGTTCGGCCTGGCCTTGGCCAAGTGCCGGGGTCCACTCGGGAGTAAGTCAGACACAGTCCCCTTCTCTGGAAGCCTGCAGTCCCTTACCGAGATGGACATTAAACAAACAGTTCCATGATGACTAATTATAGCTGTGATGAGTGCCCTAAAGCTATGAAGGGGAAATCCTGGGAGTGGGAGAACACACAACAAAACACTGGGCAGGAAAGAGCAGAGGGTTTGCTGAGGAAAATGACGTTTAAACTAAAATCTGAAGGGCAAGAAGAAATGCATCCGGAGAAGGAGAGGCTGGGAGAGGAGTCTGGGGAAAGGGGTCTGCCGGGTCCTGCGAGAATCTGAAGGAGATCAGTGAGCCTGGAGAAGGGAGGGCTGCAAAGATGGGCAGGATCAGAGAAGGGTAGGATCAGAGAAGATTCTACCATTTACCTAGACAAACTTGTAAAGAGTGGACATGTTTTGTTATTGTTTGTTTGTTTGAGACAGTCTCACTCTGTCGCCCAGGCTGGAGTGCAATGCAATCTCTGCTCACTGCAGCCTCCACCTCCGGGTTCAAGCGGTTCTCCTGCCTCAGCCTCCAAGTAGCTGGGATTACAGACGCTTGCTACCACACCTGGCTAATTTCCATATTTTTAGTACAGGCAGAGTTTCACCATGTTGGCCAGGCTGGTCTCGAACTATTCACCTCAGGTGATCCGCCCACCTTGACCTCCCAAAGTAATGGGATTACAGGCATGAGCCACTGCATCTGGCAGGGATATGTTTTTGAGGATTTCAAGGCCAGATTTGCATTTTTTAATGTCCTCCTTGAACTTAGGAACACAGATTTGGAGAAAGCGGCTACGGGAGGATCAGTTCAGAAAGTTATTATTGTTATTCAAGAAGAAAAATGAGGATGAAGATGGAAGATGAAGGAGGAGGACAGCAGCTTAGACTCAAGCAGCAGTATCAGAGCTGGAGAGAAGTAGAGATATTTAGGTGGTAGATCACAGAACTTGGCAATTGATCAGACTCTGAGGGCAAGAGAGAGGGAGGCGTCAGAGATAATTCTCAGGTTTTTGGCAAGAGCAACTCCTCCTCCTCCACAGCCCCCCAATACGCCATCTCCTTCTCTTTTCCCAACTCATCAAAGAAATAGAGTGCAGGCTATCCAGAGGATAGAATATTGCAGCATTAATGCTATTTTTGCACAGTGAAACCTGGAGATAAAAATCTCTCTACTTGTTATGTAAGAAATGGTAAATGTCACGAGATAGGTTTGCTCCAACTCCAGGGCTTCCAACTTGTTTCTGATTAATCTGACACCTGTGTTTGGCTCTAAAAGGCTACTTGGGTAGGAATAGCATTGCTTTGGCCAACTTGCTGGACTGTGTCCTCTAGAGAAACGTGAATTCTTGTGTGGCAAGAAATAACCCTGCAGATTTATCTTGGATTTTAGGTAGAAAATATTTGTGTTGACTTCAGTTTGAAAGTTTCTCTCTTTTTTTCTCTAAATTGAGATATAATCCACATACCATATAATTCACCCATTTAAAGTATACAAGTCAATAGTTTTTAGGGTGTTCACAGAGCAGCTTAACCATCACCAAAACCAATTTTTGGATATATTAATCACCCCAAAAAGAAAACTCAGACTCTTTAGAAGTCATTTCCTATTCCTCTCCAAACCCTCCCTTCCTCAGCTCCAGGGAGACTAATATACCCTCTGCTCCTATATATTTGCATATTATGGACATTTTGGACAAATAGAATAATACATTATTTAGTCTTCTGTATCTGGTTTCTTTCACTTAGCCTAACGTTTTCAAAGTTCATCTTTTTTGGCTTGTATCAGTATATTATTTGTTTTTATGGCCAAATAATATTCCATTGAATAGCTATGCCATATTTATCTATTCATCAGTTGATGGATACTTAGGTTTTTTCCACTTTGGGGTTATAATGAATAACGTTGCTATGAACATTTTGCACAAGTTTTCATTTGGACATAATGTCTTCATTTTCCTTGAGCCTCTACCTAGGAGTTGGAATTGCTGGGTGTTGGAAGGCATTTCTGTCTTAAAGGCAAAGATCATACCAGCTTTTAATTCATGTGCCTTTGTATAAAATGTGCTAGACATATCTTCAGAAGGAAGATAAAAAAGTACTGTTAGAGAGTCTGCAGTTTTAAAGACTGAAAGAATGTGCCTATAAATATGCTTTCTTGCAAATACATATGTTAGTTACAGCCATAATGCTGAAGGAAGGTTTAAGAAAGCAACATGTAAATACATGCTAATTAGTGTAGTGTGAATGGAGAGTCTGAGTATAAAGGTAAGAGATTACTAAGAAGGCCTGGGATTGAGATAAATCAGGGTCTTGAATGTTCCATTGAGTTCATTTCCATTATTACTTACTGACCTGGTGCTCTGAAAGAGCTAATGCAACTTTGACCATCCCTATATTTGCAGGTCAGAGTGAGAATAGGGGAAAACCTAATCTAGCTGTTCAAACGTAACCATGTTCCTAAGGTCATCATATACATTCTGCCAACAGTTATTAGCAGAACATACATCAGAAGGCAAACAGTGCACCAGGCACACTGCAGGTAGGCCACCTGAGCACACCAAGAGGGAAAAAGATGCAGCCCAGATGGAGGGGACAACCAAAGAACAAGCTAGAGACAGAAAACTTCTAAATGACAAGATAGGTTACTCCCCTCCAAGGGAGCAGGGCCTGGGCAAATACAGGGAAACACAGGTAGGGGAAGACCTTTGGCCCCTCACTGTTGGAGGGAGAAGAATACCAGGAGAGAATGCCACAGAATGATGGTGCTCTTGCATCAGCAGCATTAGGGCAGGAAGACAAGACTCCCTCAACATGAGAGAGCCTGGGCTGCAGACCCTCCAGGGCCACTAAGACTGGAACATGGGTCCATGATCACTCAGCCAGGCAGAAGTTTGGCATTCAACATCCAGAAATGTGGAGTAAAGACCAGGGATTTGCAGAACCCCACAGCTCCTGCTTCTCATTAATGATGGGCACTTCTGGCTGTCAGACACAAGGAAGGTTTTGCAGGGGAGTTGGGGGGGACCACTAGTTTTCACCGGTTGTCTTTAATTACCTTGAAGGATCAAACATCCAAGCTTGGCCATTTATTTTCCATGCACAGAAAGGCCCAGCAGGAATTTAGGTGGTCCGTTCTGAGTTTCTGCTGTACTCCCACATCCATTCTCTTGCTTTTGCTCCATATTTGATGTGCCTACTTAAAATCAAAATTCAACAGTGGGTTCAGAACTGAAGGCTCTTGAACTCCCCTTTCTGGGACTGTAATATAGACATATAGAGATACACAGAAAGCCAGGAACAGTGTGGTGAAGCTCTTCAAATCTCAGAACAGGGGCTGGAATCAAGACACCAGGCCCCATCAGAAACACACGTGTTCAGGTACGATCAAAGACAATAGCCTGCAGTCAGTTACCCGCTTAGTATTCAAGTTCTCGATCTCCTCCAGCAAAGATAAGCTGGTCGCCTTATATCAGGATGGGCTGCAAAGTTGGTTCAGACTTTCTCAGGCTTTCCAGGGGACTAAGAGGGGGCTTGGCACTTGGAACAAATGAAACCAAGGTGCTTCCAGTTTCCCAGCCCTCCTTGCCACATCCTGGATGCAGAAGCAAGATCCTGGCAGACTTGTTGGGTTTTGAACCACAGTACAAGTGTCAAAACAAGGCTGGATAACAAGAGAAGGATATGAACAGACACTTTATAAAAGAAGACATATATGAGTCCAACAAACATATGAAAAAATGCTGATCATCACTGGTCATTAGAGAAATGCAAATCAAAACTACATTGAGATACCATCTCACGCCAGTTAGAATGGTGATCGTTTAAAAATCTGGAGACAACAGATGCTGGAGAGGATGTGGAGAAATAGGAAAACTTTTACATTGTTGGTGGGAGTGTAAACTAGTTCAACCATTGTGGAAGACAGTGTGGCAATTCCTCAAGGACCTAGAAATAGAAATTCCATTTGACCCAGCAATCCCATTACTGGGTATATACCCAAAGGATTATAAATAGTTCTATTATAAGGACACATGCACACGAATGTTCATTGCAGCACTGTTTACAATAGCAAAGACTTGGAACCAACCCAAATGCCCATCGATGTTAGACTGGACAAGGAAAATATGGCACATATACACCATGGAATACTATGCAGCGATAAAAAATGAGTTCATGTCCTTTTTAGGGACATGGATGAACCTGGAAGCCATCATTCTCAGCAAACTGACACAAGAACCGAAAATCAAACACCACATGTTCTCACTTATAGGTGGGTGTTGAACAATGAGAACACATGGACACAGGGAGGGGAGCATCACACACTGGGGTCTCTTGGGGGAATAGGGGAGGGACAGTGGGGGAAGGGAGTTGGGGAGGGATAACATGGGAGAAATGCCAGATATAGGTGATGGGGAGGAAGACAGCAAACCACACTGCCATGTGTATACCTATGCAACAATCTAGCATGTTCTTCACATGCACCCCAAAACCTAAAATGCAATAAAATATATATTTTAAACAAACAAACAAACAAGAGAATTAGCCCTCAGAGCCTTCTAGTATTTGGGGGAAATCAACAGGGGAAGACTCTGATACTCTACAGCTCTCAAGTCCTTTTTCTCCCTCTTTTTCTGCCCCTTTTTTACCTTCCTTTAAGGTATTGTCCCTCAGTAAATACATTAGCTTCTTTCCCATGTTTTGAATCACCACAGGTTGTTTTGCAGCAAGTGGATGGAGGGAGGAGGAAAAAAATCTGTTACCAGCTCAAGTACATTTTGCTCTGTTAATCAGCATTTTAAAAATTATCTTTTTCATTCCTTAGAGAAGTTGGCAGAGGCTCCCAACTGTTTTGAGAAAATGTAACCACCAGACCATCTGGGGCTGACATTTTCAACATGGCAGTCAGGGGAGCTCAACTCAGGAGCTCCGTGGCTGATAGGAGAATGCAGCTTCAGCAGGATGCCCCAGGCTGGGTGGTGGTGTACAGAAGCCTCCTGCATACAGGCTTACTTAGAATCGAGCCCTCTGCCCTACAGCTTTCCTCAGGCCTCTTCCCCCACATCCCAGAGATGCAGGCTCTCAGAGATTGTATCTTGTAATATTAGTAATAAATGTTGACTCTGAGAATATAAAAATGCCCTCCAAGTTTGAAGATCTACTCTTGTTAAATATAACTTCGGACCACAAGAGACAAAGATGAAAGTACATATATATGTTTACATGTGAAGCAAGAGTGATTGTTTAGCTAACAAGACTAGGGAATGAAGATTTCTTAATAACTAGGTCAGCCAAGGGCAGTTAAGGGAATTGCACAGAACAGTATAGAATCATTGGTGAGTCCCTCCAGGCCTCCTAAACACTTGCAGAGCCAAAGTCCACCTAATAGCTATTACCGCTGCTGAAGTCGGCTATCCCAGTGCTACAGACCTCATCCTTATTAACCACAGAACAGTCCTCATGGGTGCCAGCCGGCCCATGTCAAGACACAGATGACTGACCACCTCCCTTAATTACTTTCCAGGCAAACCACCCCACCTTTTACTCATTTAGTTTCACACTGCATACTTCACAACAGGTAAGTGTGCCTCTAACCAGCCACATTTCCCAAAAAGCAAGGACTTTCTTTATGTTTATCTTTGTCACTAGCCTTCACCTTTCCCACCTAATGTTAATGCAATCGGGACCAAAACTAGATGATCCTTGATAATACCCCCTAGGAAAAGTATGTGAGCTCAATCCTGCAATCACTGTCCCCCAGAGTTCTTGCTCATCAGCCATTGGCCACTACGATGTGAGAAAAGGCCAGGAAAAATCAAAACAAACTACAATGGATGTAACACTTCTATGCCTTTCCATGCTGAGATGATAAAGTCTTAACTCTAAGGTAATAATTGCAGTATGTAATTAGAAAGCAATTCTGTTCAAAACACACGTAGGGAAGCTGGGCTTCCCTGTGCCCAGCACTGTGCCAGGAGTAGGAATAGTGAGACAAGCAATTCACCGTCTGGCAAGATAGCCAAGGAATCACTGTGATGGTTGAAAGAAGGAAGCCTGCGCAGCTGAGACCAGATGACTTTCTGTAATAGGTGAGGTCCTGGCTGGCTTTTGAAGGAAGAGCAGGAGTACTTGGACTAAGATATACAGGAAGAGAGAGGCAAGCAGAGGGAAGACCATGTGGAAGCCTCAGAGGTGCTAAATAGCTTCAACTTCAAGTATTTAGGAGGAGCTAATGAAAAGAGTGTATGTGGAAGACTGGTGGGAAAGGAAATCAGGGCTGCCAACAGGACCCGTTTTAGAAGATCTCTGTGCCCTAAAAGCCGAGGCATTGAATAGTGTCTACCATGGCACTGCATACTTGAAGTGATAGCCAGCACTGAGAGATTCTACTACATCAGAGTCCTAAGCTCAGACTTGTCTTTAGAAAGGTGGGATCACATGATGCCTGTAATCCCAGCACTTTGGGAAGCTGAAGCAGGTGGATTGCCTGAGCCCAGGAGCTCAAGACCAGCCTGGGCAACGTGGTGAGATCCCCATCTCTACACAAAAATGCAAAAATTAGCTGGGCATAGGGGTACACACCTGGGGTCCCACCTACTCCAGAGGCTGAGGGAGGAGGATCAGCTGAGCCCAGGGAAGTCGAGTCTGTAGTGAGCTGTGATTGTGCCACTTCAATCCACCCTGGGTGACAGAGAAAGACCTTCTCTCAAAAAGAAAGAAAGAAAGATCACAAGGAGACAAGATTCCAGCTGGGAGAACAGAACATCCGTGATGAGGCCCCAAGGAGAAGACAGTGCTACAATTAAACAGGCCTGGGTTAATCCTCCCCTCACCCAGCCCCTGGAAACCACTTATCTGCCTCCTGTCCCTATAGTTTATCTTTTCCAGAATGTCCTACAAGCAGAATCTTAGAGTTATTGGCCTTTTTTTTTTTTTTTTTTGAGATGGAGTTTCGCTCTTGTTACCCGGGCTGAAGTGCAGTGGCGTGATCTCAGCTCACCACAGCCTCCACCTCGTGGGTTCAAGCAATTCTCCTGCCTCAGCCTCCTGAGTAGCTGGGACTACAGGCTGCACCACCATGCCCAGCTAATTTTTGTATTTTTAGTAGAGACGGGGTTTCACCATGTTGACCAAGATGGTCTCGATCTCTTGACCTCGTGACCCACCACCTCGGCCTCCCGAAGTGCTGGGATTACAGGCGTGAGACACCGCGCCCCCCCCCAGTCATTGGCTTTTTAAATCTGGCTTCTTTAGAATAATGCATCCCCGTAGTCGCAGGTGTCAGTCATCTTTCCCTTTTTATTGCTGAGTAGCATTCCTCTGTGTGGGTGTAACACAGCTTATTTATTCATTCCCTGGCTGAAGGACATTTGGGTTGTTTCCATATTCTTGGAGATTATGAATAAAGCTGCTATAAACATTCACGTACAGGTTTTATATACACGTAGCTTTCTTTAACTCAGGCAAATACCCAGGAGTGGGATTGCTGGGTTGCATGGTAAGCGTATGTTTAACTTTATAAAAACTGCCAAACTCGTTGCCAAAGTGACTGTACTATGTTGTATTTCCACCCCAAATGTACCAGAGTTCCAGTTGCTCCACCTTGCTGCTAGTGTGGCAAAAAAAAAAAAAAGCAGGCAGTCTTAACTCACTGTACATTGATTCACATTTTCCTAATGACTGATGATGTTGAGTAGTAACTATCTTTTGACTGAACACATCGTTTGGCACATAATGGGTGCTCCGTACATACTTGCTGGATAAATCAATGTCACCATTATCATCCTCTTTATCATCATCATTTCTGCAAGAAAAGATGAGAGACTGCATCAACACAGCGACAATTGTACAGAAGAAACATTAAGGAGAAAGAAGTGAATGGTCTTGATGATTAATGTAGGGGTGAATGAGACTCAGCTGCAATGACTCTCTGGCTTCCGAATTGAGTGATCTGATAGGTGTGATGCCAGTCAGTGAGACAGGAAGTACAGGAAGAGGAGCAGTGGGGACAGGAAGAGGTCAATCCCAGTTTTGAACATGGTAAGCCTGAGATCATCATGGGACAATCAAGTGAACAGTGCTGGAGGCCAGGAGCTGAGACAAGCAATTCACCGTCTGGGCAAGATAGCCAAGGAATCACTGTGATGGGTGCCTTGGAAGAAGGAAGCCTGTTGTCTTGTTCGTGCCTCTGCTCCCAGCACCTACAAATTTGGGATTGAATAGCACACCTTATTTGGTTTATATCCTTTCTTGTTTTCCACAACATCCCTGAAACTTCAGCTATAGATAAGGAATGTGCCTTTCAGAAGATTCACTTTCCCAGGTTCACAATGTAAGTGAGTAATTTGCCAGGACTTGAACTCATACTTGCCAAGGGCCATTTTTAGCACTCAGGAGGATCTAGGAAAACAAGGCAATTAAACACAGGAGCCACTTCCTGTGGCTGCTGCGGTGCTGGGCTGGATCACATGATTTGCCAAGCGGAACTCTTGGTGGATTTCAGCTTGTCCTCACCCCTTCAGACAAGCATCCTTGTACAAACACAACCACGCGTGAAGACCTTGCCTCTGATACCAACACCTGTGCTGCTCAACCGCCTCACACTACTTCCAGTTCCACTGGTCAGCGAACACGAGCCGTGGTATTTAGAGCCAAGCCTCACATAGTAATATGAGTGATTAATTATACTGAAGGAAACTACAACTTACAAACTTCCCCAGGTATAAATATATCAACTATCAGTTGTGTATGTCACACTTTTGGGTGTTTTATGATCATTATCAATTTCACAATGTCTTTCAAGTGCAGAAATAACAAGCATGTTGAATGAATATACTAGTAAGAAGAGGCAGGTGGCCACAATGAAATAAAATTTAAATTTACACTGATGTATGGGTATTCATTACCTGTAAATATCACATTGGTGTCATATGCAATAATCTCTACAGATACAGGAGATTTTGCACATGCCTATATAACTTAATATGATTTATCCTATCTTTAATAAATCTGTATGTAAAGCCAAATTTCATAGTAGGGCAAGAGGTCTTGTCAGTCTTTTGTTTCCCTGTCCACCTTACCTTCTTGCTCCCCCACATGAGGGTGAAAGGCAGTTCACATAGAGTGTCTCAGCTCTGTGTTAATTGCTTCCTCTGCCAGTGCCAGGGAGTAAGTCTTGGGGGTGGCTGAAGAGGAGATCAAATATAGATCTGTCTTCAAGAGAGGGCTTTACACCCCACACCAAGGAACCCTGACCCAAGGTAGCAATGGGTCAAAAACACGAAATCCAAAGGGCTGGAAAATTCAGAGCACCTGTCCTGGCTTTTGAGATGCCAATAGTTCCTGTACGAAAGCTGTTTTGTATGTGGAATAAGGGAAGACATAATCATAAAATAATAACAGCTGGTGTGTAGCACTGATGTGTATCATGCACTGTCCTAAAAGCATTACACACATTAAGTCAGTTAATCTTCACAAAAAACTGTGAATTTTCGATCATTAGTAATCCCATTTCACAGTTGAACAAACTGAGGCACAGAGAGCTAAAGATTACAAAGAGCTAGCAAATGTCCGAATCTGTATTCAAATCAGAGTCTGCACAATCAGCCACTACACATTCTGCCCCTCAAGAGGACGTGTTTATGTCCACATAAGTGCATTTGCTCCCATATACCTTGATGGGTTTATATAAAATCATAACTGAGGAAGGTGGAAAGATCTATGAAGGACAAATCCTGCCCCCTCACTGTGCCTTGAAGAAAAGGGGAAAAAAATCTCCATTTTATCTGCTGCATGCAGGAGAAACTTATGATGTTGGATATCAAAGTTGGCCCTTACACAAGGTTGAATACTTCAAGGAATAAAATGAGGGCTATCCTCCAGTCAGACAGAACAGATACAAGTGCAAATTCCAGTGGCCTCTGCGACAAAGAGAAAATTAACTCACCCACTACCAGCCTACTGCTCCTTGACCAGGGGCCCATTGGAGTCGGGGGGGCAGACACATCGTCCTTGAGCGCCCACCTTTGACACATGCCAGCCTGGACTTGAGTACTTTCTGGATTCAAGGACCATCCCTTTTCTGTGGTCCTTCCCTCCCTTTCTCTTTCATCGGGACGTCTAACTGTTGCAACCTCTAACACATGAAGGGACATCCTGGGCTTTTTAAATACAACATAGCAGATGAACCACCTTCTTGAGATATGGAAAAATAAAATCTCATCAGCAAGAGGGATTCTTTTGACAACATGGATCCTGTAGCTGCTTAGATACAATCCAGTAGCCTTTCCTTTAGCCCTTCATGCTGAGTGGATGATTCAGCTGCTGGGCTGCCTCCCCTCTGGGTCAGCTACTCCTCAACAGAGCCAGACACTCCCCACAGGCAGCTGATCTGCTGTCCAGTCACTGCAGCGCTCAGCAAATGACTTTATGCTCATTGCAGAGCCCAGACATAGATGATTGCTCTGAATTAGGAGGGCAGGATACAGGCTGAGCATGGGGGCTCACACCTATAATCCCAGCACTTTGGGAGGCTAAGGCAGGCAGATCACCTGAGGTCAGGAGTTCAAGACCAGCCTGGCCAACATGGTGAAACCCCATCTCCACTAAAATAATAAAAATGCAAAAGTTACTCGGGTGTGATGGCAGGTGCCTGCAATCCCAGTTACTCAGAAGGCTGAGACAGAAGAATCGCTTGAACCCAGGAGGTGGAGGTTGCAGTGAGCCAAGATCGGGCCACTGCACTCCAACCTAGGGGAGAAAGCAAGACTCCGTCTAAAAAAAGAGAGAGAGAGAGAGCAGGATACAGGCCTCCAAAACCGTCCTGAGTCTCCCCCTTGTTCACACCCTAAGGCCTGGATGAAGTTCCCAGCTGGGGCTGGGGCAAGGGATTCCTGCATCTGCTCCCTCCTGGGTCACTCCCCAGCCAGCAACACCAGGCTGTGCTGAAAAGCTCCTCAGCGTGAAGAGCTGTGCGACCCAAAGGCTTGAGGGTATGAAAATTGCAGAGTCTGTGCCTGGTGAGTGCTCTCTTTCCAGGGTGCAGCATCAGAAATTAACCCTTTCCCCAAGGGTCTTTCCTATCGGACTTCCTGATTCCAATTAAAACTCTATGAAAGCCAGCCTGCTGTTAGGACACACTCAAAAAAACTCAACAGCCCTCAAGTGGCAAAGGGTATAATTCCCATTTCTGTCAAAATGCCAGACAACCGGTTCAGGACCTGGGCTGTCTGATCCTTTCACAGCCACTGCACCCTAATGATGCACCAAGCCGAAGGAAAAAGGGGACACAGGAAAAGAGAATAAAGGCAAAGAAAAAAGGGTCTTCCCAAGGAGGTGGGCCATCAGCCAGGATACTACCAAAATTGACTAATCCGTCATCTGTCTCCAGGCAGAACCCGATATCGCAGAGAAAATAACACTGAAGAGATCCACATGATTCTGAAGACTCTCCTGGAATGTACAGCCTTTGGGAACCCGTGTGGGGTTTCTCAAAGGGTAGTCTTAGTCTGTTCCACTTCAGTAGGAGTTGCAGCCACCCAGAAGTTCTGCTGTCTGCCACTGATAGACTTTAATTGCTTTTGTAGCCCACTTCAACCCTGGGGTGTAGAGGGAACAAGCAACCGGACCTGAATATTCAGAGGGCTAGCAATTTGAGAAAATGACATCTGGATTGTGTCCCGGACAGGGTTTTCTTTACCTGTTCACTGTTCCCCGCCCCTAAGACACCCGGTGGGACAGTTTACAGCATGCCAACTCATTTAATGCTGCCATAAAGAAGCCCATGAAATGTTGACACCTCATTAAAGCCTGTACAACAACTCATCTCTGCGGCTCCTTTATTTCTTCCAGATGCCACATCGAACATGAAATCACCCAGCCTCTCTGTAAGGCAAGCCCCACCCTGTTTTCCTCTAGCAGGAGGTAGGAGGCTGCTAAAGAATGCCAAGTGCAGAGCTGCAGGATGAAGGAAGCCAAGAAACCAAGGTAAGCTGACCAGAAATAAGTTACGAGTGAACCTGTGTCCATGTATATATGCTGAATCGGGATCTTCTGGTGGTTGAAAAGCAAGTCTTGAGAAGGACAGTCCCTGTGCACAGAGCCATGATCCCTAACGCTCTGGGTCTCAGTGACCAGCCAGACATTCCCCTGATCTGCTCTTTCCCCTGCTTTCTGTAAAAAGTGATAGAAGTGTGATAGGATGCAAGTCAGAGGAAGGCATTCATGAGTCTAGCACTCTTAGCACTAAAACTTAGCACTACGACTCTAGAAATGTGTATTGCCTGCCTGCTCCACTGAATTTTTCCTATCTAAGTGCTTTTCCCCATGGAAAAGGCCATTTAAAATTCACCTCTCCTATCATGTCATGCAGCTTTTACTTAGATCAGATGAAGAGGCCTCTCTGCATCCACAGCTACCCACAGAGGGTCTTTAGCACCCCCTGACTTAGCAGCAGCATCCTTCAATCCTTGTCTCTCAGGATGCTTTACAGGGATAAATGACCCTGTTAACAGAGACAAATAACAACAGAGAGGGAGATAAATGAAGAAGTATGAGGATGAGCTATGAAAGAAGATGGGGAGCCAATGAGGTAGAAATATACAAGAAGGTGATTACAGGTGGCAGGAGTGACCAGCAAGGTTCTGACCTCCCCAAAAGGATTCGAGCCCTGGGGAGTGATCAAGTTATCTCTGAGGGGTGGAAGCACCCCATGTCAGAATATTACTTCTCTCTGTCCTGCAGTGCAAGGTGTTAATACATTGGAATGATTATGGGCCTTGGCTACAGACAAGCCCACATTTAAATCTGAGTCCCTCCCCTTGCCAGCCATAACCAAGTCCCTCTGCCACTCCTGCCTTGGGCTTCTAGAGCCACCACGGTGGTCTCAGGATGCTGTAGAGAAAGATAGTTCACAGCAGGTGAGGCCAGTTCCAACATTTATGTCTTTCTACTGAGCGTGGGTCACAAAAGCAAGAGGCTAACTGAAATGATAGTGCTAAAAGACAAAAGATACAGGGGAAATGGCAACTCCACCTGCTTCACCTTCTGCCTCTTGATTCCACTTCACCTGACTTCTTCCCTATGTGCCGATTTTCCCCTTCACTTCATCACATCACAATGCTGCCACATTTTCCTTCCCACTTTCTCACCTCCTCACAGTCTTCCTTTCCCCTTACTTTGTACACATTATGATTTGTGGTGGCCTGCCATCAAAATGGCTGTCACCTAGTATTCACAGCCTTGTGTAGCACTCTCTCCTCCCACAGGAATAGGGTGGAGCCGTGCAAACCCACAGGATATTACAAAAATGACAGCAAGTGGCTTCTGACACTGGGTTGCAAAAGCTGTGAGACTTCTACTGTGCTCTCTCCAGAACCCCCAAGCAGGGGTGGTGGAGAACTGAGGTGTGCCAGGACCGAGACGAAGAAAGAGCCTGAGGGATAAGCAGAAGCTATCTGATGAATGATCTTCTACTAAGGACTAAAACTTTGATCAGGTCCTCACTAAACAGCCACCTTCACAATGGGCTCTACTCTGATCGCCATTCTTATCCCCACCCAACCTCTGAATAACAGATGATTTAAGGGACTTTGAAGATGCAAGCATAATCTGATCATGAAGAATGGGATTCTCAAAGTCACAGTTCAAGCCACCCTTTGTCCCAATTATTGTGAATTTGGAATTAATAAAATTAAAGTTTTATTAAGAAAAAAAAAATACCGATATGGTGTGGGGGCCCTCTTGAAGCAGCACTACAGTGTGGTCCATATGACAAGAAACTAAGGCCTCCAATCAACAGCTGATGTGAGGAAGTCATCTTGGAAATGCATCTCCAGCTTCAATCAAGCCTTCAGGTGATGACATAGCCCCCACCTACAGACTGACTGCACCCTACTGGAGAGACTCCAAGCCAAACCACTCAGCTAAGTCACTCCTGGATTCCTAACTCACAGAAACCACAGAAGATAAAGGCATATCGTTTTCAGCCATTAAGTTGGGGGTGATTTGTTACACGAAATAGATAACTAATAACATCTTCTATCACATGTTTCAGCCTCTTACCAGTGTCCCCTGTTGGTTTGCTGGCTGTACCAGGATGCCAAGTTTGTACCTGCATCTCTAGGACAGAGTTTTCAGAACTTATACCGTAATTACCATTGACTGAATACTTTTCTTTCTTTTTCAATGTAAATATTCCACCAAGACTAAATTTCTTTCCTGCAAATAGGCTCATTCCAGAAGCTCCTTACATTCAATTAATGCTGTGCCACATAGTTTCTTTGGGATTTTCATTTTCAGTATCTAATTCAACCTTTATCATAATTTTGTGGGGTAGGAAGGGAAAAACATTAGCCACACTTTACAAATGAGGTAATTGAGATCCAATGCATTCAACTGATTTGGACAATGGCACAGTTATTATACTTAATGAAAAAACTAAAATTGGAAACCTGGTATCTTTCCACTGTTCTGTCTGCCTCTTCAGGATAGGCAAATTAAATATCCATTGATCCTAGCTTTATGACTAGACACCTAAGCAATGCAACATGGATTCAACTACCATAGATTTTTATAAAGGTGAAACACTTATAAATATGTCCATATGAAAAATAAAATGCTACCAGTTGTTCCATCTATCTGCTGCTATATAACAAAACACCTCCAAACTTACTGCCTTAAAACAATAAAGTCTCTCTCCTACTTCTGTGGTTTGGTGGGTTCAGCTTGGTAGTTCTCAGCTGGAGTCCTATATAATGTTGCAGTTGCATTGTGGCTGAGACTAGAGTCAGCTGAACATGTCTTCACTCATTTGTCTGTTCCCAGGACTGGGTGGCTCAAAATGCTAGGAGTTGTTGAGCCTGTCTCTCCATTTTCATGCAGGCTCTCCATGCGGCTTGCTTTTCCTTCTTTACAGTCAGGCAGTCTTAGGATAATCAGATTTACTCAGTAACTGAATTCTTCTATGCATTCCAAGTCTTCTAATCAGCTTGCATAAAACTCTTCTTATGATCTAACCATATGACATTCCAGGGCTCGCATCATAAGATCTACTTCCACCACATTCTATTGGTTAAGCAAGTTAGAAAAGCCAATACAAACTTAAGGGAAGGGAGGAACGCTCTCCACGTCAATGGAAGTAATGCACACAGGAAAGAAAGGAAAAGATGGGGGCTGTCTTAGACACAAACTATCAACTCCGTCCTTGGCTCCAACAATGTATGAGTCTCCCTCATGTAAAACACATTCACCCTCTCCTCTGGCCAATAAAGTTTCATCCCAAAACAGTAACAGCTCAACATCCAGGAACTTCATGCCTAGGTTAGGTCTAGGCACAAATGAGCATCCTTTGGTTATATATTCTTAGGTTTGGCTTCTTGAAGACACTTTCATGTGATCTGAAGGCCTATGAAATAAAGACAGCCATCTGCCCACTTGCCCATCCCAAATCTACAACAGTGAGACATGCATGAGAAAACCACAATATATCTTACTGTTTTCAAGAGGGAGAAATAAATGGTACCTAGTAGTCATGGTTTCACAGCAGTCCTGAAATTATGTTGGACAAATGTTGCTAGTTCCTTGGTTAGGGCCCCATTCTGCTTCTAGAAAATAATTCCTCATTTCTTCCCTCTGAGCTCTTGGTTCCATCCTCTGAATGTTACTTTCTTTTCTATAAGAAATGGCTCTTGTTTTAAACTGAGCAGTCTCTTTGTTTTCTTCCTGCCCATGGAAGATTGAAGGTCTACAGGCTCCTTTCTACATTGTCTCTTTTCCTTTTAGTCCACACTGATGTAATTCCTTTAAAATTTTTGTGAGTTTCCTATATATCAAGTTATAATCTATTCACTGAGACAAAAGGTCTTTATTTTTCTTACAAAGACATCCCCTTTTTCCTTTTATTCATTGACCTCTGTCCAAATACCATGAAATAATGCTTTAAGGATGCTTAGATGTTTTTTGTCTAGTTTAAAGACTCTACAAAGTATGTTCTCAAGTTTCTTTTCTAACAAAGAAATTCTTAGAATTTAGAGTCACAGACTTAATATTTTAGAAGTCCTATTAGGCATGTCCTTAACTATTTATGAGATCCAAACAAAAGGTCTTATAACTTTAAGACTTTTACTCTGAAGTTATTCTTTACTCATAGTGGCCTGGATTTTATCTTTTCCCCAAGAGCATTTCTAGTTTAAGAATCTTTTGCTGCAAGAGCTGGTGATGAGAAATAATTTTATTTTTAAAGCCATTAAACCAGGGTTCATTTACACTTCCTCTAAATTCTGCTTGAAAACTAAACGGTTTCTTCTTTAGTTCATCTCTACATATATTTTATAACAGCCAGCTAGAAAAAACCCAGTTGGCACCTTTTACCCTCTGCCTGCAAATCTTTCTGGCCAGACCCACAAGTTCATTTGATATTCTTTCTCTTTTCCACATTATCACAGGCAACAGTGCCATCAGAATCTCCCCCACATTTCAAAAGTGCTCCCTTTTCTCTAACCTCCAGCAGCATTTTCATCTCTGTCTTTCAAGCCCTCACCAGCCGTCTCTTGAGGACCTTCCAAATTTCACTAGCAGAATCCTTGTGGATATCTCAACTTCCACTCATTGCTTAGCCCAAAAACAAATGCCACATGCTCTAAGTTTATAGTATAGCAGCACCTCACTTTGAGGCACCAAAATTCTGTTCCAGCTATTGATTTATTCTTGCAAAATAATTTCAAAACTTAGTGGTTTAAAACAGCAGTGCATTATTCCTCCTCACAGTTCTGGGAGCTGATGGCTTCATCTGGGCAGTTGTCATGTGGTAGACATCTCATATGGCTGCAGTCAGGTGGCAGCTGAAGCTGGAGCCAGCTGAAAGTCTCTCACTCCTGCACTTGGCAGAGATGCCTGGAATAGCTAGAGGTTGGTTGGGTCTCTCTCTCTCTCTCTCTCTCTCTCTCTCTCATGCAGCTTTTCTACATGACTATATTGGGCTTCCTCGGATCATGGCAGTCTCAAGGTCATTATGCTTCTCACATGGTGGTTGGCCTCCCCCAGAATGATCACACTCTAAGAGGCCTTGACAAACAACCACACCAGAGGATACCACACTTTCTTACTTCACAGCACCCTCAGTGCCTCAGTATCTTTTCATAAGATCTCTAAGGCCAAAATAAGCAATGCAAAATAAAACAAAAGTTTTTACTTTCTAACAACCTGGAAAAAACGTGCAAATTGAAAGAGATATATTTTGTTTTATTCTTAAATAGCTGCGATTACTAACAGCAACATGCATCTGTTGAGTACTATAAAAATTCTCATGTTTGGAATCAGCATGGATATCATGATGTACATTTTCTGTTTCATAATGATTTTTGTGCAATACTTGTTTTATTATCACATAAACCACCAAAAACTGATCCTTGCAAAGATATGAAATCATCAAAATGAATGTAACACGTTGTTGATACTGAAGTTTCTTGAACTAGCAGTTTTGGCAATGTCTGATAGATGTCCACATGTTTTCCTCAAGCATTTAAAACAACTCATGGTGCCCCGCTGTGGGTTTCCTAGAGTACCTCAATGTGCATCCACACAGGGTTTGGGAGCCACTCTATTACTGATTGAATCCTGAAACTAGATGAGGAATTTGCAAAAATAGTTTTGCTGGGTCCCATCTTTAACTTCCCATTCTCATCCACCTGGTGGTGGCTAGGCAGGCAATACTATAGAGTTGGTTCTATAGTATTTGACCAACATCAGGAAGGTGTTAGAAGAATGAGAAAAGGTTTGGATCCATCTCCTGTCACTATGCACACCACTTAGACCCAGCATTAAATTCTTACATCTTGAAATTTTTTTACCCGGCTTCCTCACAGAATGCCTAAGTAAATATAAGGTAGATGAATAAAATTGTGGATACAGACATCGGTCTCAGAAAACAAAGAAGAACTTCCCATGGAAATTGTATTTTTTTTGCTAGGATTGCCTTAACAAAATATCACTGACTGGGTGGCTTGTTTTCCCTCAGTACTAGAGGCTGAAATTCCAAGATCCAGGTGACAGTAAAATTGGTTTCTCCTGAGGCCTCTATCTTTGGTTTGCAGATGGCTGCCTTCTCCCTGTGTCCTCACATGGCCTTTCCTCTACACACAGGCATCCCTGACACCAGACATACTAGATTATGACATCACACTTAGCCTTAATTACCTCTTCAACACACCTAACCTTGCCTCTTCAAACGCCCTATCTCCAAATACTGTCCTATTGGGCCTTAGGACGCCCATGTTTTAATTTTGGGAAGGACAAAATTTAGCCTATAAAAGGAACATATTAGAAGAGATAGCCGTGCCATTCTCTTAAGAAATCTTTCTCTTGAAGCATAAGTTTTAAACTTTTTATGAATCAGATCCTGGATGTCCTTGACCCCCAGAAATTGAATGCAAAAATATCATGTGTATGCACTTTTCTGAGGAGATGATCTGTGTTTGCTTTTCAAAGCATTGTATGCACCCTGGATAATTTATTTTTTTTAAATCCAAGTCCCATACTCCAAGGTTCTGATTTAATTCATGCTGGGTGGGTATTAGGCATATTTTGGAAACATTCACCATTTGATTCTAATGTGCACCCAGAATTGAGGATCATTGGTCTAAAGCCTTTCTACTTAAATTGCAGCCAAAGACCAGCATCAGCATCACCTGAAAACTTATTAGAAATGCTGAATCTTATTCCTCACCCAGACCTACAAGTTCTTCTTCTTCTTTTTTTTTTTTTTTTTGTTTTTTTTTTTTTTTTTTTTTTTTTTTTTTTTTTTTTTTTTTTTTTTTTTTGGTCTTTTCTTTTTGTTTTTGTTTATTTTATTTTCTGAGATGTGGTCTCACTTTGTTGCACAGGCAAGATTCCAGTGGCTCAATCATGGCTCACTGCAGCCTTGAAGTCCTGGGCCCAAGCAATTCTCCTGTCTCAGCCTCCCCAGTAATTGGGACTATAGGCACAGACCACCATGTCCAGCTAATTTTTTTAATTTTTATTTTGTAGAGACAGGGGTCTGGCTTTGTTGCCTAGGCCAGGCCAGTCTTGAACTCCTGGCCTCAAGCAGTCCTCCTGCCTTGGCATCCCAAAGTGCTGAGATTATAAGCATCAGCCACTACACCTAGCCAGAATCTTCATTTTAGTAAGATACAAGAATAATTTGTATGATATGCCCATTTAAGATTGAGACGCACTTATCCATAATTTTTCTCATATCATTAAATGAAACTGACCACAAAATTTTCAAAACCACTGAGAAAATGTTTTCAATATGTCATCTAGAATACCTTACAGAGCAGTTCTAATTATTTTGTTTGTTTACACTATTTTAAAGAAAAGGTCGTGTCAGGGCCAATTGCAGATAATTAATCCAAGAAATAACTGCACAACGAATTACATCCCGGCTCAACCTACAAATGACCTATTACTCATCTCTGCTGTAACCATTATGGGTAATTACCCAACAGTCAACCTCAATTGGTCTACACAGCATTCACCTTCAAAGATTCAGATAGTTCTTAGCAGAGAAGACAGTAGCTGAGTTGTGTTAATATTGAAAAAATAGAAAGGTCAAAAGAAAAGAAGAATAGGGAAGGATGGGAGAAAATGAGAGGGTGAGAAGTCACATGGTATTTTACTTCCCTAAGAGTAGAATTTCAGTCCTAATACCTAAACTTTCAGTTCATGATCCTTAACCTCCACCAATACACCTCTCATGATTCCTATGGTTATTTTGAATAAATAAAAAAGGAGATGTTTCAGGAATAAGGAGCAGGAACAAGAAGGAACTCCTACAAAGAGGAATAAATTACCAGAAAAATTACTCTGGATAAGTTACTGGATGAATTTCACTGAATAAATTACTCTGTAATGATGAAATTATGTAATGATGATTCAATTAGAATCACATAATTTTCTGCCTTTTTAGAAATTAATTACAAAACTTAATCCATTCACCAAGACTGCAAATTTGAATGTATATTTTAAAAGTATTATAACCTTTTCCTATGGCACTAAAAGTGGAGTAGTTTTAGTTGAGCTTTATATATTTGGAGAAACCAAGAAATATTAACTCTTCCGGGTCGCCTTCTGCACCCACCCACTCCTTTAGAGAGTCCTCTTCTCATTCTTACTTTCCATGTAGCCACCATCTTCATTACAACCCATGGAGATTGGTCCTAGACTAGCAGTAGACGGTCCTTGGGATTTGATTTGAACCACACCCCTTCCTTTCAGAGCTTGTGGTCAAGGAGAAATACCAGATAGACCAGAAATAACAGTAAATAAATACATGAACAGCTTTAATAGCTGAATATGTAAACAATACAATACTTTGAATTTTAAAAATACTCCTCTTTATTATAAATTCTACTAATTATTCATGTTAAAATTTTTGTCTTAGAGTTATTCATCTCCAACAACCAACACAGTCAGTAAACATTAATTCTTAAGTCAAATATGCCTTTTTATAAGACCACACAAAATATTTGAAATTATTCACTGCCACCAGGACTTGAATAACATAAATTTATCCAACAGTTATTTATTCAGTGTTTAGTATGAACCAATTACTATTTTGATTTTCTGTTTTCATGTTTCATCTTTTTACATTCTTTTATTTTCAAACTCTCTGTAATGTTATATTTGAGGCATGTTTCTTATAAGTAGAATATATCCAGTCTCACAATCTTAGTATTTTCTGTGCAATATTTAGTCCATTTACATTAAAAGTAATTACCAGAAGTTGTGAATTTCTACTTACTGGATTACTGTTTATTTCTATATGACTGTTATGTTTCACGTTTGTTTTTTTCCTCTCTTATCTTGACTTTTTTCTTTCTAATTAAACATTTTTTAAATTTCACTTTCCTCCCCTATTAGCTTATTAGTTATACTTCTTTTGGAAGATATCCTAGAAATTATTTAATACAATGCTCATTTTTAAGGAATTACATCCTAATACAGATTATTAGCTTTATGCTGACTTTCAATGCTAAAACATTAGAATATTTTAAATCTAGTATCTCTATTCCCAAATTTTGTGTTTTTAATTAACAGGTATTTTAATTCCACATTGTTTTAAACCCACAAAACAAGAAATTATTATTATTGTCTTGTTTAGGTAATATTAATTTATATCTGTCTTATATTAATCCTTTCTATTTTTCTTTCTTTATTCTTGTATTTCCCTGCTTATACCTGGGTCTATTTCTCTTCTGACTGAAGAAACATTTATTAATTATTTTAGTGTACATTTAGTGGCAAAAAGCTTTTTGAATTTTGTATGTCTGCAAATGTTCTTCATTTTTTAAGGATAAGTTTGCTGGATGTATAGGATTATTTGGGGGAGTTGCTATTTCAACATATTAAAAATGCCATTCTATTGCCTTCTACTTTCCATTGTTTCTGTTGAAAAGTCTGTTGAATAACTTTTCTTATTGTTTTCTTAAAAGTAATGTATACTTTTTATTTAGTTTTTGATTTTCTGTAGTTTCACTATCATGTGCCTGGGTTTCTTTATATTTATCTTGCTTTAAATTTATCCTAATAGAGAGTCTTGAGTTTGTGGCTTGCTATCTTTTATTAGTTTGGAAAAATTACCAAACATTGAATTTCTTGTCCTAACCCAGTTCTCTTCTACTTCTGGAGTTACATTTACATTATTTTAGTTTTTTTAATGTATCCAATATTTCTTCTCATTTATTTTATGTATTTTTATATTTTTCCCTCTTTGTGCCTCAATCTGTATATTTTCCATTAACCTGTATTCTTCTCTTCTGTTATTTGAAATCTAATGTTAAACTTATTTATTGAGTTTTTAACTTCAGCTATTGTATTTTTTAGTTCCAGAATTTAATTTGGTTTTTCAGTCATTTTATGTTAAGCTTCTTATGTCGAAGTAACACCTACTTCTTATTTTGAAGTAGTTTAAGATTCACAAGAAGTTGCAAAAATAGCAGAGTTCTTATATATGTGATGATAATGTCTTACATTATCAAAGTACATTATCAAAACAAGCAATAATGTTGCCTTGGTACAATACTACTATTTATAAAGTAAAGAATTTATTCAGATTGTGTGAGTGTTTTAGATAAAATTTTATTATGTATAGATTTGAGTATCACCACACCATTTGATTCTAAAAGCATATATTCTGAATATCTATTGAAATTCTATTTTTGTCCCTCTTTCCTCTATTTTCTTGAATATTTGTTGTTTTTCTTGTTGTTGTTTTGAGACAGGGTCTCAGTATGTCACCCAGCCTGGAGTGCAGTGGTACGATCTTGGCTCACTGCAACCTCCACCTGCTGAGTTCAAGCAATTCTCCCACATCAGCCTCCTGAGTAACTAGAACTACAGGCATGCACCACCATGCCTGGCTAATTTTTGTATTTTTTGGTAGAGATAGGTTTCACCATGTTGGCCAGTCTGATCTCAAACTCATAACCTCAAGTGATCCACCCACCTCAGCCTCCTAAAATGCTAGGATTACAGGTGTGAGCCACCACACTCAGCCTATTTGAATCATAGCTGTTTTTCAGTGTTTTGCTGATAAAGACCTAGATTTGGATATTGGAATTAGCTACAGTCTGTTTTTCCCCCTCTTCATTTTCAGTCTCATTGTTTGTCATGTCTGGCAATTTTTTCTCTGACTACCTGACAACCAAAATAATAACTTGTAGAAGACCCAAATGATATTATATTCCTCCAGAGGGAGTTGGCCCCTTCTTCTGCTTGGTGGAGAATGTGGAGCTGGGACCCGAACAACACCATGTTGAGAAAGGAGCGGAGCTTTGGTAAGGCTCTATCTACCGCTGGCTTCCCCTTAGAGTCCCACCGGAGAGCCTGGGGTTTTCAGCAGGTACCGCTCACATTGGTCTGTTCTTACCTCTGATTTCTTATTATTATAAGAGCACCACAGTCTGTGCATTGTTTTTCAAAGGCTTTCCGCTAAGGTTCTTAGCTTGTTGTCTCTGCAGTCTCAGACTTTGGCAGATGTCTTGAGCAAACACTGCCCAAATTTTGGCTCAATTCTCTAGCCTCCCCTTCTGACCAGGATCCTAGCCCCTCAAATCTCTAACTTTATCCTTTCTAGTTCCAGAAGATTGCCAAAAGTTCTACTAATTTCTGTGCATCTTAACAGTGGTCCTCTGCCTGAAACCTCTGTCTGAATTCTCAGCCCCTTCTCTGTTTTAAGCCCAGAATCAGAAAACACTCCCTAACCTCCCAGAAAAGATTTGTGGAATATCACATTACACTCATGAGGATTCCCCTTTGTGGGTATTTTGGACCTCCATTCCTCAATGCCTCAGTCTTCAAATTGATGCTTTTTACTTGAAATGTCTAGCTGTTCTCAGAGAGATCACTGGTCCGCTACACAGTGATCTAGCACAGAATCTGGAAATATAGAACTCCCTGACTGTAGGTCTTACATTTCAATAGGTGTTAGAGCAAAAAAGGTAAACAATAAACAACAAACAAAAAATAAACAAGATAATTTCAGAGGATGTTAAATGCTATGATGAGAATAAACAGAATGATATGAAAACTCTGAAGCAGCCAACTGCCTTCCATTTTACATCTGAGGGTTCACAAAGTGACTGAGGAAAAACTCTGTGAAAAAGCTCCCATTGTCCCCATTTTGTAGATAAGAACATCTTAACCTTTGGGGCACCATTGTTCTTCACTCTCCAGCAGTCACGCCAGGCTGGGGAACCCTCAGGTAATAGATAGCAGTGGCACTAAATCTGACCCAAATCATTAGGGATTATGCACCTCAGCACAGACGCCTTTCCCTAACACAAGTCAGAAAAGAGAGAAAATCTTCCAAGACTTCCCCATTATACACATTTAGAGCCTGCTAGGAAAGACGCCACTGGAGGGCACTTTGGTAAATGGAGCTTCCTAGGTCTGTCTTCAGCAATTGCGGGAACCATCATTCTGAGGCCTGCTCAGCTGCCATAATTCACGGGTCTCCCTAATGCAGATGGGTTGGGGATGCTGGACCCTAGAAATAAGCTTTCCTCATCACTGCACTTCACTCAGCTGTCAGCCTTACATCATTTCCAAAGCATTAAGCAGCCTGCAACACGAGAATCCTGCCGCTGGGTGACATCTGTAACATCTGACATCATTTAGAAGACACTGCAAGGGTAAAAGAGTACTTTTTTGATCAGAGACATAAATAATTCTGAGGAAGAAATTAGATTAAAAGGCTTTTCTTTCCCCAAATGGATTTGCAGAATTTGGCCTCCCAGCCAGGCTCCTGTGAGGAGATGGGTTTCGGGAAGCCGAGGAGGTAACTGTGAGCAGTTGACACTCAGCCGCGAGGTGCTCCCAGGAATAGGGGACACAACGGCAGCTCCATGCTGCACGAATGTTCTGCTCAGCTCTTTGAAAGGGGAGAGGCAGGGTATAGCTTAAGCACACCCTTGTGTGCCCTCAGTGTTCATAGAAGATGGAAGGAGACAGCAACTGGGTGTCTGTTCGAGAGGGAAAGCCCCCTTCTTCTCGGGGATGTTCACCAGGATCTTGGGAAGTGACCATGTGACCATCTCCTGCCAAGAGGCACCCAGATGATCTTCTCCACATCATCCTGGCTTGGCAGAATTGAGAAAGACTATGCAAATATAGTCTGTTTTGTCTTTCCAAACTTAGCATCCACACTAGGACAAGAAAAGGAATCAAGAGTCTCACCTTCTTCCTAAAACTTACCAAAACCGCTAGCAGGGCTTTGCAGGAGCAGGAACTCCCATTCCATCTCACCTCTGGCTCCTAGCACGGGGTGGCGCTGAATGTTTGCATTCCACAGTAATTGCCCAAGGATTTCCAGATCTGCTGCCTGAGGCTGTCTGGATCTAGAGATGAGGACCTAGGGATTTTAAGAGGGGCTTCCTGCAAACAACAGAGCTTAACCTCGGGCCCTACACCCACAAACCAGTCTCGGCTATACAAATTGAGCATGAACTGCAACAGAGAAGGCTTTTAAAAAGAACAACACCTTCCAACATCTTTTATGCCATTACCATCTCAGCGTGAGCAGCATGCAAACTGGATCGAGAGTCAGAATTCTAGAATGCTGGTTCTGGAAGAAAGGAGCCTAAAGGATCATGGAAGAATTGTTCATTGTAGAAGTGAGAATACTGTTTTTCTTAAGATCACATAGCTGATTAATGACAGGAAATTAAACTATATCAACATTGAGAGCATAAGGATTTGTTCATCACGGCATCTTCGATGTCTACCAAGAACCTGCATGTAGTGGGTGGCTACTATGATCTAGAAAGTGTATTAAGTCCCATACAGGATATAGAGAGGAATACAGCACAGTCCCAGCCAATGAGGAACACACCACCTAGTGGGGGACATAAACACATAACCGAAAATTACAAAGCGATGTTGTTCATGGCTTTATACGTATATAAACAAGGTGCCTAGCAGAGAATCCAGGGGAAATAATAAATAATGCTTCCTGTGGCCTTCTAATAATTAAGCACCTAATGTACCAGAATAAGCACTAAGAATAAACTAATCGTGAATAAGATGCAATCCTGCCCTTAAAAAAATAGCTTACAGTCTAGTGCAATATGCAAAGAGGTATTTCCAATACGTTATAATGAATGGCGGCATGAGTGATATGGGGACTTTTTGGAGTACATGGGAAGGGCATGTGGCCCAGGCTAGGAGGAGGTTAGGAAAAGATTTCCGGGGGATATGACATGCAAGTTGAAATGAACAATGAGTAGAATTTATCCAGCTGATAGCAATGGAGAAAGGAGGAAGGGCACAGCCATCCTAGGAAGAAGGAAGTACATGGTTAAATGTTAAGGTATTTAATTTGGAGCACAAACCTTTAAGGGAAAGCATAGTAAGAGACTTTCAAGGAAAAGAGAGCTTTAACTGTAAGCCTGACATTAGCCATAAGATGCTTAATAGTTTGTCTAGTCTTAAGAACAGTAGGAACCCACTGAAAATTCTTAAACGAGAGAATAAAATGGTCAGGCTTTTCTTTATATCCTCTAAATATGGACTAGGGAAGTGCTAATAGGACACAATGGAAGGCAGAGATTTCCATTAGGATGTTGTTAGAATAGTTCAGATGAATAATAATAATGTATATGAACTCTACAGAAATCTGTCTGAATCTTTAAGATGCTAATTCTACAATTAAAAATTTGACCAAAAATGATAGTAACTTGAAAAATAAAAATGTTTTGGGGGGTACAGCTGTAAAAGTCATAAGGAATTATGTTGACAGAATCTGATCATCAGTGAAATGTGGGAGTTGAAGAATAACTGGGAGTCAAAGCCAGGCTTCTGGCTCGGACAGCGGAATATGCCAGTCACCGTCGCTGGAGTAGACCAGGAAGAGCAAAGAGGAGGTGATCGAGGTGTCCCAGAAGACGGCATTAGGGTCAGGTCTAGAGGTTAGATGGAGATTTTTCAGACAGAGGAGGAAACAAGAAACTCACTATGAGACAGTCCACATAAGACTGTGGCTAAAATCTCTAACATTCTCCTTCATCACCCATGAAAAAACAGACAAAAAGAAAGACGGAGAAAGTGCAAGATCAATTAAGTTCATTACTGGGAAAAAATCATCCTGGGAAATGTCTAGTAACTATTTCTTTAGAATGCAATGCTCCTTGGTCTACTCGACACATAAAAGATGACGGTAGGCGACAGGTTGGGGGTGAACCACAATTATTAGAAAAGGCATGAACACACAGAGGACATTCCCACCATTATTATTGTCCTGGGAGAGTCCTCCTGCAGATCCATTCCCAGCTGCCTTCAATGTAAAGTAAAGAAAGAAAAGAGAGTGAGGGAGAGTCTGGCAAATCCGATAAAGATGGATGGAGGGGACTGAGACAAAGGCACCTGCCGGCATTGTGTCAGCTCCAACTCACCAGCTCTAAAACAAACTCATTCATTATCCACCGGCCGGGGCTGAAATAGCCCGGGTGTAAACACTCCCACACACCCAGCTCTCAGTAAGACAAACAACCCTCAGGTGTATACACCATGGGCTCTGACTGCTAATGGAATGCACAACCACCTCTTTCGTGGCCAAGAACAATTTCTCTCCCAACGGACACCAACTCCAGACAGCAAAGCCTCACCCAGGACCCTCATCATTTCACATTTTGTGTAGGATCGTCAGACAAAGCAGACCCTCGCCTTGCTTTTCACACAGTTCATTTATTCTCTGACATCTTCCCATCTAAGTTCTTCAAGCAGAACAAATAAATTAATTCCCACTACCCTCAAATTCACACATACGCACTGTGCTTATCTTGCTGATACTCTCTAATACGTTTAGATTAGAGGGCACAGGCCAAAGGCCAACTTTGAGAGAATAGATTATTTCACTCCAAATCTGGTCATGTCCCTGTGCTTCCGGTCTCGTGCGTAAGCCTGACCTTCCTCCTGTTTGCTCACAGTACATACTTGCTCCTCATCCTCTGCTCTGCACTCACTCCACCTCAATCCCTTGTCCAAATGATCACGATGACATCTGCAGTCTAGATTCTACTCCCTCTGTAGTCTCCTGCTCTCCATCCCTATTGTTGCTACTCTGGCTTCAGCCACTGCATAAGATTCTGGCCTGGGTTTCTGCTGCAGGCCTTCCCAGGGTCTATCTGCCCTCCTCCACGACATTCTCTACCCTGTAGTCAGGAGTGTCATTCAAAAACACAAAACTATAGCTCACTTCAATGTTTAAAATTCTTCAGTGGTTCCCCATTGACTCTATTTAGGTAGAAATTCCTTAAGAGGACCTATAAAGTCTTTCATAACCTGTTTTTATCTGCTCTATATCTTCAAGCTAATTCATCCCCATTCCCACGGCGTTCTAAGCTCTAGCCAGGTCAAACTGCGTTTAGTTCTCCAAATGAATCTGCTCTCTGTTCCCTCCAGCTCTCCATAGATCCTCTGCATTCCTTTTTCTGACAACATTCTTTCCCCATCAGTTCACCTGGCAAACTCTTACTTATCCTTCCACCTTGAGTATACATTTCACTTTTTCCGGGAAGCTTTCCCTGATTGACCTTTCTGAAAGTCTTAGGTGGGCACACCTTCCATACAGTGCGATGGGATCCTGATTATAACAACCTGGAACTGCCTATTTATCTGATCTGTCCCACAATGGTAAGTATTTTGAGAGCAGTGATGTTATTTGCCATGGCTACGGCTATAGCGTCAGACTCTACCAAGTACCTGGAATAGAGTAGATTCTCAGTGAGTATTTACTGAGTTAATGAATGACCAGAGGGAAGTAACCAGAAAGAGAATTAGTTGAGGTTATTTGGTTGCGAGCAAGAGAACCCACCTCTAGCCAATTTAAGCAAACAGGAATTCTGGAGTAGAAAGTCAAATACTCAGGTAGGAAATGTGCAAAAACCAAGGCAGCTCTAGAAATCTAAAAAGCGAGAATGTAGGCCTGGTTATGTAGCAGAAATAGGGTGGTCAAACAGAAAAACACAGCCATTTAAATCTCTTTTTCACTTAGTTTAAGATTCAAATCCAAAAGAGGTATCTAGGATGAGCCTAGTTTATTCATACACCTCAGGCTGGCTGGAAGACAGCAGCGCACACGTGTGGCAGCTCTGATGGGCTGTGTGCAATGGGGAGACTGCAAGGGACAGAGCTGTAGGGAAAAGCACAGAAGTCGAAGGCGGCAGCTTCCAAGTGCCCATGAACTCACAAGCCTGAGTTCTCATTAATGATATTTTAGAGATCACACTTAGTTATCGGCTCTCAGAGTTAGGGTTGAGGGTTTTGGTGGGAGGGGAGAGACATGAGGCCAGTATGAGAACAGATTGATCTATAACAATGATGGGCTCTTTTCTCTCGTAAGACATAATGCTGATTCTCTGTAGATATATTCACTTAGAAATATACCAGGTAAGAAATGCCAGCAACAGCTTCGAAGCACAGAGAACAATAATAATAATTAATAATTCACTGAAAGATGGATTATAGGATTCCTTTAAGCATCAAAATCAATCTTCAGAAGTGACTTAGTAAATGTTTATATTTATGAGTAAGATTAACAATTTTTTATTCTTTTTCTCTTTTCTAAGATTAAAAGAGAGCACGTTTAAATAAAATGTGAAGAATTTAGCATCTATAACAAGATGTGCACATGGAAAATAGAGACGGCGATACTTCTAAGCACATCCTCATGTTTTGTGCCAAACACAATGAAGAGCAGCCCCCGGGAGCACACAACTTCAAGTCAAAGAAACCAGGGCTTTGCCACTGACTGCCCATGTCATGTTTGCCCATGACATGCCCATGAAATCACTTGAAGAAGTGATTTCTCTATGCCTCAGTTTCTTATCTGTACAATAAATCTAGTAACATTTAATGCAATTACTGACTGGCTCTAATAGGATCTTGTATGTCAAGCTCTAAGAACAGCTCCTGGGACATATGAAGTAATCGATGAATGACAATTAAGACCCAGTAAATATTTGTTAATTTTGATTATGGATTTCTTAATGGAAAAGTTATAAGGTTATAAAATACTTTTTCATAATGTATTACAGAAACTGTTTTTTTCCAAGCATTGAAATAAAAAAAAGAACCTGGACCTTCCTGGTGTGATTTGATTGAAGCTCTGCTTAAAGGCAGGGGTACAAACTAAATTGGAAGCTCCTGTTCTCTCCCTTCTTTCATTGCACCCACCCATCCCTGGGAACCCGGCTTCCTGCCTACTGCCTGAAGCATCTCTTTTCCTTTTTGAAAGGGAAATTAGACAGCTCAGTAACATTTGGTAGCTCTTCTAGAAAGGAGGCTTTGCCAGACTCCATCATCATTTTCTGTCTGAATTACTGTGGTCCCCAAATATAGGCTGGCGGTTCTTTCGTCTCATGTAACCACTGGAAGGTTAGAACAAAACATATGAGACTTGTGAAAATGGAAGGAAATGGAAAACCAAAAGTAAGTACAGTAAAGAGGCGATGGACAGAGATCTGAATTCTTGGTGAGTCTCACACCGTCTAACAGACTTCGTCGTTTGCTGACTTGGCAGGAGATTTACCCGGCATTCTAAGCCCCATCTTCTGGAAACTGAAAGACCTTCCAAATAAGCAACTGCAGCACTATTTGCAAACCTGCTGCTCAGCATGCTACAGCAGCAGCGATGCCCCTTAACACAGTCCCACCTACCTTTGTAAGGGATTCCTTAAATCTCAGGTTTTGATAGTATCATTGTCCTCATTATCATCACCCTGAAATTTCGCCATCAGTCAAGGTCTCCGCTAGGTCTCTGCCCTCAGCAACCTCCCCTTCATCATCTTCAGAGACCAACACTCTTGAAAGAAGTTAATAACTTTACTCTCTGAGAAAGTAATAAGTCAATGTCTGAGGTGACCTGGCTGTTTCGCACAGCTGGAAGAGCATGAAGAGAGACTAACAGAAAGGTAGGTGCTGTCCATGGCAGTCAAATGCAGTAAGTAGAAAGGCCGATTGAAGGAGACGGTGAGAAAGGAGTGCTGATGGCAAGGGGCTGGAGAGGGCATGGAAATGCAGTGAGACAAGCAAACCACAGACCACTCAGGAAGGAGGGAACCAGAGGCCACCGCGGCTTGAGGAGGAGAACCGATGCTGACCGGAGAAGCGAATAATTCACCACCGATGCTGCAGAGCCTTGAAAGAGAGAACAGAAAGGTGATTTAAGGAGTATTAGTTTTGGGTTCTGAAAATTATTCCCTAAACTATCGCGTGAGCAATAATCATGCTATTTTATACTAATACAATTGTACATCAAGCTATTTCATCTGCTGCAATATATCCTTCCACTTTGGGGAAAATTCTACTTAGTCATCAAGAGCCAGCGTCAATTTCAACTTCTCTTTGAAGCCTCCCAAAGAACTTTCAGGACATTCATAGCCCCACCCCCTGTAACCTTTTGTTTACCCCTCTTTATTCCTTCACCACACTTCCTCCCCCAGCCCCTACATGCTTCCACTAAACTGTGATTTCCTTGGAAATAGGCTTAGTTTTGCTTATCATCATATTCCTATTCCGTATCCTAGTGCTTGTCTCAATCGATACTCATTGAATGGAAGAATTAATAGATTGGCAGGACTCATTAAACTCGTCCTTAACCACCTATTTGAAATGAGAGTGCACCCCATTTCCCTCCCTCAACGCCAAGTCTATTTCCAGCTCTCCCAGCAGAAGCCACCTCCCCTTTGCAATCCCATTTTTGGATCAGCTGCTTTCCACATGTGATAGTAAAACTAGCAAATCTCTATCCAAATTCCAAATCCCATAAAGGGCCAGAACCGACCGACATGGTGGCTTTATGTCCTTCTCCCCAAAATGAAAATGTCCTCATTCAGCAACTGCAATTATTTCCATAACTTTAAGCTGAACACTCAGGAAAACCTATTTTCAAGGGAAGGTCCACCAGTAACAGAATGAATGGAGATTTTTTTTTTTTTTTAGATGGAGTCTTGCTCTGTCTCCAGGCTGGAGTGCAACGGCACAATCTCGGTTCACTGCAACCTCCGCCTCCTGGGTTCAAGCAATTCTCCTGCCTCAGAGTAGCTGGGATTATAGGCAACCACCACTGTGCCTGGCTAATTTTTGTATTTTGAGTAGATTTCACCATCTTGGTCAGGCTGGTCTTGAACTTCTGACCTCGTAATCCACCTGCCTCTGCCTCCCAAAGTGGAATGGAGATTTTTATAAAACATGCTCCTTTTTGTTCTGACCCTAGAACTAATTAATCACGATCTCTCAAGTAAAACCCAGGACTCTTCTTTTTAAAAAGTTCCTCAAGAGAGTCTAAAGAATACTATGTTTGAGGATCACTATATTAAGGAAATGAGACCAAGAAAATAAGAAAGGAAGAGGAGAAGGGGAAAAGGAGCAAAGAATAAGAAAGAGAAGGAAGTTCAATGAATGGAGAAAGAGAAATGCTTGCTATGGGCCAGGAACCATGCAAGAAAATGCAAAACATACAACACACATTTAAATAAAAGTGCTGATACATTGAAAGTGAAACTGTAAAAAGATATATTAACCAAAGTATCAACTGAGGAAAATACTAATAAAAATAACATTTTGGTGGTGATAACATAACAAGTACTTGTTGTTCCAATCACTAACTAAAAATCCTCCTGATATCTGAAGTCCTATAATAATCAGTCATAGGAAGAACACTAAACATAAAATCAGAAAACATAGGGATAAGTTTTGTCTCTGCCTACTAGCTGTATAACTTTAGAAAAGTCACTTAAATCTGAATCTTAGTCTTCCTATGAGTTGGTTTAAACTGCGGAAGAGCCATACAGATGTAATACCATGCTGTTTTCACAGTTAGTACTCTTTCAGTGTTCTGTAATGTTAATAAACGTGTGCAGAAGCTTCAAACATTACATATGATTAACAGCACTACATAGATGCAAAATATTATAAAGAAAATGTAGCTAATATTTATTGAATGATTATTATCTTTCAGAAAACATGCAGTGTATAAAATGCGTTTATTTGTCATTGTTATAGCGGCCCTACAAGGGAGGTTCCATCACTATTGTCACTTAACAAGCAAACAACCTACAGCACAGAGAAGTTAAGCAAAGCTCCTAGGCTTACATGGTTCGTAAATGGCAGAACTGAAATTTGACCCAAAGCAATTTGGTTCTAATTTGATTCTAGTGCCCATGCTCTTAATCACAATGCTATAAGAAATGAATTTCATAATCAGAAACTCTTCCTGATATATGAATCAGGAAACTATTTTCGATGAGTAGTTCCAGTTTTGCCATTTTCTCTTGATCTCCCTGGAGTAACTTCCTTCCCAAACCAATCATCCTGCTGTTTGGTTAGTTCATGACTTGCAGTTTTTACTGCCATCCTCTTCCCCAAGACTAGACACCACAAATGCGGCATCTAAAGTCTGTGGTGTGGAGGTGATCAGCTCCTCGGTCTCACATGCCTGTCTAGCTGCTGATTCCCTTCTGTCCTTTGCTTCACAACCTGGCTTTCCGAAAGAAGTCACTCCATTTCCTCCCTTCCTAAAGACTACTGTAGTCTCTACCATTTTTAAATTCAATGAATATTTTCATCTTCTATCTTTTGTAATCTTTGTGAAGCATTTGATACTATCAGCATCTCCATTCTTGAAATTTTACCCACCTCTGGCTTTTCTGCCTTGGTTTCCCCCGTTCTCTCGTGGCTGGAATCCCGTGTGCTCCATGAGCTCCTCTTCATCCTGCCCATCCATTAAAATCTATGTGCTCCCAGATTGCCCCACTAAACACACTCTCCCTGGAATAGCTGACCTGATGTCCAGGTCCAAATCTTTAGAAGATCTCCATGCTGAGCTCCAAATCCATATAATCACTGTTTCCTGGACAGCTCCACTTGGTTTATATCTGGGAGTCTCAACTTCCGTGGACTTAAGAAAGAACTCACTCTTCATTCCTCAGCCTCTCAGTCCTTGTGACTTCATCATCCCAGTGATCCAGAAAGCATTTTCTCTTCTCTTTCCGCTCTGTGTATAACCCATCTTCTGGTCATGTCGGTTCTGCTTCCTTGGTGTGTCTGAAACTGGCTTTCTCTACCCCAATTGCTCGGCCACTGTGTCATCGAACCTTCTGCAATGGCCTGACCCTCTTCCAAGGCATCCCCCATGCTCCTGTTAAAATGATTTTTCTAAAATATAAATAAATTAAGGCCTTCTCCAGCTTAAAATCTTTCCATGGCACTCCATTGCCTTGGATGTTTTTTCTTCCTGCCTTATCATGGCATTCTAAGCTAGGAAGCTCAGGATTTGCTCCCACCCTTCAGACCTGGCCATGGTCTGTCCCCTTACCACTCCCATTTGCTACAAAGACCCCAGGTGATCAAATACAATTACTTGCATTTCAACATTCTCTTTCATGAACCTTTTTTAAAACACTACTCTTTCAATTTAAATTGCACTAACCATCCCTCATTTCTCCATATTGCTAATTTCTGTTTCTCATTTTGAGTTATAACTTAACTTCCTCTTTCAGGAAGCTTTCTATAACTCTCTTCCCCACACCCCTAGGGGAGGTTAGAAGTCCCTTTTCTTTACTGGTAGCATTCAATGGCTGTTTTCTGTATAATGTCTATGTGATGGCCCTTGTTCCTCACTAGGCTGTGAAGTTCTTAGAGAAATTGTTTAGAAATTATTTCTCCTCTATATTCTCAGCAATTAGTACAGTGCCAGGTGCACAGAAGATATTCAGTATGGATTTTTTGAATGAATGAATAAATAAATAAATGAGTGAAATAGCAAAGAGAAGCATTTGGGTACAGCTCCTAAGACAGGCAACCAGGTTTCCACATCATCCACAGTTGCTAGTATAGCACAATGCAGAACTATTTACTTTCCCCTAAAAATATAAACTCTCTCCAAAGCTGTGTTTGTGCAAAGACTGCAATGAAAGAAGCACTTGTTTAAATAGAAAGGTCTCTGGCAATTAGCAAACATGGGACAAATCCAAGATCCACTAACTTTTCAGGGGCTTTGTGTTTGCAGTTAGATGTATGGAAACTCTTACAAAGAATGAGATTCCCTCTTCACAGAAAAGAAAACATGTGATTTAAATAGCAGTGCCTCTTGTCATCAAGGATGCAATCTAGAAAATCAGGGTTTGGATTTCTCTCAGAACGGAATTCTCAGGGATTGGGTCAAGAGTGGGGCAGGGATCCTCTGGATTTCCATTTACTCAGAAGAAAGTCTTCCCCCCTCAGATAGAGCAGGAGACAAAGATTCCAGCTTGCAGGCAAGATATTTCAGGATCGAAGATGGCTCTTACCAGCATGACAGAAGAGCAGGTTATACACGACATAAACAACACAGGCTGCCTTTGGGCTCCGTGTGCCTGTGTTCACGCATGCGTCTACATGCATGGAAATACACACGCCCTGGCCTTTCCCCTTTGGGAGTCTCTCCTAGGTGAAAAAATGGGCCTATGGCCTTGACACCCCCACCTCATTGCAACATGCAGGGCAGGACGTCCCCTCCCCTTTACTGCCCTGGCCTCAGCTTCACTCTGCCAAGTCAGAGAGGGGGACTGGGGGATTTTCAAGGATGATTCCAATTCTAACTCTCTGTGATCCTTCTGAAAATTAGTTGTTTTAATGTCCTGCCTTTATGCTAAAGAGAACAAAGGGGAAAACACAGATAAGTAATTGTGGTAAAATTAAAATAAATCTTTGGAATGCGAGGACTTGGGTTTGTACCCACCCACTTGCTGAGTGACTTTTGGAGAATTTCTTAACTTCCCTGAGTCCCCAGTCTTAAAGTAAAACTAAACTTACCTTCTTCAAAGGGTTTTGTGAAGATCAGGTTGTAGCTTAAGGGCAGCACCGAATTCATGTCTCTAACTACCCTGCTCCAGTGACTGAGAGGCTGAATAAAAGAAGTCTTGAACATCAAATACATCTTTATTTTGGCAGAGACAAGTAAGATCAACAGATCAAGGCAGAAATGTGCCTAAATGACAATAAGGCACCTGCCCCTGCCAGCGATGCCCAGACACCGCCACCCATTTCAGACACATCTCTCTGTGGGGTGTCCTCCAGCTCCGCAGAGCAGTGTGACTTTGCATCTGGGGCCTTTCAATTGGCCTTTCCTATGAAATAAGTCCACCCTCCAGGCCAACCCTGGACTGGCAGACACCCCAGGGAAGTGGGGAGTGGGACGGGAGAATTTGCCGGAGACAGGGAACACCTGTAAGATGTGGGTGCGGGGCGCCCAGTGACAGGCAGGAGGCATCGATCGCCTTGCCAGACGGCAAAGCCCCTGCTTGTTCTCATCACAGCTCTCCAAGAGCCAGCAATCTGCCAGGCGCAGCTTTATTTGTAGGTGAGGGTCATTAATTTGAATTAATAGCACTGCACCGGTCGGCACTTCGTTTTGCTTTGTTTCCCTCCTGTGGACGCCACAGACTTCTTTGTTGCCTGGTTCTGTGAGTGGGAAGACACTGTGAACAAGCTTCCAATTAGCCAGAAAAACAAAATCTGCCTGGATTCCCGCTCCAGCCAGAGGCCTCTCCCTGGAAAGCCTGGAGACCACACTCCACACACACTGGCTACTTCTGTTTAATTTGCCCCTCCCGGCAGCATTCTCGCTCTTCCCTGCCCTTCTAACCCATACAGTCATCATCCCTACCCCAGGGACACTATT
The DNA here is from genome assembly GCF_001604975.1 of Cebus imitator. Taxonomy (NCBI): domain Eukaryota; kingdom Metazoa; phylum Chordata; class Mammalia; order Primates; family Cebidae; genus Cebus; species Cebus imitator. Next base: position 254,485 of record NW_016107720.1, read on the forward strand.
ATCTCCCAGTTACCCCCAAGCCCGGCACCTCCGCTCTCAAGCTACTGTGGAAATAATACCCATCCCATAGGGACAGAGTGAGGGTCAAAGATAATGTGTGCCAAGACTTAGTGTGTGGCCGTGGCAGAGCTCTATAACTGTGAGGCCATCCCTCAGAAAGGGGCGTGGCGTGTCTTATTGTCCCACCTATGGAACCCTAAATGGGTTTAGGCGCATGCAGCAGACAATAGTAACAGAAGTCAAGAAGCCCGCAGCATCTTTAGCCAGAGCAGCCCCCAGCAGCCCTACAGAGCCAGAGACAGCCCCTGAAAGCTGAGGGAGTCGCTGAGCTCCGTCAGGTGTGCATGGTCAGTTTGCCCAACCCACCTCCCCTCTGCCTCCAAGTGTGGCAGTGCCACCTGCACCTGCTTTTTCTGCCTGGTACTTATAAACAAGGTATCCCCTTCACCAGCTGAGAAAGAGAAAGCTCAGAGAGCTGGTCTACACAGCAGGCTACCCTCAGCCATAGCGGCTCCACAGGAGAACCCTTTCAACACTGAACATGTCTGTATTCAAACACTAGGCCACCGAGGGGACGTACGGGCTTTCAGACACAACCAGGCTTGCAAGACAGTAGAGTGCTACCTTCAATAACTAATGAGGTGAGTTTAGATACCCCACTTTCTGCTCCAGAGAAAAATTGTCCAAACGGCTTGCTGTGGTTGAACTACATGAAGACCCAAAGGCAGCTCCTGGCCAGCTGCCTTTGGGTCTTCATGTAGTTGCGTCTGAATCGGTGGGCAGATGGCTTTCCACCAAAGGAAATGGCTAAAGGAGGGCAGAGCTCTCGGAGGGCCTCTTCTCAGGACTCTTGGCTCCAAGGAACTGCAGTCTTCTGAAATGACAAGCACTTTTTGTCACCTTGATGAAGTACGGAAAGGTCTCAAGCATCTGCAATGGAAAGGGCCACCACAGGAAACCTGGAACATCAGTAATTCAAACATGTCCTTAGACAACCATCTCTCAATGCCAATGCATCTGCTGCAGTATCTGAAAGGGGTTGCCAACCTGTGAAAGCCCATTATCACTCACTGCAAATCCAGATTCTCTCCCTTACCCTCCCCTTTTCCCTTCTCTCCCCTCCCCACCAACCCCACCAAACTGCAAAAAGACCAAGAAAGGTGGCTCTAGAGCCAACTGGAAGGAAGTCACTTGTAGCAGGTGGCACCACCTGTCCTCACCTAGTTCTAGCCAAAACAATCCACTCTCCATCATTCCCAACTGTGGGAAAAGTTTAACCAGTTCAGCGTGAGCTCAGCCTCATCCAGGCAAGGAGAGAGGAAGAGGAACGGCTCTGGCTCCTGCCGTGAGCCGGTTAAGAAGATAGTAGTTGGCAGCATGGTTTGCCCTCTCTCACTTCTTCTCCGGGGTTCTAGTGGCGCGTGACCCTCTTGTCAATCTGCTTGGCCTCCAAGATGCCAACTGAACACCTGTGTGCCTGTTCTGCCCCTTGCTCAGGTGTCTGGCTGCAAGATCTTCCACCTGCTTAAGCCGCTTTCCATAGCAGGAGGCTGGAGGAACCACACACTTGAATAATGCACCCCTATGCTGGACTGCCCAATTCCCCATCTTTCTGAAAAATCATCACTTTCTATCTTCACTAAAATGTCGCTAAACTTCTAACCCTGGTAAAAACTGCTGAAACAAAATCTTCTCTCCTCCTGCCCGCCACTCTCAATTTAATTTCCTTCTTTACATCACTGGCTCCATAGCTCACTGAATCACAGGCCATTCCATGTAATGAGCCTCCAATATTTTAGACTTTCCAGGACACCCATCACACCACTTATCAGCACTAATTTGCTTCCTGCTCCAAATTCTATTTCTCACTAGTCCCCGTGGAACTGTCTGCTCTTAAACTAAGAAACTTAAATAGATTCTTTCTGTGAAAGAAGGAAACTTAGAGTACTTATGCGAGCTAAATAACTAGAGTCAGTGTAACTATATCAAGATGACCCTGAAACAGTAGGGGTCTAATGTTAGGAAAATTGTCTCTCTTATTATCAAAAACCTGGAAGTCCAAACACTGCAATTCTCCCAAACCCCAAATGAATATGGCTCCCTTGGGTCCATACATGAGACACGTGAGGCTGTATCTTCTAGAAATTCTGGGCACATCTTCTCATTCTCCAGAGAAGATCAATAACAGCATTAAGTTTCTTCCATGAATGCATGCTGATCACATCCTTGAAGCTTGATCTTAGGGTCTGCAATGTAGGTGTGTGTCTTTTAACACTGGCAAGCTACTGAGAAGTCTTAACAGTGTTGTCTGTCACTCAAGTGACAAAAAAGAGTGTCATGAGCTATATTTGGCATTGACTTGGCCCTTATTAGAGTGTTATGTGCAGTTTGGGGATTCTAATTTTCCAAAAGGTACAGAGAAATTGGAGGGGGTCCAAGACAGAGCAGTGAAAATGATTAAAGGGGTGGAGAGTGAAAACTCAGGAAAAAGGTTAAATGAATGTAGGTGATTTATCAAAGGCAGAGGAAAATGAGGGGAGAGCGCATATCTTTAAATAAAGCAGACATTATTTTAAGGGCCCACAAGCCATTGCTTTTCGATATAAGGCTACATCAGAGAAAGGCGGTCTTGGATAGTCTTTGAGTATTAAACAGGTCAGTCTGTACATGTGTTCATTAACTTTCTAAATCATTGAAATCAGATAACAACTAATTAGAATCATTTTTTCTGGTATACCCATGGAAGAAAAATCTCCATCCACATGAACTTATTTAATTTTCATAAAAATTCCAAGATGAAGAAATTGAGTATCTCAGAAGCCAGTAGCCCAAGATCACCTAGTAGCTAACTTGGATTCAGAACTTGTGATGGCAATCATGGGGTCTCTGATTTCCATGGCTGCTGCCTCGGCCAGGATCCCCACTCTCAAATGCTCAGGTTGATTTCATTTAGAAGAGAGGGCTACATGACTCTCCAAGGGTAAGGTGATCATCATTCTTTCATTTAAGTTACTATGAAAACTAAGAAAGGAGTTTCTCCCTAATGTATGAATCACAATTTTTTCCAGATTATTTTTTCCTTGTACACCCAAAAATCAATAGACCTGTTTTTCAACTCTTAAGATTTTGATCTGATGATGGGGTAAATGGCGAAGCTATGAAAGGAGCCAGAGGATAGCTACAGAGAAGTTTACAGGTGAAAAGGTGAGAGCAGCTTTGGACATACTGCATTCGGGGCTCTGTGACCTCAGTATCTAGGTGGAGTGGCTCATCAGGAAGCCAGGCGCAGTGGTCAGAAACGGGCGAATGCCTGCATTCAAACTTTAAATTTGAATATCAGCATGCACATATATACAGGGGCCTCCTCTGGGAATATGGGCAGCACAAGAATGCAGGGGCGAGACCAGAACCCTGCAGAACAGCTCTTGAAGGAGAAAGACGGAACACTGAAGTGAAGGAGGGAAATGTACAACAGGGATAGTTTATGGAAATAAAAGGTACAATTCCTCAAGAAGATATCACGGTAATGAACATTTATGCATTGAACATAGGAACAGAAAAAAATATTTGAAGTAAATGGTATAGGAGATTTTAATGAAACTCTCATGAACTGAAAAACCAAATAGACAAAAACGTAATGGTAGACAGTATTTGAATAACATGATTAAAAACCTCATATGTATCTGCATATATGTGAATACATACAAAGAAGAGAATATGTATTTTTTGAAATGCCTATCAAACATTCATAAAAACATGATCATAGTTTAACTAAAAGGAAAATTTCAACATGTTCCAAAATACACAGGTCATTTTCTGACTTCAATAAAACTAGATATCAACAACAAAAAAGGACAGAAAAAGAGGTAAATACCTACTGTTTTGAAATTTAAAAACATTCTTCTAAGAAATTCTTAGATGCAACAATGTAATTAAAGTCATATTAGAGACTACTTAGAAGGAACTATGCTAAAAACACTGAACCCAAAGCAATCTTTAAGGAATCAGAATAATTTGGCATAATGGAAGTCAAGAGAATAGAGGATCAAGAAAGGAATTACCAGCAGCAATGACTAAAAAAATAAAGACTAAAAATGTTCATTGGATTTGGCAATAAAAAAGTCATTGGTGACTTTGCTAGAATAATTCCAACGAACTAGGATCCTTCTAACATTTTAATAGAATAATTAAGACGCTATTGGTAAAACAAAAAATGACTAAAAGATGAGGAAGTAGACATATAAAGTTCAGAACACTCTTTCGGAATATTTAGATGAGTATGGGAGGAAAAAACACAAGCGTAACTAGATTAGGATTCAGAATCTACAGAGGCTTGTTTAATTTGTTTATTGTTTTTGAGCTGGAGAGAGTCAGATATCTAGAGAAGATAAGGACATGGGGCCATGAGAAAGACAGCAAAACACTGTGAAGAGAGAGAACCGTAACTGGCAGTGCAGGATGTGGAGTCAACAGGGAAGGATCAGGAGGGGATGTGAGGAGTTGCAGACAGAGGGGCTGACCTTGAACAGGAGACACACTCCTTTTCTCGACTGAAAGAAAATAAGAGTAGATGTGGCCGGGTGCGGTGGCTCACGCCTGTAATCCCAGCACTTTGGGAGGCCGAGGCGGGTGGATCATGAGGTCAAGAGGTCGAGACCATCCTGGTCAACCTGGTGAAACCCCGTCTCTACTAAAAACACAAAAAACATTAGCTGGGCATGGTGGCGCGTGCCTGTAATCCCAGCTACTCAGGAGGCTGAGGCAGGAGAATTGCCTGAACCCAGGAGGCGGAGGTTGCGGTGAGCCGAGATCGCGCC
>NW_016107720.1:259386-265312 GCF_001604975.1 Cebus imitator
GTGACTGGGTGTCATTTAGGGAGACATGCAGGATGTTGGTGACTGGGTGTCATTTAGGGAGACATGCAGGATGTTGGTGACTGGGTGTCATTTAGGGAGACATGCAGGATGTTGTTTATCAGCAGAGGAAGAGACGAGCTAGTCTTCCAAAACTGAATGGGGTTGAGGTTGACCAGGCAATAAGGTCTAAGCCCACAATAATACTGCTAAAATTATTGATGCTAATTTATAAATATTAACTAATTTAATCCTATGAAAAACTAAGAGCTTTATAAGGAAGAAACCCTACATATTATTATTGCCATTTTCAAAAGTAAGGAGTCCAAGGGACAAAGCCGTTAATTAAGTAAACCATCCAGGTCATACAACTAGCAAGTGAGGCCAGGACTGAAGTCCAGGAGGCCCTGCTCTCCAACGCTATGGTACACGACACAGGTGTATTAAATTAAGTCCAAATTTTTTTTTTCTTTTTTTTTTTGGTGGAGGATTTCAGCTTGGGCACAAATTATATGGGTTTATCAAAGCAAGCAGGAGAGTGTCGCCAACTGTCTCATTGGAGTTCACCAGAGTTCTGTTGCTTCTGCTCAGCACAGCCTATTGATCTCTGCTGGAGAAGCCACCGCAACCTGGCTCAACACACGAGCCCTCCATCAGGGGTAATTTATAAGCCTGTAGAGAGCGGCTGTGAAGCTGATGAACCCAGCTGGCGGGTGGAGCAGGTCCCATGATTGATTCACTCCCTGCTCCTCTGCTCAGCCATTTCACCCTGATCAGGCCACGCCGCCTGGCTTGCCACCTTCATCCATCAACCTGTAAATATCATCACCGCCGCAGGCGCAGCACCGTCTTTTGTGTTTTGTTTTCTTTTTACGTGGGATCCTGGAAGCGCTGTGGCTGATCTCTGCCCCACCCCTGGATGCCAACCCACCACAGCCATACCTGTGAGAGACCCCCGACGAGAGACGCCAATGAGCCAGGCAGCAAATGTGAAGCACACATTGAGAATCCAATGTGGAAGGGCTCCCAGGTGAGCCTTCCTGAGTAGGACATGGGGGCAAAGGACTCCGCACCTGCTAACAACCGCAGCGCAGGCAAGCACGCATTGTAAACGTCTTCCTCTGCAGTAGGCTTTCAGATAATGCTCTACGCATCTCCAAAATATAGTGGCATGTCTTTCTGTTTTCCTGCAACAGGCTTTAGATATCACTTATAAACAGCTACAAAATGCTGTCAGGGAGCCAACAGAGGTTTTGTGGGGAGAGAACCATGCACATTGTCACAGAATTGTACAGGAAACAAGTGAAAAGAGTGAAAAGGGAGAGTGTGAAGAAAGAGAACGTGATGTTTCATCCATGCATCATAGCCAGGCTGGAGTTTCAGTGTTACCCACTCTTTAAGCCAGAAGTTAATCTTATCTCATGTGCAACTTCGCAAACAAAGTATCTGCCCCAGAGAGAAATGAGGTGCGAATCTTCCCCGTCCATAAACTTCCTGGGACACAGACCAGACCCCAGGCCCAAAAAGAGGAACCCACTCCCCGGAGCACTGTAGTCACCTCGCTGCTGTGTGCCTCCCAAGGAAGGCCCCTGCCAAAGGGGTGGCCTTGCTAAGGGATCAGCAAGGTAGAACAAAGACCTGGCCTGTTGCTCCAATCAGAGACAGCTCTGAAGGACCATGCCAGCTTCTAGAACCTCCTGTGGGGTCAGCTGAGGCCTCTGTCCTGACTATAGAGCCACTGGGTCCTGCTTCCTTCCTCCCAGTCCGAAGGCACTCCTGATACACCTCCTGTTCTCAGCTCACTGCCTCTGGCAGAGTGTTCCCCAGGAACGTGCCTCACGGCACTTAGGAAATAGAGTCTCTGGACCTGAAAGGTGACTAAGATACTAAACGCATCAGAACTCATTGCAGTAATGGGGATAGTAGGGTGTTTCTTAAATCCAACTAAGAAAATAACAACTGTTTACAGTGAAACAAGAATGCTTTAGGTAAGAGAAAAATAGCTTCTCAAAAATGATTTATTAACTGCCACACATATCGACAGAGTTAGTGCGATCCCTCCCTCGTCTGCGTCAGGCGTATTCACCAGAGATTGTCTCAGAGCAGGCCACCGGCTCTGTGTCTTGTGTCTCCCAGGTGCTGGAGATGACACTGGCATTTGCCTGTATGGAAACAGCCTACAGAAAAAAAAAATAGAACAAGAGGGAAAGGAAAAATAGAGGAAGAACAGATTTTAGGATGGGTGAGTGATAAGAGATGGCTTGTGGGGGAAAGGATTAGAAGACATCCATCTGACATGAGGGTCACCAGGGAAACGTGTCACCCCTGTGCTTCCTTGGTTATGAAGCCAGGTTGGCACTGCAGTCTGGAGCTGCCTTTGTCTGGACACACATAGCCACCAGTGCCACAAATCAACTGCACGTGGAACAGCTGACAGCCCTCTGGGTGTTTTGGAGTCATTTGGTTTTACCTGGAAAGGTGCTGTAAAAAGTAACTAAAGTTGGACGTGTCACAGCTGGTCTTAGCGTGAGCCACTTAGTATCACTAGATATCCATTACCTCACTCGTTTATGTGAAATGCCATTCCCCTCAGGCCTTTGAGTTGGCCACCCATTTTTAAAAATTTTAGATTCAAGGGGCACATGTACAGGGGTATTTTTTATTTTCGTTTTTGTTTGCTGTCACCCAGACTGGTGGCATCATCTTCGCTTACTGCAACCTCCGCCTCCTGGGTTCAAGTCATTCTCATGCCTCGGCCTCCTGAGTAGCTGGAATTACAGGCTCCCACCATCACACCGAGCTAATTTCTGTATTTTTAGCAGAGACAGGGTTTCGCCCTGTTGGGCCATGCTGGTCTCGAGCTCCTGGCTTCAAGTGATCTGCCCGCCTCAGCCTTCCAAATTGTACATACAGGTTTTTACATAGATATATTGCATGGTGCTGAAGTCTGGGCTTCAGCTGAACTGTCACGCAGATAGTGAACATAGTACTCGATAGGCAGATGTTTAGCCCTTTCTTCTCTCTTTCCCTGCCCTCAAGTAGCCTCCAGTGTCTACTGTTCTTATCTTTGTGTCCATGAGTACCCAATGTTTGGCTCCCCCATATAAGTCCATGTGATATTTGGCTTTCTGTTCCTGGTTAATTCACTTAGGATAATAGCCTCCAGCTGCATCTTTGTTATGGCTGCATAGTATTCCACGGTTGCCATACCTTTTTGATTGACCTTTGACAGACCTTCCTACATACTGGATTTCACATCTTTTTAAGCAGATGTACTGATTCAATTTTTCTGATCAGCTGAATGGTACAGGAACTAGAAGAAAGTGTTAGAAAGCATATTAAATGCAGGAGGCTCCTCCAGAAATGGTGGCACCTTTCATAATAATTAAAGGGGTAAGAAGGGGAAAGGAAGGATAAGTAAGTTCACTCTTAGAATACAAGGAAGTAGAAGGCAGCTGGAGATGGCCAAAATTACTGACATTCTCGTCAGTGTGAGTGAATTTAAGGGCAAAGAAACAACTTCTATATGTCCTTTAAAAACCTCAATTACGGGCCAGGCTCGGTGGCTCACGCCTGTAATCCCAGCACTTTGGGAGGCTGAGGCAGGCAGATCACGAGGTCAAGAAATCGAGACCATCCTGGCCAACATGGTGAAACCCCGTCTCTACTAACAATACAAAAAATTAGCCTGGCGTGGTGATGCACGCCTGTAGTCCCAGCTACTTGGAGGCTGAGGCAGAGAATTGCCTGAACCCGGAAAATGGAAGTTGCAGTGAGCCGGCATCATGCCACTGCACTCCAGCCTGGTGAGGGAGCAAGACTCCGTCTCAAAAAAACTAACCTCATTTACGAAGGTTTGCTTCCTCCAAGGAGGTGTCATGGAAGCAGCTGTGGTCCCAGAAAACAAACTCACTCTCTTCCTTCCTAGTTTCCAGCAGTTCTCCAAAACCAGCACTGCTCAGACAAAGGAGAGCAACCACCTTGCCTATTCAGTCCTCCAGCTGGATTCCAATTTCTTTTCATGTCCTCCTTCCCAGCCAGGCCTCTCATTATACTTGAACCAGAATAGGTGCATGGGTTAAGAAGCCGTTTTCCCCGGGTTTTGGTGCTGCATTGGGCTGCCATGTTGCAACTCTGCCAGCCAAAATCCCTGTGTTTTGTGTTGCTTCATCTTCAACGTTTACACATGGTGTGTCCATAGATTCTTCACCATTAAAAATTAAGCTTAATATGTTACTTAGAAGTGAGTTCTATTATTTCCCAAATGCACTCTCCTCCTCAATTTCATTCCTAAAATATATCTGACAGGCAACCGGCAGTCTGGGGATATTGCAGAAAGTGGGACCCGGGATAATTACATGAAAATTACAAAATTCTGCCCATCATCCTCCTGCCCAAGCTCGGCCTCAGGCTTCCCTCATCTTAGTCATAAAATGCCCACCAGTCGCTCAGAACTGCTCGCTAAATCCAGAGGAAAGTAGCACATAGCTCACCAAAGCAGCAGGTCTCTCTCATGGGCAGGCTTCTACTTAGAGTCTCACTTTTTTTTTTTTTTTTTTTTTTTTCTACTGTACCATTAAGGCTGACTCAGTCACATACCTCTCAGGTGCCTCAATTTTTCCAAGTCTCAAATAGAGGTAACATAAAAGAGCAGGTAACCTAATATGGGAGTCATTCATGAAGGGTTAGGAGAAAATGTACTATTGCTATGATTTCTGGATTAATCTGTTTTTAATATGTTATATTAGGACATTAATTCCCCAGCCCACCCAGACTTTTTTGGAATTTTTTTAAAGCTTCTAGTTTGTAGGTAAATATTGCAGCTGCCTTCTATGGGGGAGAAAATACTATGTGAGAGGAGAGTGGAGACAGCGCTAGCAAGAAGGGCACAGCTCAGAGAGCAAGCGTAGAGAGGTCCCAGAGACATCATAGACCCCACGGGGACTTGCAGCCACAGAGAAGCCATAAGGACCTAGCCATGCACCACAGGGGATACCCAAGAGTAGGGGGCCAGTATGCCCTAGGTGTGTTTATTCAAGGGAAGGGGCAGGGGAGGTCAATCAGCTACTCACTTCTGCATCTCGTCTCAGACCTCCCCAGGCGGAATGTGACTTTGCTCCTCCTGACTGGGAAGGCTGCCCTGAAAACATGTCACAGAGAGCAGTCCTAGGAGGACAGGGTAACTCATCACACAGGATCGCCTTTCCATCGGGGCAGGTTTTGTAGGTAGGAGGCCAGATGCAATAACCACTTATTGCCAAACTTACTGCAGCAGGCGTCAGAAATTCTTTTCCGGATCAGGTGGCTTTTGCGAGCTGGATGGCAGCCAGGCCACCGAGATGATAACTGAGTTGACTCTGCGGCTCCCCATTCTCCACATCTAGTTCAGCTCCGTCACTGGAGTCACGCTGGTGATTACATGCTTCCATCCTTGGTTCTGCTCATGTGTCTGCTAAATGGAACACTTAATTCAATAAGCGCCATTTCATTATCAATAGTGTTTTCCTCACATCATTCTGTTGGTCAGTATTTTTCTCTTATTGTGGCTACATTCCTTTTGTTATGAGAATAGCTATTGTTCTTGCTGGTCAGTCACACTACTAATAATGCCCTGAGTCATGGCCAAAAGCATCAGTTATCAACTGCCTGAAAAGTCATCTCAATGCAGTGTTCCCGTGTCCCCAAACAGCAAACCCTGGCAGGAAACTATGAAAAGAACAGAGAAAGGTTATTGTGTTCCCGTCACCCTTTGGACTTAATTTGTCAAGAAAGAGCCGTTACTGAAAACTTCAAGGTGTAGAGCAGTGTGACAGGTATGCAGAATATGTGGGCTCACTCAGAGACCCCTGCGCCTCCACGCTCAGAGACCCCTGCTCCTCCACGCCCAAGACCCCTGCACCTCCACCTTCGGAGACCCCTGCACCTCCAC
>NW_016107720.1:266320-266717 GCF_001604975.1 Cebus imitator
CAGAGACCCCTGCACCTCCACGCTCGCACACCCCTGCACCTCCACACTCAGAGACCCCTGCACCTCCACCCTCAGAGACCCCTGCACCTCCACGCCCAGAGACCCCTGCTCCTCCACCCTCGGAGACCCCTGCACCTCCACCCTCAGACACCCCTGCTCCTCCACCCTCAGACACCCCTGCTCCTCCACGCTCGGAGACCCCTGCTCCTCCACCCTCGGAGACCCCTGCACCTCCAGCCTCGGAGACCCCTGCTCCTCCACCCTCGGAGACCCCTGCACCTCCATGCCCAGAGACCCCTGCTCCCCCACGCCCAGAGACCCCTGCTCCCCCACGCCCAGAGACCCCTGCTCCTCCACGCCCAGAGACCCCTGCACCTCCACGCCCAGAGACCCCTAC
>NW_016107720.1:266925-319941 GCF_001604975.1 Cebus imitator
CAGAGACCCCTGCACCTCCACGCCCAGAGACCCCTGCACCTCCACGCCCAGAGACCCCTGCACCTCCACCCTCGGAGACCCCTGCACCTCCACCCTCAGAGACCTCCACACTGGGAAGCCAGGCCCCACAGCTGCCAAGTTGCCGGTGAGATGAAACCCTCCAAAGCCAAGCTGCCAACAGGGATTGCTCCAGCAAAAGTGAAAAGGAAAGAGGAAAAAGAAATTTTCAAGCACACTGAATTTGACTAAATCTGCAGAGCTCTAGAAGAAGTTTGGGTGTAAAGCATGATGACATCACAGGGGCTTTGTGAAGAGCAACAGGCATCCTCCACCCCAGGAATCTGACCAAACAAAACCTTCAGAAAGTTTGGGTGTGATCCTAATGGGGAGGTGGAGGACAGTGGGATGTCAGGGGGCCAGAGAGTAGAAACCATTTTGCAGGAAAAAAATAAATAAATATGTGTTGGGTGGCTCTGCCATAGTGAGCCCAGTGGTGGGAGAGAGACTGAGGTTAGCAACCCTAATTGTCACTTGAGTGACTCCCCCGTGTCACCATCAGCCTTTATTCTGTAGGAAGTTGTCAGTTCAGCTCTTCGATGGGCAGGTTTGTTATCAGCAAGCGGTTTACAGCCCCTGGGCTGTGCATTAATTAAAACGGCTTTGTGCCCAGCCTTATTCATTAGCACGCTGCTTCCTTAATCACTGCCTCTTCAGCCACCAGGACAATCTATAAATCTCCTCATATATGAAATAATGAAGTGGAATGGTTCAATTTATTACAGTGTAATAAGTCAGGAGAATGTGGAGGTGGACAAGGCGGCGTGGAAGCGGTTGCCTGCCCAGAGCCCACCCTCCTCATTACCTGACACACAGCAGCAGTCAGAATCTGCCTGGGTCCCCGCCTGTCCCAAACTCTTGTGCCCTTTGCATCTGTCATCCAGACAGACAGAGACCCCAGAAGAAAGAATGGCTGAAGAGAGGCAGAAAGAGGCCCAAAGGGTGCTGCTGCAGGGCTGGCCACGTACTCCAAAAGCTGGGGTCTGTGGAAGAGGGTGTTCACACCCAAGGTCTCATTAACTCTTCCAGAGGACACTCGAGTGGACCACACAGGGACACTACCTCCCCTTCATGCAGTGAGGCTCCAGGAGCAGAAGTCATCCACCCAGAGCAAACAGTGAGCGAGCAAGGAAGAGATTCCGCCTGCAGTCTTCTACACAGAAGCCTGAACCCTCTAGTATGCACAGGGGCTTCCCCTACATGCGCATCAGAACACCTTGGAGATTTTAGAATTTGCAACACGCAACCCCCACCCAGATGAAATTCAGCCGACTCTCCAGGATGAGGCCAGGGTACCAGCAATTATGAAAGGCTCCTTGATTAATTCTAATGCAAACCCTGTTGAGAGCCACATGCTCCCTCTTGTAAGAATCACTGGAGTGCTGGTTCAAGAGGCAAATTCCCAGGCTCCTCCCCTAGAGGGCTGGTTGATTAATTTGGGAGTGTACAGCCCAAGTATGAACATTTTTATCACGTCCCCCAAAAGATTCCTAGGATAAGGCGCCTTTGGTAAAGACTGAGCTGTCTCTAAAACCTCTAGCCCTTGCTATCCCATCCCAACTCCTAAGTCAATGGTGCTGAATTCCTCCCCATCTTCAAGACATGTGGCAGATGCCATTTGTGTGACTGACACACTTCCACCAGAGAAGCCAGATATTCCTCCTAAGACTGTGATAAATGTAATGAACTCCATGACTGTGTAAGTTTCTGCATACTAACTATAAACTCCTTCCTTCTTTCATTCACTGACTCCTAACCATCCCATACCCACAAACCTCTGCCTTAAGTGCCTCTGCTGGCTTACAAAGGTGGGGTACCCAGATTCTGACCATTTCTCCCTAGTTTGCCATCCTCAGGTGCCCTGTGACCAGAAACTAGAAGCACAGCCTGACTCTTAGATGCAATCAGTGAGATGCTTCAGGTCAGAGACCTGTGCCAGTGGAATCAGCTAAACAAGAGCCCCGGGAGGCCAAAATCCACACATTCATTCACTCCAGAAGTTCACCCCAGCTTCCAGGAATGAAGCCCTGGTTTTACATGCTTGTCCAGACATAACCCCAAGCCAGGCATTTGAGGAGTGGGCAGCACCAATTTGAAAAGGAAACGGCTGAGCCACGGGGCTGTCCAGATGCAGCCGTTTGCCATCTGTGTTGCTGAGTGGCTTTATTCCTTGGCCACCAGATGTCACCAAGTTCCGGTCCACTGGCTTTCCCTGACAACCTCTGGAATGAGGGGGCAGCTCTGCAGCTCCATGGCCAGGTGTGCTCCACCTGGCCTCTCCAAACTATGCCCCGCTCTTCCTCCTGGAAAGAGGGGAGGGAAGGTCCCAGAAGCCAGCACAGTCCTTCTTGGGAGCACAGGCAGCAGGTGGGCAGTGCAAGGAGGGGGTGGGTACAGGCCAGGACAAGCCGCTCCACAATGATGTTTTTCTGTCTGAGAGACACCTCATAGAACTATGAACATAGGCCAATATACGTGGCTCCAGTTATTTGGGATCCAAATGCCATTCAGCCAGGAAAATGCAGAAACAAGGTCTATAGCAAATAGCATTGCTGCTTACCACAAGGACTGCCAGTCAGCCCACCCCACACTCTCTACTGCTACCTTTTTTTCTCCTTCTTATTATATAACATGGTATGGACTGAATGTTTTTTCTTTTTAGTATTCTTGTGTTGAAGCCCTATCTCCCAAAGAGGGAGTATTAAAAGGTGGCGCCTTTGGGAGGTGATGAGGTCATGAGGGTGGAGCCCTCATGAATGAAATTAGTGCCCTTATAAGAAGAGACAGGAAAGAGCCTGCCCCCTCTCTCTGTCTCTCTCTGTATCTCACCCTCCCTTGAATGCTCCCTCCCTCTGCCATGTGAGGACACAGGGAGAAGACAGCCACCTGCAAACCGGGAAGCAGCCCTCACCAGACACCAGCTCTGCCAATGCCTTGATCTTGGACTTCTCAGCTTCCAGGCTGTGAGAAATAAAGGTCTGTTCTTTAAGCCTCCCAGGCTATGGTAATTTGTATAGCAGCTCTAGCTAAGGCATGGCACTTATCACCTGCTAATCTACTGTCCCATTTCCGGATTTGTTGTGCTTATTTTTATTATCTAGCTCCTCCCGATAGCAGATAAGCGCAGGGCCTAGACCGTGTTTGTTTTGATTAGTGATGTGTCCTCATTGTTGCCAACAGTACCTGGCACATTGGAGGACTCTGCAGCTACTCAGTGAGTGATGGTGAGTGCAGAAGAGACTGGACAGCATCAGTGGGAGTCACCCACCCCCTGTCTTGCCCCAGGAGAAGGGGAACACATGAGGGAGAGAAAGTATGTGCACTTTCCATACCTCTGCCTGTCCTGGGTATTCAGAGGGCTCCAGGCTGACATCATAATCTATAAACAAACTAATAAACCACGAGGTCAAGTTCCCAGCTGACATTCAGGCTGGCATTCTATTGCTCATGGGAAAGACTCCACCACTTCCATCCACATTGAATAATCAGATCCCCCAATGAAACATTGGTTGTTCTTGCTTAACCAGGTGACAAACAACATGCTTAATAAATTATAAATGATAAAATGTTGTGGAAAAGCCCAATATCAATTTTAATACTTTAAAATGATTTATTAATATGCTTCCATACTGTTTGCTGCATCTGTTATTTCTCACGTTTCCACAACACACCGTGAATGAGGAAGGGGAACTTGACAATGTGAGTAAAGGGAGACGTGAGACTGCCTTGACAGATGGGTTATGATGACTGATGTGAGCACAGGCAGAATCAAAAGAGAAAAGATATCACTGCTCCAGGTCCCAGAGATGTTTCCAGGGAATTCTAAATATTCATGAGTCCCTCTTGTCATCTCCCCTTTCCAGAAGATGCCAAAAGTTCACAAAGCTTTTTGTGAAGGCTTTTCTAACCCTGTCTCCTTGTAGGAAAACCACTTATTATGTTGATTCCCCACTGGACTGGACAGAGTACCTGCCTCTATCATGGCCCCTCTAACACAGGAGCCAAGGAGTCCATTAACTTTGGATGGATGGATGGATGGGTAGATGGATGGATAAATGGATGGGTGAGTGGATGGGTGAGTGGGTGGATGATGGGTGGATGGGTGAATGGGTGGGTGGGTGGTGGATGGATGATGGGTAGGTGGGTGGATGGATGAATAACGGGTGGATAAGTGGGTGGATGGGTGGGTTAGTGGTGGATGGATGCATGATGAGTGGGTAGATGGGTAGATGGATGAATAATAGGTTGATAAGAGGGGTGGATGGGTGGGTGAGTGGTGGATGGATGAAGGGTGAGTAGGTGGATGGATGGATGGATGGATGATGGGTGAGTGGGTGGATGGATGGATGGATGATGGGTGAGTGGGTGGCTGGATGGATGGATGATGAGTGGATGAGTGGGTGGGTGGGTGGATAGACGGTTGATGGGTGGATAGGTGGACGGGTGGGTAGATGAGTGGGTCCACTATTTGGTTTATGGGCTTCTTTCCTCACTTAGCCTCTCTCTACTCACTCGTGGACTGTGATCTCTAGCATAGGGACCAGGGCCATCCTCAGAAGGGTACAAGGCCTGGGACAACCCATCCTGTGTAGTGCGGAAGTCAGCCCAAATAACTTCACGCAGTAAAAAGACACCTCAGTCTTAGCAGCTTTCATTTAAAAACAGAAATGTCAAAATCAGTGCAGAAAGGTGTTTAGGAAAGGGGAGTGGGCAGCCCCTTTGCAATTCCCTGCCCACCCACTCAACCCCAAGGTGGCAGTGGTGTTTCTGGTTGTCTCCTGACCCTGACCAGGGTGTCAGGGGCTGGAACCTCGTAAGTATTTAACACGAATTTGTTAAGTAGATTCAGGTGCTGCAGATGCTCTCTCCAGAGCTTGGGAGCTTAGCGGGGAGGCAGTATGGCAACAAGGTCTCAGGGCTCAGATGCTGAAGCAGCCTGCCTGGGTTCACAGCCCCACACCTCACATCCTGCCAGGGCTGTGTGGCTTGGGCAAGGCTCATAACCTCTTGTGCCTCTGTTTCTTCTGCTGGAAAATGAACACTAATAAAAGTGCCTCCTACACAGGGTTGTTTTGAAGACTGGGTGAGTAAATATAGACACAATGTTCAGAAGAGTTCTTGAGGCAGCACATGCTGTGCACATGCCAATTGTCAGCAGTCTATGTGCATCGCACTTGAAGTCAGATGGTCCTGCGTTCGAGTCCTGCTCAGCCCTTTGCAAACTCTGCCTTCAGCCTCAGTGTGATGAAGTTATTCAGTCCTTTATCCATAAAACGGAATGATTCCATCCATATCAAAAAGCAGCCAGGAGGATGAAATGCATATTAAATTCCGGGTTTGACACATTGTTAGTGCTCAAAGATAGCACTAATACTATTTTTATTAATATTGATCACTATAACTAATTGTTGTTAGTCTTTTTGGGTAGAAGACACAGGTTTAAAGAGCAGACGGACTCTTCGTATCAGACCCAAACCTCCCAGCTGCTCTTCCACATGGTATAAGGCTTAGATTGTAAGTGTGTGTGTTTTGTGATCTGGACAACATCAGAGAACAGAATGCACAGTGGAAGGCCTGGTCTCCTGGAGGCAATTAATGTTTGGCCTGCCTAGGGCCTGCATTTCTCTTAATTAATTATCAGCACTAAGTTGTCTAGGGCTCTTTCATTTTCCCCATTTCCTGGTTCTAAAACATCACAGACTAAAGGCAGAATTTGGATAAAACTGCTTTGCTCCCCCTGCCCCTAAAAGACAAACATATTGAGAAAGAAGGGAAAGACACAGAGACAGGGACAGAGATGTGATGGGGAAAGAGGACGAGAGAAGCAATAAGCTTAGCTTCCACCAACGGGAGGGGTGGCTTTGTGAATACAGGTGTGAATGGTGTCGCCCTCAGCACAAAGCCAGCTGCCTGCTCACAAACCTATTAGCTGGTAAACAGCAATGTTCTGTAATTCCCGCTATTAAAAACAGCTTAAAGAGAAATCAAATCTTATTTAGCAGGGATTGCAGGGGTCTTCTTGGACTATTTTAAAGTTTCATATTCATCGAAGGAAGCAGGCTCTAATTCTCCAGTGCTGCTTTCTTGGAGGCAGTCGCATTTCCAAGCTTATTAAACATCCATTTAAAGGGACGAGGAGGGCCTGTGAGTGTCCCCTCCTCCTCCACCAGACAATAGTGAGGCTATGAATGACTTCCTAAGTCAAGGGAAACTACAGGGACAGGTGGAACGTTTCCTGCCATTTGCATATGAAACAAGGTTGTCTCTGCTTTGCTGCCAGTGAAGAAGAAGCCATCATAATTAGGGAGATGGTCTTTACACATCCTCAGTTCCTGAGGTCAGGCTATATATCGTCACAAAAAAGGAGGCCTCTCAATCTCTCAAGTATCTGTGCAGGTGTGTATCAACTGTTCACGCTGTGGCCATGTTCACAGAACCCCAGGAACTTTCAGAGCCTTATTTAGTTCAGACACTGTGGTCGCCAGTCAGGGTAGAAAAGCAGAACTCTTTTACAAGACATCAAAAATATTCATGTGTTAAATGTTAAGTATCAGGGTTCAGAAGAGTCAGACAACATTTCTTCTGACTCTCAATACATGATTTTCAATATATGTCCGTTTAGTAGCTAAGAGCTAAATTAGCCTAAAAACAAAAAGATGACCTTGCAAGTCAGTTAGCTGGCAGATAAGAAATCGAATCAGGTCTCCATGCTCTCGGTCTGATAGTCCCACAACCAGATCAAATTGCTTGTCTTCCTTCCATTGGAAGTGCAATTCTTCATCTCAGAATCCGTTCAGTCTCAGACTTCTCAGAATAAGTCTCATGAACATATGCAAGGAGGCTTTAGCCTAATTATCCTCTGCAACTACTGTTGAAAATCAGGTTTTTATTTTGTATTTTTCTTGATCAGATACCAAACCTATAAGATCTTTTCAAGAACGATGCTGTTTGAATCCTTCCAAAAATAGAGTGCATGCATCCATATTTCCAAGCTGAGAACTGCAATGTTAATGGGTCCCTGGGTCCCTGGAAATCCTTAGCAATGGGTCATTCTCTAGGCAGAAGAGAGATTCAATACACCTAGGCAAAAATGTCCCCCAAATCCCCTCTGATTACCATTCACTTCCTGTATATCTCGGTTTTCATCATTGCTGATTACAGATACATCTATGTCTGAATAATATCTTTCCACTTTATAATCAGACAACTACCACTTACTCTGATAACCTGAGACACTCTAAGTATGATTTTGCCTGCAGAATACTCTGTCTGCATTTGGTCTCTTTTAGGGGTTAGACAAATTACTACATCCTTGGCAGCGGAAAGCTGGCTAGAGCAACATACTAAGAAGACACCCTGTCTAAGGTGAGACTTAGTGGACAGCTCTAAATACTTGGCGCTGAAAATTCCCATTTCTGGATGGCTATGTGGAGGGGAATGAAAATTCCCATTCTCAGATGGCTGTGTGGAGAACGTTGCATCCGTCCACCTCCAAGATCCAGCTTCTCAGCCTCAGGCTCACACCAAGTCTTCCATAAAAAGCCAATCTGCTCAAAGAGATCTATTTTCATGATGGGATTATTATTTCTCCGTTTTATAATATTGCACAACCCTCTAATTTAAAAGTTGCCCCAATCTATAGGACCGCATGCCATTGGATTCAAACAGAAGCTTTGTAAGAGAATTTTCAGTGCCCCTAGTTTACAGTTGAAGAAAAAGAGACCAGAAGACCCGCCCCTGCCACAGCAGAGGGAGCTGGCACTCTGGGATGGAACTTGATTCTGGGTAGTAAGTGCACAGTCGTAACAAAGTGACAGTGTGAGTCCTGGAAGTAGGCCTAGCACCCGTCAGAGAATGGGGTTCTAGCATCTATTCCACCACCTCGCAGTCACCATGGATATGGAATCTAAATTCTCTAGGGCGGTGTTCACAACTTGGCTGCAAACTGGAGCCGCGTGGGGAGCTTGGACAAAACTGATGCCTGGGCCCACCCCCAGCATTCTGATATAATTGGTCTGGGTAGGGGGAGTTTTTAAGTCTCCTCCAAGTAATGTTTCGTGCAAACACAGTTGAGAAGCCACTGCTCTAAGGCCTCAGTTTCTCCCCCAGTGAAAAGAAAGTGATAACATGCATCCCATAAAAATCACAGTCTTACTAGCAACATACAGGACAGCCCATAAAATGATTTACACATTTTAAGTGCGTCAAAGGAGAATACAGAAGTGTTTCCAAACCATTCCAAATTGGCCTCCAAAGTGGTTTTCTCTCTTAATAACTTGCCTGCAGGGATCTAGGAGGGTTTTGGAATCCAACCAACATCAGCCAATAGGGTAACATCAAATAGAAAACTTACCTCTGAGTTTCTTAGCCACATAAGACTTTGACATAAAGAAAAACAGTGTTGACATATACACCATGGAATATTATGCAGCCATCAAAAACGATGAGTTTGGGTCCTTTGTAGGGACACGGATGAACCTGGAAACCATCATTCTCAACAAACTGACAGAAGAGCAGAAGATCAAACATCGCATGTTTTCACTCATAGGTGGATGTTGAACAATGAGAACACATGGACACAGGGAGGGGAGCACTACACACTGGGGTCAGTTGGGGGAAATAGGGGAGGGACGGTGGGGGTGGGGAGCTGGGGAGAGATAGCAAAGGGAGAGCTGCCAGATGTAGGTAATGGGGACGAAGGCAGCAAATCACACTGCCATGTGTGTACCTATGCAACAATCTTGCATGTTCTTCACATGTACCCCAAAACCTAAAATGCAATAAAATAAATAAGTGGGGGAAAAAAAGAAAAAGAAAAACAGTGTTGAGACATGGCTACCTCATCCAGACTCCTTCCAGGTCATATGCTTTGCTTGCTCATCTACTCTGTTTGCTGGACTCTGCAGTAGGCACTGTGCTGGCTGCTGAGGTGGAGGGAAACACGAAGCATGCTAGTGCCATCATGGAGCCTATAGCCCAGAGGCCACCAATGACCAGGGTTGTCATCAAACAATGCCCAACAAACAAGAAAGAGGAACATGGAACTGGGACACAATTTTCCAAAGAGTGATGGCTTTGCAGGAGAGGAGGCACTTGACCTGATTCTTGAAGGAGGGGTACAAGTTTGCCATCGAGCAGGGTTATATGAAAAAGCGTAGGATGTTCAGAGACTAGTTGACTTGGTAGAGCTGAGAACTCTGCATGCTTTGCTAAGAATCTGGACTTCTATTCCCATTTTGCAGGTTCAAAACCTAACATCCAGAGTTTAAGTAACAAGCTCAAAGCCACATGGCAGTGGAGAGTAAGATACAGTTTTTGAGCAAGGAAGTAGCATGGTTGTATTTTTCTTTAGAAAGCGAATTCAAAGGACGATTGGAAGAAGAACTGAAGGCAAGGAGCCCAGATGTGCAGCAGCACAAGGGAATGATACCAGCCCTGGTCTAAGGTATTGGCAATGAGGGTGAAGGAGAGGTCCTCAGTCCTAGAGACATGCCTGGGAATTCGGAGTGTTTAGTGCAGATGACGTAAGAGAGAGATGAGGGGAACTAGGATGTTCCACAGGAACCGTTTGCATCATTCCACCCCGCCCAGCCTCTGCAGACCTGCAGCCTCCCTGCTGATGCGTGTGCACTTACGCCAGGCCCATGTGCTTAGCTAACAGTGCTTCCTAAACTTTGAGATCTACACAAGTTGGTAATCACTTGAAAATTTCCAATTAAATGTAAAAAAAAGAAAAAAAACAAGTAAATCTATTCTTTCTTTTGACTGCTCTATTGATTAAAATGAATGTCTGTGCTGGGACTGCTGAACCATGAAAAGCAATCTGTCTTAGATGGGTAACAGATCGTTAGGAAATCACTGGGTTGAAGGAAAAAGTCAAGAAAAAATGTGCACAGATTCACGTGTGGGGGTGTCAGTGTGCCTATCTGTAGCTCCATAGCCGCGTATAGATATGTGCATGTCTATATATAGGGGACATATGCCACAGACTTCAATCAGCAGCCATGAGCCAAAGACACAGGCAGGATTCCTGACAGGGTGGCACCACCGGGGGTTCAGCAGACTCTGGGCGACACTGGCAGGTCCACACGGGTGGGAACAGGGAACAAGAAGCTATTCAGATAATAAATTCAGCTCTCAAGCAGCTCCTAGCCGATGTGAGTTTGACAGAACCTGCAACATTGTACTTCAAGACCATTCTCTGGGAAATTTGGAAAAACAAGTGGCATTAATATGTATGCTTCTAATTTCATCAAAATGTTAGTTATGAGAGCTAGCCTACATACAAGAAACCTTTTGCTTAAGAAGAGAGAAAAGAGAAAAATAGGAATGAACTCTCCATTGCTACTCCTTACTGCTAAATAAAATAAGCTATGGCCAATTCTGCAAGGTACACCTTAGAGTTTAAATCAGAGTCAACCTACCCCAAGCTTCGGAAATGAAGTGTTTGCCCCCCATACAATCCCCTTCGATGGGGTAGGAATGAGAGGAAACTGGAGAGCAAGGCCTTCCCTCATAACAGATGAGTAAAAGCAAAGGGGGCAAGGCTCTCCTCTCCTGCCAGGACGACTTGCTCTGCCTCGTGCTCACCAGCTCAGTTCATCCAATTAGCACTAATGTTTTCCCTGTGGCCCCTCATGAGCAGCATCTACACTCCCTCATGTAGAACGTTCATCTCTGTGATCTGACCATTCTGCATCCCAACCTTATACCTCTTTCCTCCCCTGGGGCTCTGTCTCTCCCACAAAAATTTAGGACAGCTGAATTCAGAACACTATTTTGGATCCATTTGCTGGAACAGTGGATCCGCACTGGGGCGTTGGTGACGTCACCCCAGAGCAGCAGGAAGGAGGGAAGCTTGGGCACCGTGTCCTCTATCTCCCAGGTCATGTCTAAAGGAATGGAGATTCATTTGGAAAAGGTGAGTACACTCAACCATGTCCCATCATGAAATTCACGTCTCCTTTACTTTCTGGCTATGCAGCCTTGAGCACATCACTTAAACGTTCTAGATTTCATCGTTCTCATCTGTAAAATGGGATTAATTTTAATTATTATAATAGCTGACAATAGCACTTGCAAATTGATTTATCCCTTTGATGACGTTAAAGATTTTCTAAAACTCTGGAAGCAGTTTTTGACTTACTTGTTATTGTTATTGTTATTGAGTGATGTGAACTGGATGTTTTTCTAGCTCCTTAGAGGGTCATGGTAAGGCCAAGTTGACTGAAAGCATGCAAAATTGTTAGAACAGTGCCTGACACAGAGTTGCTACGCATTGCCTGACCACCCCGCCCCACCCTCACCCCCAGCCCAGCCCCTGGCTCAGGTACTGAAGAATAAAGATAGAAACTGCATTTTCTCACAAACAGTAAGAAATATATCTGCACTGATATTATTAAACACTCGGTATTAAATACTGAGTCAATAACAGGGTACAGAGATACAGGAAGTCAGAAAAAAGGACCTCCCTAAAATTTCTTGAAAAAGAATATGGGCAATGTCTCAATGGAATTGGAGGACAGGACCTAATGACCCCATAAAAGTTAAGTGCATCCTATTTCTGTGGACTCTGCTGGCTCTCAGACTACAAATAGACATGGACCCTGCTGTGGACAAGTAGGCCAGTGAGGATACCACCAAAGCCCGAACAGTCCCTGGCATACAACAGGCACTCAATACTTATTGAATGAAAGACTCAAGAAGGAATGAATGAATGAATGAAAACTATAAAAATAATGCATACAAATTACCTGCATAGGAAATGATTTGAGAAACATTCTGAATAACACGGAAGTCCGTGACCATTTTGAGCTTAATTAACCTTTTATTTCAATGCACATAAATAATTATTTAATACTCATTAGTAGCCATATAAAGGGTACAATAAATACATGGCATTTTTCAGTGCAAATAGAAATTTGCACTCAGTTTCCAAAATTCTGGTTTCCAAAAAGTTTTAATGAATCTCAGAAAGGAGAGTGATGTACTCCATTTATGTTTTTATCTTTCCTTTCTTGATAAATTTAGGGTTTTTAACAGATAAATTTGACCTTAAAAATGGTGACGTCTAATAATTAAATTTCTAGAAAGTATATTAAAAACCTAAAAAGTCTGTGAAAACAAATTAAATAATATATGCATAAAGGGTTAATTGGTTGCCTCTTTCAATTTGCTTTTCCCAATCAAGATGTGCCACCCTCCAGCTTAAATAGCTGTCAATAGCACCTGCAAATTGATTTATCTCTTGATGAAGTTAAAGATTTTCTGGAAATATGGAAACAGTTTTTGAATCCTCCCTCTTGTTATTTAGCCTCTGAGGTTTGTGAGCTGTTTTTCCCACTATTTTTCATCTTAGAATTCTAGCATCTGCATAAATTTGGAAAGCAACTTGCCTTCTCCTTAGATACACGAATATGGAAAATGCAATAGAAGTTGCTTATCATGCACTCAGGTTAGGTGAAGTTTTATCATAATGAAGCTAAATGAAATTCCTAAATTGCTCTGGTGGAGAGGAATGCCTTGATATTCCACTTGTGGAAAAGTGGCTTTATGCCAAAAATAAAGTTACATCAACCTCAGCACAGGAGAAATCAGAGTTTCTGCTTGCAGCAGCAGCAGAGGAATCATCTGTAACACAGAGACTTTGGGGTTGTATGTAAGGCAGCCTTGCTGGATGGTCTTTAACAGGGGTTTGGTAGGGACATGGTAGTAGCTGGTTCCTAAACTCTTTGAATGTTTCATCCCAGCCCATTAGCATTGACCTCATGTGCAGAGAACTGAGTTAATTATGTCTTATTTATGGACACACTACACCATTAAGTTTATACACAGCCCCATTTTTGTGCCATTCTTCATTCCTATGTCCTTCTCTTCCATAAGCAACCATTTAAATATGTTTGAGAGAGAAAGAGAGGTGCACATGCATGCGCACACACACACACACACACACACACACATGCACACTCACACACTCTTTCCTTTATTTACATATGATCTTGTAAAACATGTTATTTGGTTTGTTTACACCTATTTCACTCTACCTATATTGCATTGTGCTATAGACCTCATTCAGTTTCTTTCTACCTTGAACACTGTGGGTTTAAGATCTAGCCATGCTGTGCAGTAGATCTGTTCTGTTGCTTCTAAATGTGTCATTGTAATTCACAGTGGGACTCCACCATGTTTTATTTATCCATTCCTGCCTGGATATGTATCTCTCCTCTACCATGAATGGTGCTGTGATGAGCATCCTTCGACCTGGCCTGGAAGTTTTCTGGGATATGCACCTAGGAGGGAACTGCCTGACGTAAGCTATATGTATACTTAATTTAAGCAAGTACTTTTTGATTGCTCTTCACAATGATGATCTCAGTCTACACTCCTCCCATGAGGGTTCCTGTATCCCCTCGCCCTCATCAACATATCACCCAGCTTCCTAATTATTATCACTTATATGGGGGTTTTTATTTTCTTTAATTAAAATATTTTTAACATCTCTTTGTATGGCTTATTTGGTTTAATTTGGTTTCATCTTATGCAAATCTGCTATTCATATCTCATTTTTCTGTTAGAGTTCTTGTCTTTCTCTCACTGAGCTCAAGATTTTTTAGGCATTCATCTCATCAGCTTATCACCCTACATATCATCTCTCAAACTGTTAGTGTTGATTTTATCCATGATACCTTTTGTTGAACAGATAGCCTAATCTTACTGTAATCAAATTTTGCCTTTATGTACTTTTTGTACTTTTAGTGTTTTAAAAAGTCTTCCCCACCCTGGGTCACAAAGATTCCCTAACATTACTTTCTATTAACTTTTTACCTTTCAGATTTAGGTCTGTAATTAACATGGAGTCCACCTTCATAGGTGGTTCTAGTGAAGAATCCAGTGTCATTTTTCTCCATATAGTAAGCCAGGTTCTCCATCACATCTGTTAAAAGGACAGCCTCTTCCTGACTGTTTTTAGTACCACCTATAAAAGTTATCAAATAAAAAAAAAAGTTATCATCAAATCAATTTGGCTCTGTCTCTGAAGACTGTCTTTTGCTCCACTGGCCTACTTGTCTGTTCTTACATTAGAGTCCACATGTTGTAACTACTATAACCTTATGACACATCTCTCCTTTCATCAAGTGGGCTTAGCTAGGCATAGACCTTTGTCCTCTCATATACAATTAGAATATATTTATTTAGTTATTTTTAAAAAATTCCAGCTAGGCCAGTCATGGTGGCTTACACTGGTAATCCCAGGACTTTGGGAGGCCAAGGCAGTCAGACCACCTGAGCTCAGGAATTTGAGACCAGCCTGGACAACATGGCAAAACCCCGTCTCTACCAAAAAGAATACAAAAAATTAGCCAGGCATGGTGGTATGCACCTGTGGTCCCAGATACTTGGAGGCTGAGGTGGAAGGATCACTTGAGCCCAGAAGGCAGAGATTGCAGTAAGCCAAGACGGCAAAATTGCACTCCAGCCTAGGTGACAGAGTGAGACCCTGTCCAAAAAATATCTGGCTAGTACTTTCACTGGACATTTAATTTGCATTGAATATATAGATTAGTGTGGGAATATTGACATCTTTACTGTGACAAATTATCCTATTTGGAGTATAAAATGATTCAAGATATATTTATATTATTTCTAAATATCCATAACAGATTTTTACATTTTTTCTTAAATATTGATTGTATTCTTTGCTAGTTACTATATGTGTTGCTTTTGTTTTGGGTTGTTATAGGTGGTATCTTGGATTTTAAAAGTATTCTGGCTGGTACGCAGAAATGCATTTTGTCTTTTTAAGTTAATATTGTGTCTGAAAACTTCACTGACCTCTGCTTTTAGTTACAATGGTTTAATTCTTTGCGGTTTGTTTGTACATCATCCCATTATCTGCCAGTGACAACTTCAGATCTTCCAATCATTTCGTCTTTGATTTCTTGTTTGTGTTTTTCCTTTTTAAAAGAGCATTTTAAATATCTGCTTCAATTCAGACTAATTTGGGGTCATTTTAACTCCCCGTGTTGGATTTCTCCTCAAGACCCATGGAGTGCTACCTCCTTTTGATATAGCTCAAAATCCCCGTTCATTTTGGAGAGTCCTATAAAGTTTTCAGAAATTTGACTGAAATATTTACCTGACTCTGTGACTGGGAAAATAAAAACAATTTAAAACCATTTGTGGAAGGAATAATGAAACATTTTTTCCCAAATCAAAGAGTAGACAAAGACTTAGACTTGAAGTTACCATTATAGCTATTTCCTGAATGCCTATATAAGGGGTGACTGCCGCATTCTGAATTGTCTATATATAGATAAACAACTAAGACACATACTGTTTTTTTTAATGTGCCAAATCCTTGTCTAGCCATTTTCTATATATTATCTTATTTCATTGAACAGACCTCTGAGGTGAGTACTGTTATTTTTCCCGTTTCAAAGGTCAAATACTTTGCGAAAGTCATACAGCTACAGAACTAGAGCCAGGACTCAGATCCCCGCAGTCTGCCCCAGAGGCTGTGCTCCCGACCTCACAGTCCCTCCTCCAGGTCCCAGGCAGGCGCCATCCTCAAGAGGAAAGAGGCAGCACTTCTAAGAGCAAGCCACGGCCAGTGCTGCTCAGCCAGTGTTGTTTTTGAGTCCTTTTTGGCACTACTGATAGGTCATAGATCATCCTTCATGATCACCATCTTGGTCTCTGCTGCTTTTTGCTCCCTACAGTCTGACCGGCAGTCCCTCCAAACCAATAGCCAAGTAACTTCTCTCTGCCCCCCAAAAGTGTTCAACCACAGAAACAGAAACAGACAGGTGAGAGAGGGAACACAGTCTTCCACAGGCTGCCGCTTTCCGCCTCACCAGTGCTGTCTGCCCACAGAGAGGGAGGGTTCAGTAGGGCTTATGATCTGGGGAAGAAAGACAACTTGCTGGCTTCTCTGACTTGGGTTTTCTAAGAGAAGCATTATTAATTTGTTTTGAATATTGAAAATCCCTAGATTAGATGCATCTATATTCAAATGTGAATATAATATATGCATTCATATTTGAATATAGATGGATCTAATCTATGCATCTATAGAGGCACCCCCCCCGCCAACCACAGAAACTCCAAGTATAAAATGCAGAGACTAACATTCTGGTTTGTAAACATTCTGGTTATAGCTATTATTGGTTCTTTCCATTCGGATAATAGCGAGATGGCTAGATAATAGGGTATTGTCTGCTAAAACCAAACAAATCTTTTTCAATTATGATGAGGCATGTTCCATGGTGCAAGAGTAGGCTGGAAGTTTGCAGCTACATTTGTTTGTGAATTAGAGGCGCAGGTATTATAGACCATGCTAAATGAAGGGACCAAATCTGCGTGGCTAAAGTCTGGTTGAAGGAATGTGGGCCTGGTAAAATCTCGCTTGCCTCAGGTTAAATGTGAAATGAGCGTTTCTTTATACACAGAAACCCCTTCACACCTGTGATCTTTCTCCCTATGAATCAAGGAGTTCAGGTTTCCAGGCAGACCTCAGACAGCAGAGTGTCTATTTTCAAACTATGTGCTCACAGCTGCCAGAAATAAGTCACCTCAGCAAACTCAAATGCTGGCAATTTTGTAACACATAAAATTGATTTATGCTCACAATCAAAATATATTTCCCTTGACAATTTATGCTCAACAATTTAACATACTTATTAGTGCCACAATTGTAACATGTCTGCCTTCCGTCAATGCTGAAGGACAAGCACACACACGTACACAAAACAAAAAACACGCTATCTTTCAGAGGCAGGATTTCTAAAAAAATCAATGTCATTGCAGCCTCTTTTGTATTTTGTTGTGACAAGGCTGAATTTAAACAGCCCAGGAAGTCAAAACAACAGGAGAAATATCAATACATATTAACTTAATCACGAAGCTCTGCCCTGCCATCCTTGCCTAACACTCGAATTATGCTTCCACTGTAAGTTCCACGCTACTATTGGCAGCTTGTAACTTCACAAATATTTGCAATCTTGAGCGGTCATCCAAAATGAAGGATGGCTCCAGGCTTCCAAGCATCTTCTTTGCATCGGTATGAGATTTTGTCACAACCGTTTTAAGAAAATCACTCCCCAGGCAGGCTTGAGCTCACTTGTTTGAATTCACAATCTTGAAGCATCTTCTATCCAGCAAATGCTTTTCTGCCTGTCTCCTGATGGCACTGCAGCAGAAACTTCATTATCTGTTGCTCTGCATAAACCTCTTTGAAAAGGAAACTTAATATGGGACACGTTAATCCAAATAAATGCACAATGTACTGGCCCCATCGAACCCTGGGTGTGCCGCATCGAACGCGAAACAAGCATCTGATTAAGGCACCAGGAGTGGGGCAGTGAGACCAGCTCACCAAGTGGAGAGACTAAATAGACTTGACCTTTTAAATGAACACTCAGCTGCTATTCATTCATGCCAGCATGTTCCATTCTTTTTCCCCAAAGAGGTAATTGGAACAGACACTCTAGTGGTCTCATTAAATATGTAGAATGTTCACGTTATCTTATATGAAGATGATGCTACTGACTGGTGTACATGCTGAGCTGTTTCAAGAGGACTAACAAGTGAACGTTTCGCCATTCTCACTCTTCCCCAGCACCCCTGGAGATTAGGTGCTATCACCGGCAACAGGACCCCTAGGAGTCTTTTAGTCATGCATGCAAGTGGAGCTAAGGATCCGCCATCAGCATGGACCAGTGTTAACACTTATGACAGCCTACATAATGTTCAGGGCCAAATACAAAATGAAAATGCAGATTCCCTTGTTCAAAATTTATTAAGAATTTCAAGTCAGCAGCAGCAGAGCATTAAACCAAGAGGCCCTTCTGAGCATGGCAGGCCCGTGAGACCAGCCCTGCTGCTACTTCAGTTCCTCCCTTGCAGGTACTCATAGGTGCGGGGACATCAGTGGGGGCTGAAATGGGTGACAGTCAATAGGGCTCTGTCCAAAACAGCTTTCTCTGCTCACACAGAAAAACAATCGAAATCATGGTTTCCTCCTGCTTCGGGTGAAAAGAGGCCCCACATGAGACTGACTGTCTTTGAAAGGAAATAAATGCACTTCAGTTGGTAAGTGCCCAGTCTCTCTCTAAACTTCTCTCATTTTTCAGAAGAAAACCATTTCAGTTTTATCCTAGTGCTGGGATTTCTGGGAAGACACAGGGATAGATAACCCTGTCTTTCCATGTCCTCTCCTAACAGCGACTTCCCAGGGAAGAAAAACCAAGGCATGCATGTGGATTTCCAAAGAAATCCTATGAGGATCCAAATGTCTATCATTATTCACGTAATTTAAATATTAGAACAACTGAGACTTGACAACCATTGCCCTCTAAAATGACACAAAAAGAGAAAAGGTGCTTAGACTTCTACAAAGGACTCTCTTGAGCCAATCCAGTAAGAGTAGTCTTTGTTTAAGGTATTTTTTGTTATCAAAGAATGAGAGCATCGAATTCAAGCCTTTCCAGCTGACTTTTCTTCCCAACAATTTAAACTCACCATACCATAGAGAGGTAACAATTGTTACCTTTGTGTGAAATTCAACTTTGACTTTTCCCAAGGACCATGTGTAGCAGAAGCTGAACCTAAAGAACTTTGTCAACAATTAGGGTAAAAATATTACCTACGTGTCACCTTCTGTTAATTGATTCTATTAACAAAACTCAGTGCTAACCAAAGTTCCAAAACATTTCTATGTAGTTGTGATTGATGTTCAGGTTGATATATTCCTGCAATAATTATTGAATTCCTGCTGGCCTGGCAACATTCTGTTGGCTACTTTACATCCTGAAATATAGGCATATAGAACACTGGACAACAAATATTGAACAAATATAAGGTATATTTGAGGTACTTAATACTCTAAAAACTGAGTATATGCATAAATAACCATAATATGAGGTTTAAAGAAAAACAGAAATGAATGTCTTAACAGAACCATGCATTTGGAGTTGTGAGAGTTCAGAGAAGGGAGATAACACTTCCCCATGGGAAGATATTCAGAGATTTCATGGGAGAACGATTAATTTAATTATTACTTGAATCACAAGTAAAAATGTGGAGCAGTTACAGAGGAAGGACCTTGCAGTGAAAGGACACAGCATCAGCTATTCCACAACCATCTGTTCTACCTAATAATTAGCTAGGTAGTGACCACCTAGTCTACCTCTTCCCCTTCTCATCTGTCATTTTCTGGTGAGATCTATACTAACTGAATCCCCTTCCTCCCCTCCCAACCTTCAGTAATTTGGCTTCTGCTCCCACTTTCAATTGAATATATTCTCAGAAAATGTCACTTAGGAGCTCCGAAATGTCAACTGCAATGGGCGTTTTAAGATCCTAATCTGACTGGGTTTCTGTACTACACGTGATATAATTAATCACTCCTTCCTTCTTGAGGCCTCCACGACACCACGTTCCCTGGCTCTCCCTGTACCTTGGATGCTTTCTGCTCCGGCCCCATCGTGGGCTCATCTTCCTCCATCTGCTCTGTAAAGGCTGTCATTTCACAGGGTTCTGTCCTCCACCCGCTGGTTTTCTCACTCCACACGCTCCCTAGGTAACCACAGTCATTCACATGATTTTAATTATCATCTATATGCCGATGACTCCTAAATCTATATTTCTAGCCCTGGCCTCATCTCCTGAGCTTCAGACACATATATCAAAGCTCTGCTTCAGTATCCCACAGGCAGCTACAACTCAACATGTTCAAATGAAAATCATTAGTTTTTTCTCTAAGAAGTCACCTTCTTCTATATTTCCTGCCTCAGCTGGAGTTTGCTGTTTTTACTCACTACATATTTCTCAAATCTATCTCCTCCTTCCTCTCACTCCTACCAAGACCTTAGCTCAGTCCCTTATCGGCCTCGCCTACACTACATTAACGGCCTATTCACTCTAGTCTTGACCCCACCAACCTCTAAACATCTTCCAGGAAGAATCTAGCTGAATTACAGGTCTGATCATCTCTCTGTCTCTCTGTCTCTGTCTCTCTCTCACACTCACACATGCACACACACACACACACACACATACACACGCTTTAAAGCCTTTCACCAGCAACACATTTCTTGAAATAAGATTTAGGCTCTTGAATACAAGGTTCTTGATATGTCCGTTACTGAAGAAAGGATAAATTCTGAAATAGTTGCCTGGCAGCTAACACAGAACACGAAAAGAATTTCTGGGTAGCACCAGTGACCAAAGGAACTGAAGGAACATGGTCTTAGTGATATTTCCCTGGCCAGATGTCCTCAACACTACTCTAAGGATAATTACAGAGTGCAGAAGGTAGACAGAAAGATTGATCCAGGATTGTATGGTAGAATAACCGACAGTTTACAGTACTTTTCAGAGAGCCATCGACATTTTCAGGAATATTCCACAAAGTTCAGGCTTGGTAGAGAAGAGAGTGGAAAAGGAGAAAAAACTAGTGGAAGCAAAAAACTGGCAGTTGCCATGAGACTTGTGAGTAAGGGCGGGAAGCCATGGCACAGAGGAATTAGTCAGGAGGGGGCTTGCTTAAAGGGACATTTTGGAAAGGCGGCTGTTCT
This sequence comes from Cebus imitator, assembly GCF_001604975.1. Classification (NCBI taxonomy): domain Eukaryota; kingdom Metazoa; phylum Chordata; class Mammalia; order Primates; family Cebidae; genus Cebus; species Cebus imitator. The sequence continues at coordinate 287,559 of NW_016107720.1, forward strand.
AGGCAAGCACTTGACTCTAGCTGCAGTCAGAGTACGTGGCTTATGTGAAGTGAAAGAAAAAGACACTGCGGCTAAGGGAGCCACGAACTTCTGCAGCTAGATAGCAGGGTAGAGCATTTATCATTGTGTTTATTACACTGGACTACAAATGTGTGTTTATATGTCTCTCCTTACTAGACAAAGAGCTGCTGGAGGTCAAGGTCTATATATGTTTAAATTTCTATCCCCCAGGATCTAGCACAGTGCCTGGGAGAGAGTAAGAGCTCCAAAAATTATTTAATGAGTGGCAAAGGCTTGGAAGTGGGGAACCATGGGACATAAGCAAGGAGCAGTATAATGTAGCTGTTCAGAGGCACTAAGATAAATAGTGAGAAATAACATGGGGATAGGATAATGAATGCCCTGGAAGAGCAGGTCATGAAAATTGGGCTTTTATAGTCAACTGGAAGTCACTGATGGTTTGGGGCCTAGGAGAAATGGAATATGATCAACACTATATTTGTAACTATTGATTAATATTTATGACCCTAAAGCAAGGCACAAAACTGTCTTCTGAATCATCAAAAAGGGATTATATTGTACTCACCATAGTATTTCTGTCCTGATAAGTATATTGTTTTCTATTGTCATTATCTGGAATTGGTAATCTTTTCTTTCCATTCAGATGGTGGTGATTCATCAAATGTTCATTGACTACTTTCTATGTCCCATGCCCCGGGCTAGGAACTTTTACAAATGTTATTTAACTCCATTCAAGAGATTAATTTGATAAACCAGAACATCAGATTTCCAAACTATATTGGACAATGAACATAATATTTACATATCACAAGATCTCTTATATTACAGACCCCAAAGCCACATACAGGATTATGTAAAGTTCATTTTGTTCATGTTTTTAATGAAATTGCTTCTATTCAAAGACAAGGTATCTAAGTAGGAGCTGAAATTTGCCATCTGTAAATGGAGTAAATTAGACTGAGAATGATTTAGTGATGTATCAAAGGCTACAATGAAAGAGGATAATGAAGTCTAAGTCAGAACTCTGTCTGACCAAAAGCATGGTATTCTGTTAGCTCTGTGATTTAGATGTAAACTTTACCAGCTCTGAAATGTGATCTCTGTACAATAGACAAGTGGAAAATTGGTCATTCAGCAAAACACAGTGGAAGGAAGGGAGGCAGGCTGCTGGGTGAGTTCCATCATTTATTACCATGCTGGTCCTAAATTTTCACACCTAATTAATCAAGCTTGCTCTGTAATCACTTTTCTACATGTGCTGTTGGTGGATTTTACAGCTGCGGTTTTAATGAGCTGCTGTTTCTTTTGACATTTGGAAATCTAATCTGGAAAAATGATTCAATGACTTGTAAAGACCTTTCATGTTACATGTTTAGCCATGTAGTTTTCTAGAGTCCTGGGAGGAAATAACAGCCAGCCACATTTCCCATGTAGCTCTCCGTTCATGGCAGGCAATTCCCATGGAGTTACCGAACAGATGCAGCCAGCAGTCCAATGAGCTAATGAAAATTAATATCAGTGATTGCAAACACCTAGGAAATAAATGAGAATTTGCAACTTGACTTATGAGAAGATGATATTTGAAAACCCAAAAGCTCATATAAAATACAAAAAATTGGGGAGGCCATCTCATCTTAGGAAACAGAGTGATCACAGTGGAGAGAAAAAATATATTCAGTACAGTTAGGAAACAACTATGAATTACAGAAACATGTCAGATACCAGGAGAGAAATAGCATGAGAAGCACTCTTTCCACTTACAAGGAATATTAATTAATATTCTATAGCCCATGTAATTCTTGTAATCACTTCTCTAAAATTGGGGTGTTTTGCAGGGAAAAGAGATCCTAGAGGAAATACACATGTCAAAATACATTATTCCTGAGTGCAGAGCACATATGGATGAGTCTAAATTGGCCTTCTTATTCCCATAGCAAACCTCACAGGAGTTCTAGGATTAAAGACTGGCAGTCATTGCTCTATCAAGCTGTTCATTCCCAGGGATTTGTGATTCTCTAGTCAGAGGAGACAATCTGGAAACAGGACAATTGCCTGTGAATTTTGAAGCCCCCACCTTGATATACTGAATGAGATTAATAAACAATTGTTCCTTTCAAATCTCGTGGTATTCATAACTGCTCTTGTCATGTGGCTCTTGCCAGTGAGTGTACTGATTTGATATTTCCTGGATCATACCCTTTTCTCTCTCCCATCTTGACTATTTGCCTGTCAAATTAATTGGTAACTATTTGCATAGTCCACCTATTTCTTCTTTCTTCTTTGTGTTCTTCCTCAGTTCATCAACAAGTGAAAATTCCTCTGCTATAAAATCAAACAATCAGTTTTGGTTGCTAGGAGGGAAAACATCAGTCCAGAAAAATTGAAGCTGAAGGGTCAGAATTTGCTAATGCCATTTCAAGCTCAGAGCTCATAAATATTCTGAGGTGCAAGGGAACTTTGCAAATAGTCTGAAAACAAACTGAATCAAAGAACTGGCTCTGTGGTGGATGGTATTTCAAAATGGCACCACTGAAAAGCAAGGTTAGAAATAATACGTATAATACCCTGTTTAATGTTTAAAAATTACACAGTCCCACAAATATCCACACCAAGTGCATGGACTATCTGTGTAAGGGAAAATGTGGAACTAATAACAGCTCCTACTCCCATGGGGAGGAACAAGATGCTGGTAGACAGGGAAAGGATGGGGCTTTGTCTTGCTCTCTACATTATCCTTTGGTCCCTTTTAAATTATATTCTATGTACATATGACTTATGAGAAATAAAAATATACTTTTAATAGCAGTCCTCACACCAATAACTAAGCTGTCTAGTTCTGTCCCATCTCAAAGATCGCAGAATACATTTCTTTGCCAGAAATGCTCACTATGCCCTCTTCATTTTCCACACAGTCCACACTCTGGACTCCTGCCGTTTCAAAGGCTCTCTTTAGGAATATCTTTGGAGTCATCCTGCTATCAGTCTCAAATACCAGACCATGAAATGGCTTCAACAATGTCAATGACTTTGACAGGGTCCCCGAGCTTTCTAGAGACATGGTTAGAATCAAAATCTTTCCATAAGAAACCACTTTGTGTAATTTGAACTTTGCTTACCCCAAAAGAGGCAGTCACAGATAGTCTAAAAACATTCTTACCAGGTAAGTCTTTCAAGGCCACAAGAGTGAATTGCTTCTTTTTTCTGTAGCTCTCGCCCTCGCCCCGCATCACCCCACCACTTTGCTCCTTTGATTGCTCTACCATTCGCAAGAACTCCCTTGCCAGCACAATTAAGAAATCTAGAATTAAACATTCCTTTAGTTTGGGGCTCCCAATCCCGATCTGTCCCAGGAGAAATTAGTCTCCAATCAATGGCTTTAGAACAGCACAAAAGAGAACTCCGAGCAGCTGTGCTTCCCGACACTGGTAACGGCTGCCACCGTGTGCACTGATCTGTAGGGATTTCTGAGTCTCCCCTAACAGCTCATGAATTTTATAAACTAACCTCATTGTAACCAAACCATGAAATTGCAAATTTAAACTTTGTCAACAAACAAAGACCTAGGGGAGGCTAATGCAGCTTTGCCTCTCCAACGCCATCCAAGCGGCAGGCCTAGAGAGCAAACTGTCCATCGGAGACACCCAGTCCTGACTCCTAGGCCCCAGCTGTGGAGAGGGAGCCTTCTGGCCCAGTCAGTGGTGCCATCCATGGCACCCAAGGAGGCTCAGCTTCCTGGACCAAAAACAGTAGGAAAAATTGCAGCCAGCACAGAGTCCCTTCAGGCTTTTGTCTTCTCTAGTCTAGGTGGTTGCAGAAGTCTCCTAACTGGTCCTCAAGTCTCTCTTCCCTCCATTCTGACCATATCACTCTGCAGCTCACTTGTGGCTGGTTGTTTCCAAGATAACTTTGGAATTCTGGCTCATCGCGTGTCTTCAGTGATAGGATGCTGCCTACCTGAACAACTTCACCAACCACAAATCCCTACACTTATCAAACTGAAGCTCAAGCCTCCCTGCTCACCGCTCGCCCTACACAGCCTTGAGCTGTCAGGTCTGCCTCTGCTGCATCACCAGCAACCATGTATTCAACTAATCTCAACTCATCTTTCAATATTTAAATCAAATATCCTCTCTTACAGTGAGATTGTTAATAATGAGTATCACCTTGATTGGATTGAAGGATGCAATATTGATCCTGGGTATGTCTGTGAGGGTGCAGCCAAAGCAGATTAACATTTGAGTCAGAAGTCTGGGGAAGGCTGACCCACCCTTAACCGGGTGGGCATCATCTAATTAGACGCCCATAAATATAAAGCAGGTAGAAAAACATGAAGCGGAGAGACAGGCCTAGCCTCCCAGCCTATGTCTTTCTCATGTGCTGGATGCTTCCTGCCCTCAAACATCAGACTTCAAGTTCTTCAGTTTTAGGACTTGGAATGGATCTCCTTGGTCCTCAGCTTGCAGACAGCCTATTGTGAGACCTTTTGATCATGTAAGTTAATACTTAATAAACTCTCCTACACATACACATACACACATATATATATATCCTATGAGTTCTGTCCCTCTAAGAGAACTCTGGCTAATACATATGGGAATCCTTTTACATTTCAAGGTCCACACTTTGGACTTTCTCTCTTACGTTGAAATTGTCTATTTTGTGTTTCCTTCTCCCGGGACTCTGCATTCTTTGATGGCATGCCCTATTCCACCTGAGATTCCAAGAGCCCAACCCAGTGCCTGCTAATTGGCACTAAATGAGTATTTGCTGAAACTGAGCATCATGGTTATTAGTCCTGGAGTCAGACCTATGTGAGTGCGAACCTCACTTCTGCCACTTCCTAACTAGCCTTGGGCAGTTCACTTAATATCTCAGCATCAGTTTCCTCAACGCTAAAATGGTGATAATGCCTATTTCACAGGGTAGTTATTAGAATAAATGAGCTAATATAGTTCACATGCTAAGCAGATAGAACGCACTTAGCAAATGCCAGCTCTACTGTTACCATGATCAGCTATGGGCTGGCTGTGAAATCTTGGCTGTGCTTCTTGACCTGTTTAAGACTCAGTTTTCTCATCTCTAAAATGGGGATAGGAATAGCTTCCAATAATTTGTTTTATTATATGGATTTACTGTCCTAATTCTTGAAGAGTACCTAGCAAAGCACCTGACATACAGTAAGAATTTATAGTTAATATACAGAAGGACTCCAAAAGGGCCTGAGAGGCTCCCAGCCAAGACTTGTTTGTTAGAGTTGATCCATGCCTCTGAAAGAAAGAATAAGAAGCAGAAACAAGAGCTAAGCTGGAAAGAGAGTTCCTTCCAGGCTGTCATATCAGCTGTGAGAAGCATTTGCCACTTGCACCACCCCCTGCCTATCCTCCTCCAGGCAAGCCGGGGCTGTTTAAATTCAGATCAAATGACAAGTTGCTTGCAAAAAGGAAAAAAATAAAGTAGCAGACAGACGTCACCCACGTAGTTAGAAAGTGGGCAGAAAGAGCCCTGGACCACAGTTTCCGATTGGCCACAGGTGTGACCTGCATCCGAAACCTCTCCAAGTTCCTGAAAGCACAGTCCCTCTGCTGAGGAGGCAGGAAGAGCTCCTCATTAAGCTAATGGACCACTAATTCATTTCCAGGTGAAGAGAAGGGGCCCGCAGAGCTGCCTCATTTGCCTTGTCTAGAGGGTCATTAAGATGAAGGGTGGCAGGCTCTTGAGACAGAGCCGGCAGTGACATCTGCTGGCTGTCGGGAGGGCAGGGGGAGTCGGCAGAGGATTCCAGAGACTTCTGCTGCAGACTTTTCACTGACACGGTGCAAGCACTGACCAGATGCGGGCATAGAACATACCAGAGCTTCACGAAAGGGATGCAAGGTACCTGTGCTGCAACCCCCAATGACCTTCACTAGCTACGTATTTAAGCAAATGTCCCTCTAGAGAGGCCCAAGCACATGAGACTAGCTTGTTTCCAAAATCCTGCCAAGGAGGGGCTTCCTGTTACTGGGGCATCAATATGCGTCTTCCTTTCATTCCTCTTAACCAGCATTCCTCCCAGGGATTTTCAGAAATGTCGTAGACTTATTGCTTTTACTCACACATTATGTTATCAGGGGCACTGCTCTTATCATTAATGTTTTAATAAGAAAATAATGTTTCATTTAATGACTGTTATGAATGATATTTCATCTCTCATTCAACTTTATTTTTTCACCATTTTTACCTTGTGGTGTGATAAATTTCACTGTTCATAAAGTCTTCACACACGTTATTCTCCTGAGATACATCCTCAGAAGTGGAATCAACAATATGCAGATCACCATCTTTGTTTCTTAAACTACAGTGAGCCATGGCTACCACAGACCTGCAAACACAGCCCCGACTGCAGAAAATCCAGGTTTTCGTGGCATGCTGCTCCACACTGCTTGTCCAACTTTGAGCAATTTTCTTAACCTAAATGCTGTTTAGTTTCCATCTCTGCAAAATGGGTATATTAATATCTAGCTCACTGAGTTTCTGAGAAAATCAAACCATTACATGAGAAAACCCACATGATTGCTATCACTACAATAGATACAGAGAAAATACCTGACAAAATTTGATACCCATTCTTGAGTTTTTAGAAAAATCTACTAGAAGATGAGAAATAAAAGAAAAAATTTTATCTCCTAATTCAATAAGAAATATTTACCAGAAAATGAAAGCCAATCAAATATGAAATAGCAACATAGCAGAAGATTTATTTAAAAAGCTCACTTTCAGCATCACTGAGCAGCATTGCAACTGGGTCTTACATAGCACAATAAGAAAAAAATAAAATAAAAATACTGCATAGAAGCAAAACTGTCATTAAGTGTCCACCTGAAAAACCCAAAAGAATGCATTTTAAAACTATTAGGATTAATTGACAACAGTTCATTAAAATGACCAGATATCAGGTGAAAATCAATAGCATTGGAATGTCCTGCAATATTAAATTAGAAAGTTGTAATAGAAGCAGTCATAGTGATAGGAAAAATTTCATGAAACACTCATGAATAGACCTAACGTGAAATTTGTCAGGACTATACAGCTTTACTGAAGAAAACAGAGACCTGGCTAAGCAGAGCAGCAAATACTCTCCCTCAGTTGATCTAGAAACTCAACCACCACACACCACAGACGTTTCTTTTCTTTTCTTTTCTTTTTTAAGATGGAGTTTCACTCTTGTTGCCCAGGCTGGAGTGTGCAATGGCACTATCTTGGCTCATTGCAACCTCTGCCTCCTGGGTTCAGGCGATTCTCCTGCCTCAGCCTCCTGAGAAACTAGGATTATAGGCATGCACCACCATGCCCGGCTAATTCTGTATTTTTTTAGTAGAAACCAGGTTTCTCCATGTCGGTCAGGCTGGTCTCAAACTCCCGACCTCAAGTGATCCGCCCACCTCAGCCTCTCAAAGTGCTGGGTTTACAGGCGTGAGCCACATTTTTATGGGATTTTTAATAAAATTTATAAGCTGATTATGAAATTACTCTGGAAGATAAAGTTGAAAGAATAGCTGACAAAATATTGAAAAAAAAGACGTGCAAGTGGAGATTTGCCTGACAGAATGTACAAACATTTTATAAAGTTATAGTGATTAAAATAGCATGAAAATGCCACAGAAATATTCAAATAAATGAATGGAACACACATTCATGTGGGAATTTAGTATGTGGTAAAGGTTATGTTTCAAGTTAGGGAGAAAAGTATGAATTCTTTAACAGCGTTAAAGCCATTAACTATGAATAAGAAGAAATGTAAGTTATACTCTAATTGATAATGTACAGAAAATTAATTCCAATCAATATAAAAGCTAAGCCTAGAAAACAAATCATAGGAATGTCAGAAATGATTACGGAATAAGATGTTTGTAATCATGAAATAAAAGATGCCTTCTCCCCTTTGGAACCAAGATGCAGAGAATTCAGTTAATCAAATGCCCTAGTTGATAGATGATTATCCTCACCAGCTGTACAAGATTTCTTCTCGCTATGTGTTGTCCCTTCTTTCCTCATCACTGCTCCAACTCCCCCACTCCCACAGGTGCCCACTCTAATAAATTTACATTTTTTACATTAATGCTATAAATGTATACCAGTGGAACTGAGCTATAGATATTGTTCTGATTTTTACATTCTATTCTCAACTCTGTGTGGTTAGCTCCTTACCACCTATCACATTTGGCCTATCCATTCACCTAGAGATGAGCAAGCAGGTTGCCTTTAATTCTGGTGCCACAAAGAAGGCTGCCATGAGCAGTGCAGAACATGCCTTTTTATATATTCATGTGGGAGTTTCTCTAGGTACGCACCTAGTGGGACCTCCAAGTCCTGCACCATTACCAGGACGGCCGCAGCACACTCTAGTCCTGCTGGTGATGCATGTTTTCCCATTTTCTTACATCCTCAACAACAATTAGGATTATATAACTTTTAAATTCTTGCTAATCTAATAGGTACAATGTTATATCTCATTGCTGTATTTATTGTCATTTATCTACTGTGCAGTAGGATTGAGTATCTCTTTATTCAGATTGCTAGCTATTTGGGTTTCTCCTTCTGTGAATTGCTATTTATATCCATTTCTCATTTTTCTATTAGGTTTCCCAATATTTTTTTCTGGCTGACTTGTAAGAATTCTTTGCGTGTATTATATATTAATGTCTTGTCAATTTCTTTATTTCACAAATGTCTTCTATCAATCTGTCATCCATCTGTTAAAGTTGTTTATAGTTTCCTTCACCGATCAGAAATCCTTAATATATGTATGGTCAAAGGTCTAGTTTCTTATGCTAGATACCAACAGGAATGGCCAAAGAAGAAAGATGATCAATATACTTACAAAAAAAAAAACAAAAGCCTGCACAATGAAAAGAAAATGTAACAAATTAGCTGCACAGTGAGAAAATGTTGTGACAAATATAATTTGCAGTATATATAATGGATGAAGGATTGCTATCCACTTTATATGTAAGCACCAACAGTTCAAATAAATAAAAGAAGACTAAACTAATAGAAAAGAAGAACAAATTATGTGACTAGAAAACGTGCAGAAGGGGAAGTATATACACCTAACAAACGTGAAAAGATGCAGATTAAATCAAGGAGATTCCATTTTGTGGTCATTTGAGTTGCAAAAAAAAACAATGCAAAGGTACAGGATAAAGAGGGCACTCACATGCTTCTGGTGGAAGCATCAACTGGCCATGTTGTCTGGGGGGCAGGTCGAGGGTATCTATTCAAATTTAACATGTGTGTAACCCTCTGCCCTGGCATTCCTCATGTGTGGGTTAATGTTTACTGCATGAAAAATTAGAAACAGCTACAGTCATGTCGTAAAGAAAAAAATAAAACAGCTATTATACCACAAACTATAGACTGTTCTGTATGAACTAAAAGGAAATAGATCCTATGTTTTATATGCACTGACATGGGATGATCTCTATGATGTATTTATTGTAAAGTAACAAAAAGCAAGCTTAAATATGTACAACATTATTTACCGCAAGACTAAGCAAAAACTAAAAAAGATCCACAAAACTAGATGTACAAATGTTATATAAATACCCAAGATATGAGGTCAACAAGTCTGAAGAGCTACAGTACAACATGAAGACTACAGATAACAAAGCTACTGTATGTGGTATTCATGCTAAAACCATAGATTTTAACTGCTTTTGCCACACATACACCAAAAAAAAAAAAAAAAGGTAACTCATGATGGATACATTAATTTGCTTCACTATAATAACCTTTTTACTTTCTATATATTCTCTAGCATATGGAATACCTTACACAATAAAATGTACACAATATAAATTTACACAATATATACACAATAAAATTTATTTTTAAGCATTTTTCAAAAACAAGATTTTGAAAGAATCTATAGCAAACTTAAAGTTTTGTTTGGTGAAAACAGTGGATTTGGGTGGAGGGCTAATAAAAACTTTCACTTTTTTCTGTGTTTTATATTTTTAACAATAAGAATATTTTCATGTTCTACTTACATGAATAAAATAAATTTGAAAATGATTTTTAACCAGATTAAATGAAATCATTACATGTAAGCCCTTTGTGAGCTGAAAAATACCATAAAATGGATCAGCATAATTAAGGAAAGATATAATATAGAGCAAGATTTAATCAAGTTATAAGGACCTTCTGACATTAAAATTCAATTATTACAATTGCTGCCTAACTTATTTCTGAGTTCTTCAGCCAAAGCCAAAGTAGAAAACTGGAGGATGATGTTCATTTAACTTGGATTCTAAAATTCAAAGCTTCTAAATTACCCAAGTTCAAGGGCTAGCCAACTACAACCCACATGTAAAATCTAGCTTGCAGCCTGTTTCTGTATGCACCCCAGGCTAAAAATGGATTTTACATTTGTAAATGGTTTAAAAGAAACCAAAAGAAGAAACATATTTTATGACATCAGAAAAGTATACAAAATTCAACTTTTAGTGTCCATAAATATAGTTTTATTGGAACAGAGCCATATCAACTCATTTGTGTATTATCCATAGCTGTTCTCATGCCGGTAGTGATACTCGATGACCTGCAAAGTCTCACATATTGTCTGTCTCTTCACAGAAAGTTTGCTAATTCCCTGCTACAGGTCACCTTTCTGGGTTAGCAGCTTATTTGGGGGATTATGTCAAGCTTGGCATAAAAATTTGCCATTCACATTTGCTCCCCAAATTGAAGATGCCAAAGACTTTAAATAGCTATTTATAATTTATAAATGCCAAAAATGTTTCTAAATGTTCACGTTTCTTTCTCATTTCTTCATATTCAACTCATCTACTCTGTGTTTATTTTAATGTAGAAGGGGATTATCTGCTGAAAGGAAAGCATAACTGCAGGTCAGTTCTACTTCTATTCTTCCTCAATAATCTGCACCTAGGGAGAGCCTCTCCATGTCCCTGAGTGACTAAACCCAAGGCACCACTGTCCCTGGAGGAGCAGCGTGGCACCTGAAATGACCCGGTAGCAAATGCCAGCTCTAGCAACAGCTGTTCTTTACTGAGGCACAGGGACTTTAGAGAATCTGATGAAACCTATGGGGTCCCTCCTTACAATAATGCAAGTGTGTGCATACGAAATTGGGACTAACATTTTAGGGAGTTAATAAGTGCTCTGAATCCCATCCTCAGACCTCTAGATGCCCATAGATCCAAAGTGTAAGAGCCCTGAACTATAGGGCTTGCTTACAAAGGGATGGAAATGGTCTTCCCGCCTTTCTATAATTCCTCAAAGCTTGAGTCTCCTGCTTTGAGCACATAAAGGAAATGTAACACACACAAGGCTCTGAGAAAACTGAAAATCTCTCTGTTCTACCTGCTGTTATTGCCAGCCAGTCCCTTCTTCTGGCTTCTGCCTTGGTAGACTGGGAAACCCTTGTGGCCTTCAGTGTTTCACTTGCTGCCTGAAAGGGGGAGAGGAGAATCTAAAGAATTGTGATGATTAGGTATAAATAAAACTGTTTAATGACAAACTGACTTTAAAGTTTACAAAAGAGAGCTGAATTTTTTTCAGGAAAATTTGACTGAGAGTGTGTACCTCATCAAGCTGCAGGGCAAAGTGAAAGGCTGTGAATCTATCAAAGCACCCAGTGTGTCTACACCACCTGTGCATCACCATCCCCTGAGGAAGGTTTCCCAAAATTCAGATTTACTGTCCCGTCTCAGACATACTGAATGAGAATCGCTGACAGACACAGACAGGAAATACGCACACATACATATGCAAATGCATAGACATATACACTTTAAAATAAGATTCCCAGATGACTCTCCAGGCAGCACAAGTCTGTAGACATGCACAAAGAAACCACCGAAAAACACAGTTAATATACAGACCTAGGGTGGCTCAGTAAAAATAATAGTGAACGAAGAGTCAGATAACTTGAGTTCCAGCCCTGTCCTTCCATTAATTTGTTTTGTGACCTCACAGAGATTTCTTCACTTCTCTAGACCTCAATTTCTTCAACCAAAAAAAAAAGAGGATAATGGACTAAATAATATCCAAAGGACTTCCAATTTTCAAAATTCTATTACATCTTATCTGGCATCATCTGTAAGTCCCACTTAATGGAAAGACTGAATCAATTGCAAGCAAATTCTAGAATATGAGTTATAAAGCTTTGAATGGATGCTCAGATACAACCTGATCTTTCTAAATCTGGGGGGCAAAAGGTTAAATAAATAACTGCAGTGTGATAGACAGAAATTTATCAGGCCCAAGAAGCAATGCTTTGAAGTGCAACATAAAACAATATGGCGGCACACCTGATAACAGAGACCCAGAATGAAAGAAGCAAAATAATAATAATAATAATAACAGAATTGAAGGGAGAAACAGGCAATTCTACAATAAAAGTTGAAACCTTGAATAACTCACTTTCAATACTGTAGAGAACTAAGATCAATGAGGAAATAGAAGACTCAAACAATACTGTAAATCAACTAGGCCAATAGATGCCTACAGAATACTCCACCCAACAGCAGCAAAGTGTGGAACATTTTCCAGGATAGACTGTATTCTAGACCATAAAACAAGCCTCAATAAATTTACAAGTATTGCAGCTATGCAAAGTATGTTCTCTGACCACACTGGAATGAAATCAGAAATCAAAATAAGAAAGAAATTTGGGATGTTCATGTTAAAATTAAAACAATTAACATAATCCTAAATGACCAATAAGCCAAAGAAGAAATTACAAGGGAAATTAGAAAATGGCTCGGGATAAATGAAAAGGAAGATATGACATATCAAAACTTATGGAATGTGGTGAAAGAAATGCTTGAAGGGAAAAGCATAGCTACAAATGCATATATTTAAAAAGAAGAAATATCTCAAATCAACAACCAAATCTCCCTTAAGAAACCAGAAAAAGAGGAGCAAATGAAACTCAAAAAAAGCAGAAGAAAGGAAATAAATAAAGACTAGAGTGGAAATACATGAAATATAAAATGGAAAAAGTGAGAAAATCAAAAAAACTCAAAAGTTAATTCTGTGAAAACATTTAAAATATGGACAAACTTTTAGTGAGATCAACTGAGAAAAAAAGAAAAACTCAAATTACTAAAATCAGGAATAAAAGAGAGGACATCACTACCAGCTTGAAAGAAATGAAAAGAATCAGAAGGAGGATTTTATGAATAATTGTATGTCAACAAATTACATAACCTAGATGAAACGGACAAATTCCTAGAAACACACAAATTATCAATACCAGTTCAAGAAGAAACAGAAAATCTGAATGTATCTACATAACCAGTAAAGAAATTGAATTGGTAATCAAAAAGCTTCACAAAAAGAAATGCTTCATTGGTCAATTCTATGAAATGTTTAAAGCAGAATTAACATCGATCATTCATAAACTCTTCCAAAAAATAAAAGAGGAGAAAGCACCTCTCAACTCATTCACTAAGGCCATTATTACCCTGATACAAAAACCAGAAAAAGACATCCTATGATAAACTACAAACCAATATCCCTTACGAAAATTCTCAACAGAATGCTATCAAACTGAATCCAGTAACATATGAAAAGGAGTATGTACCACTGCCCACTGAAATGTACTACAGGAATACAAACTTAGTCTAATACATGAAAATCAGTTTCTATTACTATTACCATAGTAATAGAACCAAGGACAAAAACCATAGACACAGAAAACCCATTTGGCAAAATTAAACAGCTTTTAATGAGGAAAACACTCAACAAACTAGAAATAGAAGGGGACTTCCTTAGTCCAATAGGGTTCTGTATAAAAAACCCACAGCTAATGTCATGCTTGATGAAAGACTATGTACTTTCAGACTAAAAACAAGACAAAGATGTCCTGTCTCTCTACTCCTTTTCAAAATTGCACTGGAGGTTCTAGCCAGGGCAACTAGGCAAGAAAAAAAAAGCCATCCACATTGGAAAGAATAAAATAAAATCATCTTTATTTACAAATAATGTGATTTTGTACACACACACAAATCCTAGGGAATGTACTAGAAAACCATTACAGCTGACATACATGTTCAATATTTCAGGATATGAGATTAATATACAAAAAAACAATTACATTTTTAAACACTGGCAATGAACAATCCAAAAGGAAAATTAAGAAAACAATTCAATTCACGAAAACATCAGGAAGAATACAATACTTAGGAATAAATTTAACCAAGTAAGTGCAAGATTTTGTACACTGAAAATGACACAAATTTTTAAAAGAAGTGAAAAAACACATAAATAGGAACACATTCTATGTTACAGGAAGATGACAATATTTATGAGATGACATTTTGATTATTGTCATCTATTGATTAGATGATAATACTCGTCAAATTGATTTACAGGTTCAATGCAATTCATATCAAAATCCCAGCTGCCTTTTTTAAATAAACTGACAAACTGATTCTAAAATTCATATGAAAATGTAAGGAACTCAAAATAGCCAAAACTATCTTTAAAAAACAACAAAAAAGTTGGGACTCACACTTCTTGTTCACAAAATGTAGTACAAAACTACAGTAATGAAGACATTATGCTACGGCATAAGAATAGCCACATAGAACAATGGAGTAGAAATATGTCTAGAAAGGAATTCCTACACTTGTGGGCAAATGACTTTTGAATGCCAAGACAATTCACTGAGGAAAAAACTTTGTTTTCAACAAATGGCTCAAGGACAAGTGAATATCCACACGCAAAGTTGGGTCCCTGCATTAAACCATATGCANAAAAAAAAAAAAAAAAAAAAAAAAAAAAAAAAAAAAAAAAAAAAAAAAAAAAAAAAAAAAAAAAAAAAAACTCAAAGCGGATCAAAGGCCTACATCTAAAAGTATTAAAATTTTCAAAGAAAATATAATTGCCTTGGATTAGATAATGGTTGCTTAGCTATGACACCAAAAGCATAAGCAAGTAAAGAAAAAATGAATTAGACTCAACCAAAATTTTAAAATTGGGGGACTTCAAATGGTTCCATCAAGAAAGTTTTAAAAAACTCACAAAATGAGAGGTATTTGATAAGGATCTTGTACACAGGATATGTAAAGAATTGTCATATTTCAACAATAAAAAGACAATCCAATTTTAAGATAGGCAAAAGATTTGAAGGCATTCCTACAAAGAAGATATGCAAATGATAATAATACATTAAAATATGCTAAACATCTTTAGTCACTAGAAACATTTAAATAAAAAGTTTATACCAAAAAGTGAAATAATAACAAGAGTTGGTGAGGATGTGAAGAAAGTGGAAACCTTGCACATTGCTAATGGTAATATAAAATGGTGTAGCCACTTTGGAAAGCAATATGGCAGTTCCTCAAAAAGACGAGCATAGTTACCATATGACCCAGCGATTCCCCTTCTAGGTAGATACCCAAGAGAATTTAAAACAGAGCCACACAAAAACCTGTACAAAATGTTTATAGCAGCATTATTCATGATAGCAAATGTGGAAGCAACCCAAATGCTCGTCAACTGATGAATGAATAGAAACACATGTGTTATATCCATACATGTTATGACATAAAAAGCAGTGAAGAACTGATACATGCTATAACGTGGATGAACCCTGAACACATTACGCGAAGTGGAAGAAGTCAGACACAAAGGCCACATGTTGTATGACCCCATGCATGTGAGATGTATGGAATAGGCAAATCCGCATAAGAGAAAATAGATTAGTGATTCCCTGAGGCTGAGAGAAGAAGGAATAGGCTGTGATTGTTAGCGAGTACGGGGTTTCTTTTAAGGGTGATGAAATGTTCTGGAATTAGATGGTGGTGATGATTGTACAATATGTTATGAATATACTTTACACTTTAAAAGGGTGAATGTTATGCTTTGTGAGTCATACCTCAATGAAATTGTCATAAATACACACACACACACACACACACACACACACACACACACACACACTCTGATGGCAGCAGCTTTCTGGCAGCAGCAGAGGAAGCTGCCGTTGTCCAGCCAGCCTACACAGCCCATCAGAACTGTAGTGGCTCTCAGTGCTCAGGGCTGATGGAGATGACATGGGAAGCTTCCAAAAAGGGAAAGATGCTGTGAGTAGCAACAGCTATCTTAAAAGTGGAAAACCCGAGCTGTGTGCACAACACAGGAAGAACCAGTGCCACCATGACATGTTTAGCCACACCTCTCTGCGGGAAGCAGCTCCTTTCTGTGTGTCGCTTTACATACAGGCATACAGGCACATAAAAGACGGTAACGACAGCCACCTCTGTCCAACCCACAGCCTACAGTTTATGAATATGTCTTCATTCATCAACTTACCAATTTTGAAAACATCCCTGACTTCATGATTTCCATTTGAATTTGTGGAAACCGAGGCTCTGGAGTTTTCAGGGACTTGGCTGTGAAGATTCACCATTGGCCTTGAAATAGAACCTGAAACCAAGGCCGCCCCAGACCACGGGTAGAAGGAAATAGTTGTGCTGCTAGACAGCTAAGAATCTAACAATTTGTTAAATTAAATCATTTCTCCCTCCCTGGCCTCCCCCCCACCCAAAACCCCTGGGCTTAGGAAAAGATTTAGGCCATGTTCCAACTGTTTATTCCTCTCTCCTGTTGCCACTGTTGCCACCATCCTCAAAAACAATAGATGTGCACACAGGTCAGAGTGCCTGCTCCAGAAAGGGGCTCTGCCTGCATGCCAAGGGCATAGCCGGCCTGGCCCAGCCTCAGGTCCCTGCACGTGGAACACAGTGTGTGATGAACCACAAGAGCTGTGTCTGCTTGTGAAGAAAGGCCACCCAAGATAAGCTGCCCCTCTGGACTCTGACACCATCCACACACTCCGCCACAGCCACCCGCATCATTCCTGGACTATTTTAAGGGTCAGGAACAGCACACTTGAGCCATTGAACTTCAAGAGGAGAAATGAAGCAGAGGAAATTCCAGTACAGCAGGGACGACAGTTCTGAAGATCCTAAAAAGGCAGTAAGTCAGCCTTCTCACAGGGTTTCTCCGCTGGAGTTTCACTGACCTTCCATCACGGTCATCCTCACCTCCGGGAGGGAATGCAGTCATTCTCCCCATTTTAAATAAGACACACTGAGACACAGAGACTTGCACGGGGCCACACGGGAAGTCACAAAACTGGGATGAGTTTATGAAATTTGTAGGATTTGGGGTTAAACACCCCACCTGGGTGGACTCTTGCAGATCTCTTACCATCCCAAAGTCTCCAAACTCTCACCTATAAAATAAAAAACCTCCCCGTTTGGGGCAGAGCTGGGGGCTCCTTGTCTGTGTGATGGCACGGGCCCTTGATCTCAGGGAGGGCTGGAGAAAGGGCCGTGACCTTGGCTTGACCAGTCCCCTAGCAGGACAGTGGTGGATGGGCAGTTGGAACAGGAGCCCCCGAGGACCTGATTCTCACTTGACTTGCCCACCCCTCGCCTCTGCTCTTCCCTGCCCCCACTACTCTCCTCCCAGGCTGATGCCCCAGGAGCAGCCTTCCAAGCTGGCAGGTCTACCTTAGAAGGTGTCCTCAAAACCCAAATGTGACAGTTCTGTCAAGGCACTTAATGCAGGACAGACTGCCAGGTGCCAGTGAGTTTTGGTCTTGCCCTAGAGTTCAACATCCAGTGATTCCCTCCTTCGGGACTGCCCTTGGAGGGCAAAGGGAGGAAGAAAAAAAGCAATATTCATTGAGAAATAATTATGTGCCAAATACTGGGTGAATCTTTCACATGCATTCTCTTATTCAACCCTGTTACAGCTGAGACAGGCGTTGCATTACCCTATTTTGCAGAAGGAAAATCTGAAGGGAAGGATAACTTGAGGAGCAGACGGGGGCTGTAATTCAGGTCTCTGCTCTGAAGCCCATGTACTCTCTCCTGCAGCTAGGGCAAACTACACCCCAAGGCCAAACTCTGCCCATCTGAAGCCCAATCCTGCACATTGATTCATTTGTCTATTGTTGAGGGACGTTCTTGACAGAGTTGAGCAAGCAGATGCTTGCAGCAGACTCTGTATGACCTAACATGTTTACTATCTAGTCCTGTACGGAAACATTTGCTGATCCGTGGAAAGCAACAGCTAAGAGAGTGCACAAGGGCACCTGGCCACCACTCCTCTCTGAAGAAGGTTTTCCTTCTACAAAATGGAGGTGACACACCACCTGTTTGGGCACAGTTTTATGCCCAAGGGAGAGTTACTTACCTGCATGGGAGCTTCACTTCCCTGCTGTGTCAGGTGGGATGGTGACAGCAGCACTCCCAGGATTGTCGTGAAGCGCCAGCTGCTCCACAGGAGCCTCTAGCCCAGGGCTTGGCACGCTTGGCAAGTCGGGGAGGAGTAGGAGATAGCTTGCAGCCCAGCCGGCTGTTTCTGTTTCTGCCTTCCCAGGTTCACGTTGCCACCAGCCTCAGGAAGCAATCGATATTGCCTCCTTCTTCCCATCCCTCACCTGACGGGTTGTATTTCTCTTTCATTGCCTTCTCCCTGCAGGGCACCGCCTTCCCCTGACTCAGCTTTAGGTTAGGGGTAGAGTTAGGGCAAATAGCCAAGTGGGATTCGGGCAGGTACTATGGGGAGCGAGTGCATGGGGGGAGCAGTGGGGAGGAGGGGCCAGGCTGATGCCCCAGGAACAGAATGTTTCTCTAACTACGTCCTGGGGAAGAGGCAGGCTGCTGAAGCTCAGCCGCCATCTATTTCTGACTGTTCTGTTCTTCCAGGCCTTTAAAGACTGGTTCAAATGCCTTTCACATAGAACTACCTTCCTTTGAAAGTAGTTGGGGTCTTTAAAAGGCAGCATTAAGAAGTTTAAAAATCAATTCTCTAGTTCCAGCCCTGCAAAGATCCTTTGGGTAACTCAAAATGGGATCAACCTCCTTTGTTGTAAAGGCACCAGCTGTCAGCACCAAAGGGAAGTGCCAGGAGTCCAGCAGCAGAAGCCTAGCACATGGGAACCTCACGCCCAGCCTCGCCGCCTTTTGGGGAAGAGCCAGGGAGCTCCTTGCCTGGGTGGTGGCTCAGGCCCTTGATATCTGGGAGGGTTGGAGAAAGGGCCACAGCTATGGCTTGACTAGACCCCTAGCCAGACAGTGGTGGATGTGCCATTGGAATATGAACCCTGAGGCTCTGATTCTCACCTTGACTAGCCCACCCCTTGCCCTTGCTCCCACTGCTCTCTCCCTGCGCTCACTGCTGATAGAGGACAGCAAAACCACTGTCACCCCCAGCTCTCCAAGAGCCGGAAGAATCTTTCCACCACTGCTGGAAACTGGCAATTCCTGAACACCTGTGTGGCAGATGCCATGCTGGGCCTTCAGCTAGCAAGTGGTAGAGTTAGGATTTGATTCCAGTTTTGTGTCCTGAAAAGGTCCAAAATGTTCTGATCTACTCCATCCTACCTTTCCCGTACACCCATCTGGTGACCCGGCTTGCACCTGGGATAGGTAAGTATGTGAGGGGGTATGGGGCCTGTGCGAGGGCACTCTGCTCCAATAGGCCTGGGCTCTTAAGCTGTGGAGGTGCCTGCTTCCAACTGAAGGACTTATGGGGAGGGTGGAGCCCTGGGGAGCACAAGGCAGAAGGAATATGCACTTCATGTAAGACTCACAGGTAGAACTGGGGTCCTCAGAAATGCTAAACAGAACATTTAGCAGCTTTACCAAGAGTTCAAGAACAACAGTAAGGAAAACTGCAAAAGCCTCAATGCACAAAGTCTCTAGCTATACATGTCACTTTTCCAAGTGGCTGAGACCAAAAACCATGACCTCTAATTAACCAGACATTTTTAGCACAAGTGGACTTGAGGGACAGAGGTTTGGTTGTGCTCCTGGCTTCACATTCAATCGACTCAGTCTTCTCTGTTCTCTGTTTAGAGGTGAAGACCCAATAAGTACCTATGCATTGTCACGGGATGAACCAGGCCTGGCCCTTCAGAGTTATGGAACATGGAACCACAGCAGGAGCTAGACACAGAGCCCAAAAGGAGAGAGCGAAGCATGGAAACTAAAGGATCAGTGAGCCAGGAAATGACCCTGCAACGATGAATAGCCCAGACTGAAAGCTCAAAGAGGGCTCTTGGTGTCCTGAGTCCTTCCCTGCAAGGATTGGCCAGGGGAGCCCTTGGGTCTCCATCCCTTCCCGAAAGCCAGTGGTTTCACAGGCCTCAGGCCTCACAAGGGACAGGAGGAAGCATTCCTTGCCTGGGTGTAAGGTCTGTACTTCCCACGTGCAGGAAGCTTTCCCAGGCATTGCTAACTGATTCTGTTCCACACAACTCTACCCATCAGAGCTTCCCTTGGAGGGAGAACTCTGCGCATGTACCAGGGAGTACTGATGGAGTCAGGAAATCTGGAAACATGGCAGTCTGCAGTCAAGGGTGTGCTCCTTTCCAGGACTCAGGAGTACTAGTTTTCCTCCATCCTATGCTCCACACTGTAAAGACAAACACCAGGGCAGTGGGCTATCCAGGTCCCAGTTCCAGGCCCCAGCTCTGCTGCTTAGAAGACATGCAGCTTTGAACAAGGTCCTCAGTTTCTGTGGGCCTGTGCCTATTGCAAAGCCTCTGAACGTCCTGTGACTCCTGGTTAAAGCATCTGCTCCTACCCAGGGCTCTGGACACACCAGAGGGAGGGGAGCAGTGAGAAAAAAGGATGACACTGGTCGGCACCTATGACCTGTGGCCAACAGGCTATCTCCCAGAAACTGGCCTTGAAACCCCTGGGGGGATTTGTGACACATTGACTCAGCTAAGCCACAAAGTATGCAGATATTTGGTCATTTTCCTGGGTGTGTCTGTGTGGGGTGTTTCTGGATGAGATAAACATTTAAATCTGTAGACTGAGTAAAGCAGATGGCCCTCCCCACTGTGGGTGGGCCTCACCCAACCTGTTGAAGATCTGAACAGAAAAGGTTGACCCACCTACAAACAAGAGGAGACTCTCCATTCAACTGCTTTCGTCTGGCATGTGCCTTTTCCTGTCTTTAGATCAAACCAGAATCTCTGCTCTTCTTAAGTTTTGAGCCTACTGGTCTCTAGCTTGCTGACTGCAGTCTTCATGAGCCAAATCCTTATAATAAATACACACACACACACACACACACACACACACACACACTCTCTCTCTCTCTCTCTCTCTCTCTCTCTCTCTCTCTATATATATATATATATATATATATAATGTGTGTGTGTGTGTGTGTATTTATTATAAGGATTTGGCTCATAATACATATATATGTATATATATATATGTATATGTATATACATATATATACATGTGTATATATGTATATATATGTATATGTATATATATACATATCTCCAGAGAACCCTGACTAATACAACCTTCAACAATATCTGGGATATATACATGTCAGAGAAGTTGGCTGAAAATCCCTGTTGGAAACCATTCCCTACCACATCCTTACAGGCGTTAAAATAGTACAGATGATCTCGTGTGGTTAGTCATAAAACTATGGAAAGTAACTTTAGAGAGCTTCGTGCTGATCAGACCTTTACTAAGGCCATGTGCCCCATGTGCAGAGCCATGGCGTATGCCTGGGACTTGGAAAGGTTAGGAGGAGAGCCTCCACCATCATGAGAGAGTAAAAAGGAGGTCAAAAGATGAGAGCAAATGAATGAGTTTAACTGAGGAGCAGAGCACAGAGGCAGATTTGAGGAGTTAAAGTGTGTGGAGGATGATTATCTGAAGCACTCTTTGACCATGGGAGCAAAGGCAGGGGTGGGGGGCTAGTTTCAAATGAAGGAGATGAGAGGCAAGTTACGTACATTAGGAGGACTCTGATGAGCGGGCTTGTAAGAGAAATGGTTGAAAAATTACCCACGCTCTCACAACCCAACACTTTGGTGCATATGCTTCCAAATCTTTCTCTAAGCTCAAATAGCTCCCCCCACCCCCACCATATTTCACACAGTTTTATATCCTATTTCTTTGACTTAGAAAAACATCATGAACATTTTTCTAAACCATCAACTATTTCTGTGCACCCTAACTTTTAGGGAGATAAATGTCATTCTATCACACAGATGTATCACAATTTATTTAACAATTTCCTACTTGTGGGCTTTTCAATTCTTCCCAATATTTCACTATTTTAAAGAGCATTATGATAAATGGCCTCATACTCAAATTAATTTTTACAACTTTGATTGTTTCCTTACCATAAATTCTCAGATGTGGGATTGCTGACTCGAAAGTTATGCACTTACTTAAGGACTTTGAAAACTAAGGCTAAATCCCTGTGTAAACACACCATTCCCACTTTTACTAGCAATGAGGAAAAGTACCAATTTGCAATGCTCTCACCAACATGTGACGTATTTCTTTTACCTTGGTGTGAATTAATTCTGAGCAGGAAAATATCATAGAGGATTTTGTGAATGGAGCTGGCCCTTGAGGGAGTGGCAAGATTTCAATCAGCACAGAAGTTGAGGAGGGGCACTTCAAGGCAAGAAACAGCACAGCTGCTTGGACACCGATGCTGTTTTTGAAGAATCGGAAAGTCTAGGTGTACTGACGTGTGTTGGTCCTGGGAACACAGAGTGGGATGAGACAGAAAAGGCAAGCTGGGGCGGAACCATAGAGGGCCTTCAATGACATCCTAAGGCGTTTACATTTTATTCTACAGCAATTCGAAGCCATTAGCAGTTTCTGAGCAGGGGAGCAATGTGTTTTTCATGCTATCCTGAGGGTGCCAAGAACCTGCCAGAAGGTTGTGAAGTGGCAGGATTGGGTTTCATAGTTTTGACAGTAACCAGGAGACATGTCTATTTTTCCCACTCTGGTGTGACGTTGAGGTTGGAGCACTTCACTAGTGTTCCAATATGCTTCCTATTAAGAGGACAAAACCCCAGCCAAACAAATCAAAAGGGGTGAGGGAAGAACAAATGTATGCAGACCGGGCAGAACAGAATGCAGCCGGGCCTGCAAGTAACATTTGATCATTTATCTTAGTCCTTATTTCGCTCATCAATATTTTATGTCACTAGGAAACTCCAGCTTCATTTTCTGGTAATGAATTTATCATGAGACTAAGAGCAAGTTGCTGAAGCAGATGCCTGAGGAAGCCTGGGAGAAGAAAGGCAGCTCCGAGCCTCCGCCTGCTGACTCTGCCACGCTGCAGGGCAGAGGTGCTGCCAGGCCAAGCGAAAGCACCCTGGCCCTGGGAGTGGGGCTCACATTCACTATGTGGGTAACCGATTCTCCAAATAAACCCTCTTTGGAAAATGCTTTCTCTCCCTGCAATGCTCAGCTGCCTTGGGGAAGGTAAGTTAATACCACTGAGTCATCACCCCTGGGCAAAGAGCCCTGTCATTGAACTGGGGGGGAATCACAATATTCAGATATAAGCCCTGGTTCTCACGGAGTCTGCCATCTTTGTCTGCATCTGAGCAGCACCATAGAGTGATTGCAAGGAGCTAGGCACTGAAACTGCCTTCCCGGCTAGGTGAGTAACTGCCAAAGGCCACCCATTGAGCATTCTGGTGTCTAAATCACACTCTAACTTTGACTTTCTGTGTGACTAGGGTAAGTCACTTAATACAATCTAGCTTCAGAAATCTTATTTTACAAAAAGAAAAAAAATTACAACAGCAGCAGACATTTACATAACACGATGGGTGCTTCCAAAATGACATATATTCAATTAATTTTCCCAACAATAAGATACTAGTAATTGCTTGTGTTTTGCACATGAGGAAATGTATGCCTAGACATGTCTGAGACCTTGCCCAAGGTCAAGAGCAGGTTTTAAGTCCAGGGTTCTCATCTTAATTGCCACCCTATGCCATCTCGTATCATCTGTGTCAGGAAGAGCTCCTCTAGTTGCAAGTGACAAAAAACAAAACAAACAAAAAATTTTTTTCACCCAGCTCAAGCTGGCTTACGCAATCATGGAATTTATTGGCTTACAGAAAATTCAAGGTACATATATTACTGGTTTCAAGTAAGGCTTGATGCAAGGCCTCAGATTATGCCCCCAGGACTCCGTATCTCAGTTTCTGTAGTTCTGATGCTACAATTCCTATAGAGGGGCTCTGCCCTCAGACAGGCTGCCCTGTATGGATTCAAGACAGTTGCAGCCATTCCACCTCCTGCATTCTTGTGGCATTTAATTGGTGAGGAAAAGCAAACCTGCTTTCCAGTATGTCCAGCAAGGTCTCATTGTGCCTCATGGCTCAGATCAGACCCTGTGGCTGCCCATCCAGTCTAGCTGCCAAGGGAATGTGATGTGATGACTGCAGGAGGCCTCGGTGGCATGCTTAGCCCTTCCGAATGCCCAGGCTCAGCTGGGGGCAGAGGTAAGCTCTACAGACGGAGAGCAGAATACAGCTGTCAAAGAACAGGCAATGCATATCAGGTGGCAAATGCAATAGCTGTCTACTCTACACTCCCTGCACTCCAAGAAAAACATTGAAATGCTGGTGGAAGGACATCAATTGAAAGGCCTCCATTAAAAGAAAGATGAACTTTCACCTCAACTCTGCCAAAAAGGTAGAGACCATCAGCCAATCAAAAATCTTCTACATCACCCCACATTTCCTCCTCTTCCCTCCTCTCCAGACCATCTGGAACATTCTCTGCTCCTCAAACACGCCAAGAGCCTCTGGCCTCAGGCCTTCGCAGCTTCTGTTCCCTGTCTACAATGCTTATCACATGGAGATCTGTGTGCCCATCTCCCACATGGCATTTGGGTCTCTGCTCAAATGCCAATGTCACCACAAAGGCCTTTTCTGGCCATCCTATCACTCTGGATGCTTTCGTTTTTCTTAAAGTATTCATAAACATTGAAGAGTCCATATATTCACTGGCCATTTACTTGTTTGTCATCTGTGTCCTCATGACAAGCTACACTCTACAAGCATGGGGGCTTATTTCATCCAATGTCATGTCCCTACACATAGCACGTATACATCTGACACATAGTAGGTACTCAAATCTCTGTTGAGTAACAAATAAATAAGGCATTAGAGAGCCACTTCCACTACAGCTGGTGCAACCAAGCCTGCAGCGGAGAATTTGGGAGCAAAAGAAACAGAGGTAGAAGGCCTGGGAACCATGTGGATGCCAGGCCTGCAGCCAGTCCCTCTACAGCCCTGCGTGTGGCTAAGCCAGCATGCACAGCACAGCACAGGTATCTCTGAAGGGCTAGAGATGTAGCAGGAGGGGAAAGAGCAAACAATGTTAAGAAGGAGGCTGGAGAAGCAAAGAATAAAAGGAAGAGAAAGCAGCAGAAAAGGGCACGGAGCAGGGGCTGGAGATGTGCCCTCTCCGGTTCCCATAGAGGCACCTCCGCACTATGGTTTCTGTGTCTGATCGAGCCATGAGGATTAGGAAGTCCTTGACCCTTCGCAGGCCAGAAACAGACCATCATAGAATTGTATCTTGGAAGGAATCTTAGGAGGAAAAAACAAAACAAAACTTCTGAGGAATGGTAATAAAATTCCCAGTCTCATTGAACAGGTGCTATGATTCAAATATTTTTTTCCTTCAAACCTCATGTTGAAATTCAGTCTCCAATGTGGCAGTATCGAGTGATGGGGTCTTTAAGGGGTGACTGAGTCATAAGTTCCGCCCTCATGAATGGATACATCTACCCATGGTTAATGGGTTATCACAGGAGTGGAACCTGTGGCTTTATAAGAAGACGAGCCCCGAGCTAGCTCTGCCCCTCCCCATGTGATGCCCGGTGCCACCTCAGGACTCTGCGGAGGGTGCCCCCAGCAAGAAGGCTCTCGCCAGGTGTGGCCCCTTGGCCTTGGACTACTCAGCTTCCAGAACTGAAGAAATAGGTTCCATTCTTTACAAATTACCCAGTTTCAGGTATTCTGTTATAAGCAATAGAAAACAAACTAAGCCAGCAGCTCAATCTGTTTTCATTGAGAAAACTGAAGACTCGTATTCATCTATGACATTTACTACACAGATCAATTAATTACCTAAATAGATCTGAATTAGAAAAATAAGGTAAGTTCAGGTAATCATAACAGAAGACACAATTTCGGGGAAATGTATGCAAAAGTAACTAAACAAGGCATACGAGATAATATTGGTTCATTTTCCTCCCTTTAAAATTAAGTTTTAGTCATTTACCATTTTCTTGTAGAGTAACCTCTGATAGCTACTGAATAATAAAAGTTCATTATTGCAAGGTAACATTACTGCATGTATTGCACCATTTGAAGATCATAAATATTCTGCAAACAATCTCATCTCATTCTATGAGGCAGAAATTATGTTTCCCACTTCTCATTAAATTTCTTATGAACTAATAAATGATTGAAAAGTACTTTTCAAGAATGGTGTATCACACACGAATGTGGGATGCTGATTCCTGTAGCCAGTTTGTACATTGGCATCAAGACTAAAACATTCAAGATTCTAATCCTGGGTGACACAGAGTATTGCCCAAAGGGGAACAGGACCCCGGAAAAGAGAACGAGCCTCTTCCCACAGTGCAATCCTCCCTCCCACCTCAGAGCCAGATTCACATTTCCTCATCAGCCTCGTGGCTGGAACACCAGACATCTAGTCTTCGCTCTGTTGGCAAGGAAAACAGAGAGAAGAAAGCCCTTTACTCCTGCAACTCCCACTACTTCTGCCCTCAAACACACCCAGTGACGTATACATAGGTCTCACCGCCATTCATCCATCCCCTTTCCCTCTCCTCCTTCAAGACCCAACTCCAGCACCACCTCCCCTGCACTAACAGTGAGTGTGTACTAAGTGTGCCTGGTATTGTGCTGAGGACTGTACACACTTCACTTACACTTCACCCTCACAACAACTCACTTGGAGAAAGTGACAGTACCCCATTTTACAGGTGAGAACACAGAGGCCCAAGAGGTTAAAACCTGGCCCAGGTCAACAGCAATGGGCAACACTCAAGTAGGAGCCCAGCTCCAGGCCCTTCCACACCACAGACCTACAGTGACCACCAGGCACTCCTTCTCCTGCAGCCGCCCACCTCCAGTGAGCAAGCCTGCCATGAGCATCCTGAGCAACCAGCATCTCTTTGATCGCCTTGATGGTTCTTCATGAATGGCCTCTACCAGCTCAGCTTTTGTTGTCTTGAACTATTGTTTCCTTCATTCAGACCTTGATGCCTCATCTTCTAGACAAGCCTGTAAGCTCCTTAAAGAAATTCATCATCCCCCTTGTGCCATGCCCAGCACCGATAAGAGACATCAATGACATCTTGGCTGTTTTGTGAGAGTGCAGGGTGGCAAAATGCAGACCGGGTTTCAGAGCCCTTAGTCCGCAGGGTCTCCCCCGCACTTCCCCATCACAGGCACGTTTCCCGCTCATCTGTATTCCCTCTTCCAGGGCACAGCCCTGCCCTTAGCCTTACAATTGCCTCCTGACCCCATAAATGTATACAATCAGTATTTGTCGATTTAATCAATTAACTTTTTAAAAAACAATGCTTACATAATAATTTAATAAAAACAACTTTTATTAAAAAAAAAAATACAGCTGGGTCATCATCTCTTCCCAAGACCTCATTTCCTCACCTGAAAGACCAGGGTGCAGGCTGGGGAGTTCCCACATGGTCTGTGGCGCGTGTTGCACCCTGATGTCCCATCAGGCCCCACTGTATGGTTGTACAGATCCACAGGGGAAAAACGGAGACTTAAGCACTCTTTATATTTTTTGTAATTGGAGTAAAAATACGTAACACAAATCTTATTATTTTAAACATCTTTAAGAGTATAATTCAATGGCTTTAAGAACATTCATATCATTATGCAACTATCACCACCACCCATCTCCAGGATTCTTCAACACCCCCCAACTGAAACTCTGTACTCATTAAATAATTTCACATTCGTGCGTAATTTTTTGAGGAACTGACATACTGTTATCCACAGAGGCTGAGCCATTTGATATCCCAGCCAGCAACATGCAAGGATTCCAGTTTCCCAACATCCTGGCCAATATTTGTTTTTTCATTGTTTTTCTTTGGTTTCTGTTGTTGTTAATGGTAGCCTCTGTAATGGGAGTAAAGTGGTATCTCATTTTGGCTTTCAGTGGCATTCCCCCAGTGACTAGTGATGCTGAGCATCTTTTCATGTGCTTATTGGCCATCTGTGTATCTTCTTAGGATAAAGCCTACACAAGTTCTTTGCCCATTTTTTAATTGGGTTGTTTCTTCACTTTTGAGTTATAGAAATTTTTTTATGTATTCTGGGTGTTAATCCTTTATCAGATTTATGATTGGCAAATATTTTCTCCCATTCGGTAGGTTGCCTTTTCACTCTCTTAATGGTGTCCTTTGAAACACAAAAGGGTCTTTTTTTATTTTTGTGAAGCCCAATTTCTCTCTTTTTTCTTTCATTGCCTGTGCTTTTGGTGTCATATCCAAGAATTGCTGGATCCAATGTCATGAAGCTTTTCCCTGTTTTCTTATAGAAGTTTTGTAGTTTTAGTACTTACAGTTAGATTTTTGATCCACTATGAGTTAATTTTTATATATGGTATAAGAGTCCAAATTTATTCTGTTGCATGTGGGTAGCCAGCTTTCCCAACACCATTTGTTGAAAACACTATTCTTTCCCCCTTAAATGTTCTTGTCACCCTTGTCAAAAAATCATTTGACCATGGACGTGAGGTTATTTCTTGGCTCACGATTTGATTCCATTGTTCTATGTCTTTGCCAATGCCACAATGTTGATTATTTAATCAAAACAAACTGTGCAAACAAAATTGTGGTGAACTGCTAAATCAGGAAATGTGAATCCTTATAAATATGTGTTTGTTTTCCAGATTGTTTTGACTATTCAGGGGCCTTTGAGATCCCATATGAATTTTAGGATCTATTTATCTATTTCTAAAAACAACTTCCTTGGGATGCTGATAGGGGTTGCATTGGATCTGTAGGAGGCTCTAGGTGGTATCGTCTTCTTAACAACAGTAAGTCTTCCAATCCAGGAACAGGGGACGTCTTTCCAGTGATACCTCTTGAAACATAAAAAAGTAATTTATGAGCAAACGAAAAGTAATTTACACCAAAAGTTTGTGCAGGCCAAATATAATTAAGTTCTAGAATAGTTTAGATGAAACCATGACAAATCTACAACCAGGTATTAAGGAAAAACTAGACAAAATAATAGTGAATATTTTGAGAGAACTCACTATGAGCCGAGAGCTTTTTCTAAGTGCTTTATATGTATTAAATTATTTAACCCTCACAACTACCCTATTAGGTCAGCATTATCATTTTCCTCATTTTATAGATGAGGAAACTGAGACACAAAGAAATGAAGTAACTCTCCCAAGGCCACAAAGTTACAAAGTAGTGGAGCTGTGACTCTGACCTGGGCAGCCGAGATTCAGGGAGCCTTCACTTTTGTAGTCAACTGAATAATGGTCCCATAAATATACCAAGTCCTATTCCCTGGAACTTGTAAATGTCATGGGTTTGGGGAAATGGCTTTTTGCAGATGTAATTAAGAATCTTGAGATGAGAGAAATACCCTGGGTTATCCCAAGGGAGGAGGTGCGCCTAAATACCATCACAAGTGTTTTCATAAGAAATACGGAGGGAGAGGGAAGAGTGAGGGAGGGAAATAGCAGACACAGAGAGGAGAGGTCGTTTGAAGACAGAGGCAGGGATCCAAGCAATGTGGCCAAGGAAACTGGAAGAGGCAGAGGAGTGCGACCTAAAGGGTTTTGCATCTCTGGCCTTCAGAGCTGTAAGAGAATAAACTTCTGTTGTTTTTCACCATCAAGTCTGTGGTTACTTGTTAGAGCAACCATCAGAAACCAATCTCTCTCCTGATCAGGGTTGTGGAGAGTCGTATATTGGAAGATTCAACCCTCGCCTGAATTGGGTAAAATCATAGCGGCCACCACAGCTCCTCACAAAGGGGTCTTGGTGAAGAGAAAATACAGAATGGGTCAGATCACTGGTTAAACAGGCAGTTCAATAGCACGTTACTTTTCAATGTGCGTCCTATCGACCAGATCAGTCAACCCCTAGACCCCCACCTGATCTCAGCAAAGAATAACTGGTGTCCGGGGTGCAGTATGCAAGTTCAAGAGCAACTTTGTCTCTTGCTTCAGAGCATGGCTCTTCCCACCATACCACACTCCAACTCCTAAAAAGCAGAAAAGAAGGCACCCAGAGGGACGTCCTCATATCTGTGAGTTCACTTTCTAGTGTACAATGCTTGTGCATCTGTATTATTTTAATTCTCACAACAATATGAGGTTACTTTTATTCTCCCTGTTCCATAGACGAAGAAAACGAAGGATGAGAGAAATCTGAGGAATTTCTCTAAGACACACAAGGACAAGAAGTAGTTTGCCCTTCCATGCACAGCCAATCCCACCACTTCTGCCCTGGTGTTTTGCACACATAGGGGCCCAGGCGGAAACGCACAAGTGCCATGCCCACATGCACATGATTTCTTTATTCATTTAAAAATAAAAATAGTCTTGATGTAAAGTTAGAAATGGGAGGATGATTTGCATGAGACCCTGAGCTCTCAATTACACCAATTACTTTATAATTACAGGCAATGCCATCTTGGGTTTTTCAAAACCTACAGCTATTCTTAAAGGATCTGTCAGGAAGAAGGCTTCTTCTCAGGGAGAGATTCCAATTAGTATGCATGTTGTATGCAGAGTGAGAGAAAACCCGCTGGAGCTCTGAGGAGAAAAGAGACAGGAGCTTTAAATGTCTTCAGCTCAGCAAATGTGTCTGTCAGTCCAATGGGAAACCAGGACCTCTGAAACATCCCCCAGGTCTTGGCTCTGGGGGAGTGTTATGTCAAGGCAAACTCTGTCTGAACCCTGCTGTCCCTGATTCCCTCTCCCGCCTGTCTGTTGCCCTGGCAGCCACCCCTTGGGGTGGGTGGAGAACAGCTTTGCCTGCTGAGCCTGGGTTCTCACAGTGCCCTTGCAAGCTGCTGGGGAGAAACAAGTGAACAGGCCTACCTCAAATACGCCCTGCCACAATCATTGTCTTATCTTTCATGTGTTCAACATACACTGAGTAGGGAAATGTCACTGTCTCCTCTATCCAAGAGGGTATTGGCTCAGAGAACTTTCTTGGAACTGGGGTGGAGGTGTGCGCATAGGCAGTCAGGAAGCCCAGCACTTTTACATCTTCAATTTCCTCCTCTGGGGCCTCGTTGCTCTCCAGGCCCCGATTGCTATGCCACCAGGTCAGTGATCAGTCTTCAGGCATCGTTACTTAAAGAACGGTTTACACCCCGACCTCAAGCCTTTATTTACCTCTAGGTTAGAAAGAGAATCTCAGAAAGGCACCTTAGGTATCCCTGAGGCCACCTACTCATTTTGACTCTGCCATTTTGGGCAGGGTTCATTTTAACCTTACTTGTCTGAACCACAGGTATGCCATATAATCACTGTTCTGCAAAACAAGCATCCCTGACCCTCACTCCCTGCATATAGAGATGTGTATCCACGTGACAGGGGCACGTGCTCTTGACAGATGGACCTCACCTCTCCAAATGCCAGTGCTGGCAGGTGACTTGGTCCATCTGAGTCCACCTTGGAAGAGCCTGCCTGCCTGCCTCTCTGTCTGTCTCCGGTGCTAAACGGAACTGCTGTCTTCCTACATTATCAATCTCTGGAATTAATCTCTAGAAGAAGAGAAGCCTGGCCCATAACTGACACTTACTTCTTCCCATGTCAATGTCACTCTAGCACACTGCATTTCCTCAGAAAGAACACCTGCAGTTACAGTTTACAAAGTCGTGTCCTCTTGGTCTCCAGGGTACAGCATCTCTGAGAAGGCAATTTCTACTCTATCCCTCCACAATCTGCTCTCTTAATTTCTCCACTTTAGAAAACTGCTTTACAGGGGGCCTGGGAAAACAGGTATGATGATTCATCCCTTTGGGAGGCCAAGGCAGGAAGCTCACTCAAACCCGGGAGTTTGAGGCCACCCTGGGCAATATAGCAAGACCCCATCTCTACAAAAAAAAATGAAAACATTAATTTGGCATGGTGGCACATGTCTGTAGTCCAGGCTACTTGGGAGGCTGAGATGGGAGGATCACTTGACCCTGGGAGGCCATTGCACCCCTGGGCAGCAGAGTGGGAAGAGAAGGGAAAAGGGAAACAGAATGGGAAAGGGAAAGGGGAAGGCAGGGAAGGTAGGAAGGGAGGAAGGGAAGGGAAGGGAGAAGGGGAAGGGCAGGGGAAGGGGAAGGGAATGGAAGGGAAACAAAAGGGAAAAGAGGGGAAGGAAAAGGGAGGGGTAAAAGAGGGGAAGGGAAGGGGAAGAGGAAGGGAAAAAAGAAGGGAAGGGAAAGGGAGGGGAAGGAAAGGGAGGGGAAGGAAAGGGAGGGGAAGGGAAAGGG